>NC_086453.1:290975145-291325145 GCF_028390025.1 Pseudophryne corroboree | reverse complement strand
ATGAAACATAAGTGAATTGTGTGAATGTACACACACTTTGTTTAATGCACAAAGTTATAAAAAATATTGGCTAAAATGACCTTCAGGCTGTGTGTATAAGGTGTATATGAAACATAAATGCATTCTGTGCTTAGATTTAGGTCCCATCGCCATGATATCTCATTATAGTATGCAATTATTCCAAAATACGGAAAAATCCCATATCCAAAATACCTCTGGTCCCAAGCATTTTGGATAAGGGATACTCAACCTGTATTAATCATTTATTTATATAAAGCATTTTGTGTGTGTGTTTGTAACAATGTATTTATGCCAAGCACAGTCTGGCAATCGTCGTCTTGTGAGAAAATATGGCAAACGTTTATTGTAAAAATAACATTTCTGTTCCCCTTGGAACTTTTATCAAGGCAAACCAGCACGTGACAGACACAGAGTTTTATATATAGTTAGATGAATTTAATACTGTTAAAACTTTTAGCTTATGCAAAAAATAAAATCCTATTATATTACTTTAAAAAATATGAAATGTAGTATACTGTCAAACAATGTTCCAATGTTATGTGGCCAGCTATGTGACTGCATGTTGTTTGATACAAGTGTATTAAGATTTTATACAGCATAATTCAGGAGTTCATCTTGGCTGTGTCTACTCCTAGGAAAGTGACTGATCCCTTCAACCTTTCTTTCCCACAGGTAATTATCGAATACCCTGTTTGCACTGGTTACCAGTAGCTTTGAGAGTGTGGATTGTAAGGAATACAAAAAATGCTTTTATTGTACTGTTTTTTGTTTTTTTTTACATTTTATTGTTCACCGTTGTGAGAGAGGCTATTGGTGGCTGATTCAAGTTACTGCCCACTGTTACTCATTTGTACCTCCACCGATTGCACACCCTGCCAGCAGCAACCAGATAGTTCCTCTGCGGGCAGGATGTACTTCATGTGGAATTTCTATACAGGGTATATCATACTACTACACAAGTGTCAGTTTTCCCATATATGCATTGGGCCCTTGTATGGCTCACCTCCCAGAGTGTAATCTTTGTAAGGCGCCCATCACTGCTGCCTCATCGGGTACGCTTTTGGATTGGTGGAACATACATGGACCTGACTGTTTTGTTGGGACCCTACTCTGAGCGTTAGGACGTTGCAATCACCCCATTTTGTGTCATCTCTTCTAGGGGTAGGCTATTCCATTCAGGGTAATCCTACGCAGTGCGCAAGGGATGGCTGCCTCACCTGGTACCTGTGAGGATGGAATACACTAGCCTTGGAAGTTGTTACCCAAAATGACTACACCAATCCTGCATTATGCTTACTGTGTACTCTAGGTTTCCTTTTTATATCTGTGTGGCTTGTCTGTTGCTTTATTACTTAGATCTTCTGTATTATGAACACTGTTTTTGATGTCTGTAAAGTGCCTTGAGTCCTGTTTGGAGAAAGAGCGCTATATAAATATGATTATTATATATAATCAGCGTATATCGGTTGCTAGGCATTGTCTATTACAGATGTATTGTGATTTTCTATTAAATAATTTGGTGTTATGCAGGAGGTAAATATGAGAACACACTACCTGAAATCACTGCCTATTGCACTGTAGCATGGGTGGGCAACTGCAGGATTGCTGATCCACTTGTGAGCTAGGTCTCAAATCATAATGCATTTTGTCCACTCTTACTTATCCATATAACCATGTATGTATGTATGTATGTATGTGTATATATGTATGTATTACCAGTTATTTATATAGTACACACACATTCCGCAGTGCTTAACAGAGAATATTTGGCCATTCACATCAGTGCCTGCCCCAGTAGAGCTTACAATCTATATTCCCTATCACATGTACATGCGCAGACACATTCACACTAGGGTTAATTTTGATTGGAGCCAATTTAGCCTACCTGTATATTTTTGGGATTGTGGGAGGAAACCGTAGTACCTGGAGGAAACCCACACAAGTATGGGGAGAATATACAAACTCCACACAGTTAGGGCCATGGAGTCGAACCCATGACCTCGGTGCTTGTATTTCTTACCCACCATCCGTACATTACACCATCCGTACTTGTATTTCTTACCCACTCTAGACTAGCTGCTTCCAAACCTCCTCCCTACCCAATATACTTGCCATCACTATCACCTATTATGCTCAAACCTTTTCAGCTTCCAACCTTCTGTGCTAGGTACCTGGGCTGCTAAGCTCACGGGCAGATTCAATTAAGCATGAAGTCTCATCAGAAGTTCATACGTGATCTGTATCTGAGGTTGTTTCCGGACACTACACTATGGTAAACTCATTTGCTGCTTCTTGCACATCTATGGGGTGTGGTGTGAGCTGAAACCAACAAGGGTTCTTTGTCTGGAAATCACACAACATTTAGGTGGTGGGGTATTAACTATCTCCCAAAGAGGCCTATTTATCATCTAAAATTTGCGGTGTGTTCCCCCAAAACACAAATTTTTGGGATATATCTGCAAATATTTTGTATCGTCACAATTTATTCCAGCCGCCACAGCCCCCAGATTTACCAAATTCTGGAAAGTAAAGTAAGCCCCCCCCCCCCCCCCCAATGCAATGACCACCGCACATGTGCTGATGCGGCTCTTCACTCCACCAAGCACTTCACAGGGACTGGCTCCTTTTGGGGGGTCCAACCCTCTGTGTGTGTTCATTGATACATTCCGGCGGGTGGTCTTCAGTATGCCGGCGGTCGGGGCTCCCGGCGACCAGCATACCGGCGCCGGGAACCCGACTGCCAGCATACCGACACTTATTCTCCCTCGTGGGGGTCCACGACTCCCCTGGAAGATGAATAAAATAGTGTGGCGCGCGTAGCGAGCCCGCAAGGGGCTCATTTGCGCTCGCCACACTGTCGGTAAGCCGGCGGCCGGCCTCCCGGCGCCTGTATGCTGGTCGCCGGGAGGCCGGCCGCCGGCAGATCGTAGTGTACCCATTCCGGCAGTATAATCTCATCCTGCAATGTGGTTTTGGGCATTTAATATCATGCCCAGATCGCATTACAAATGCGATTATGATAAATGGACCCTTATTGTCCCCTTAGGTCACTCTAAGGGGACATTATCATCACTCATGACCCCTCTCTAGAGTATAATCTCATGTGCAGGGTTCTCTATTCTACCTCATGTCAATCATACAAAGTATAACCCTGTTCCAAGAATTTGGACATCATGGTGTCTAATTGCTCCTCTGTTTCTTTTATTACTGTTGGTTCTACATACACATAAGAACTGTGAGTAGGGGAGGCCCTTAATTGTGGCTGTGGGGTGAAAACGGTCATGGTGCAGAATCGTATTGCAGAGAGCTGGCTTCGAATATAAAGTGCTGGTAATACATCCCCTCTCCAATCTGATCAGTATGTCTAGGTAGCATAGTTCAGATTTATCATAAGTCGACTTGATGAGGCTGTCCGATTCATTCTGCTTCTTAACCACAAAAACCAGCACTTCAATATCATCTTGCCACAGAATTAACAAATCTATGTAATGATAATATAGTGTAATAGCCTGAGAGAATGTAGCATCTTCAAAAAACAAACCCCTCTCAACCTCCCACATATAACAATGGCAAAGGAGAGTGCCACTGCTGAACCCATGGCACAACCCGTTTGTTGTCTATAAAATCATCCATTAAATAGGAAATAATTGTCCTTCAGTGTGAATTCAAGTAAGGCAAGAAAAAACACTTATATCAGGTCCATTATATTGCACATTTTCCCTCAAAAGATGCTTAACCGCCTCAATCCCAGCCTCATGCGGGATGCACGTATATAATAAACTACGAACATCAATCATAGCCAATGTTATATTCTCATGAATATGATCCATCACCGCAAACAGACAGGTACTTATCTATCATGCAATACCATCAGGGAGGCGTCTGACTGTCTCTAAATGTATTCTACAGCAGCACAATGACCCCAAACATACAGCCAGTCATTAAGAACTATCTTCAGTGTAAAGAAAAACAAGGAGTCCTGGACGTGATGATATGGCCCCCACAAAGCCCTGATCTCAACATCATCCAGTCTGTCCTGGATTACATGAAGAGACAGAAGAATTTGAGCAAGTATACATCCACAGAATATCTGTGGATAATTCTCCAAGATGTCTAGAACAACCTCACTGCTGAATTCCTTCAAAAACTGTATGCAAGTGTACCTAGAAGAAGTGATGCTGTTTTGAAGGCAAAGAGTGGTCACACCAAAATTGATTTGATTTAGATGTTTCTTCTGTTCATTCACTTTGCATTTTGTTAATGGATGAAAATAAACTAACACTTTTTAAAAAGCATTCATGCAGTATTCTTAAACTTTTGCACAGTATATACAGGCATTTTGTCAGTCCTGGGCCCTGCAATTTCTGATGGTAGCTCTGCATAAAGCCATGATTTGATGTGTATGTTTGTCATCAAATAATGGACACGATATTAATTGTTAAAAATCTGCTGTACATACAGTGCATCCGGAAAGTATTCATAGCGCTTCACTTTTTCCACATTTCTCTTACGTCCTAGAGGATGCTGGGGACTCCAAAAGGACCATGGGGTATAGACGGGATCTGCAGGAGCTTGGGCACGCTGAAAAGACTTAAACTGGGTGTGAACTGGCTCCTCCCTCTATACCCCTCCTCCAGACCTTCGTTAGACTTTGTGCCCAGTACTGACTGGACACTCACTAGGGGAGCTCTCCTGAGTTTCTCTAGAAAAGACTTTTGTTAGGTTTTTTATTTTCAGGGAGACCTGCTGGCTACAGGCTCCTTGCAGCGAGGGACTGAGGGGAGAGAAGTCAGACCTACTTCTACTTAGTTTAAGGGCTCTGCTTCTCGGCTACTGGACACCATTAGCTCCAGAGGGTTTCGATCACTTGGTGCGCCTAGCTGCTTATTCCCGGAGCCGCGCCGTCACCCCCCTCACAGAAGCCAGAAGAAAGAAGCCGGGTGAGTATGCAGAAGGCAGAAGACTTCAGGACGGCAGATTACTTCAGTAACGGAGGTACAGCGCAGCGGTAGCACTGCGCTCCATGCTCCCACACACTATCACCAACGGCACTCACAGGGTGCAGGGCGCTGGGGGGGGGGGGGGGGGCGGCGGCGCCCTGGGCAGCATGTTACTGAGGTCTGGGAGTCGGCAGAAGCCTTTTCCGTTTCTCAGACCCCCGCCGGCATTTTCAGTCTTTCAAATTTGGTGAGCTGAAGTGCGCTGGGAAGGGGCGGAGCTTAGCCGCACGGCTCACAGCGCCATTTCTCCTCCACACGCGGCTGAAGGAGACGCTGACCTCCACAGCTCCTCCGAAAGTAACGGGGAGCTACTCGGGGGGGGGGCGCAGTTTGTGGTGGATATTATACTTTGAGCAGCGCTGGTCACATATATCCCTTGACGGGATATTTGGGCACTGGGGTGTGAGCTGGCATACTCCCTCTGTGTTTCCCACTTCATTGTGGGCCTGTCCCCTAGCTGAGACAGTCTGTGTGTGTGTCCGTGTGTCGATAATACGTGTCGGCATGTCTGAGGCTGAATGTTATTCACCGGAGGAGGTTATTGGGGGAGCAGATGCGGGTCTAGATTTGGCCCTGTCGGCGCAGCCGACACCTGATTTACTCACTTTGCTAAGTACAATTAATACGAATGTAGCTTCTTTGTCAAAGAGGTTGGATAGATCTGAGTCACAGACACAGGTGTGGAAAAAGTCCATGGAGGATGCTTTGTCTCAGGTGCAGACCCCATCGGGGTTGCAAAAGCGTCCATTTACTCAAGTGGTAGATACTGATACCGACACGGACTCTGATTCCGAGGTCGATTTCACTGAGGCTGCTTTACATCCACGATTAGTTAAGAGTATTCAATACATGATTGTGGCTATAAAGGATGTTTTACGCATTTCTGATGAACCTGCGGTACAGGAAACAAGGATTTGCTTGTTCAAGGGGAAAAAACCTGAGGTGAAGTTTCCCCCCTCTCATGAAATGAATACTCTTTGTGAAAAGGCTTGGGAGTCGCCGGACAAGAGGTGGCAGATTCCCAAGAGGATTTACATGGCATATCCTTTCCCCTCTGACAGGGAAAAATGGGAGTCATCTCCAAATGTTGACAAAGCTCTATCTCGTTTGTCTAAGAAAGTGGCGCTTCCGTCTCCTGACACGGCAGCTCTCAAGGATCCAGCGGATCGCAAGCTGGAGACGTCTCTGAAGTCCATTTTCGCTAATTCGGGTGCATTGCTCAGACCTGCTGTGGCGTCGGTATGGGTGAGTAGTGTTATTGCTAAATGGGCTGAGAATTTAGCTAATGGTATGGATACCCTTGATAAAGATAATGTTATTTTGACTCTTGGTTATATCAAGGACGCTGCAGATTACCTGAAGGATGCGGCGAGGGATGTTTGTCTCTTGGGATCAAGAGCCAATGCCATGTCGATATCCGCCAGGAGGGCATTGTGGATCAATCAATGGAATGCTGATGCCGACTCCAAGAGAGCTATGGAAGCTTTACCCTTCAAAGGTAATGTCTTGTTTGGGGACGGCTTGGCTGACCTGGTCTCGACCGCGACTGCGGGTAAGTTCTCTTTTCTTCCCTATGTTCCCACATAACAGAAAAAGGCACCTCATCAGCAGATACAGTCCTTTCGTCCAAATAAATACAGACGTGAAAAAGGTTCGTCCTTCCTCGCTTCAAAGGGTAGAGGAAGGGGAAGGAAGTCGCCTGCCGTGTCAGGCGCCCAGGACCAAAAGTCCTCCCCTGCCTCTACCAAGTCCACCGCATGACGCTGGGGCTTCCCTGGGGGAGTCCGGACCGGTGGGGGGCCGTCTGCGGA
The DNA here is from genome assembly GCF_028390025.1 of Pseudophryne corroboree. Lineage (NCBI taxonomy): Eukaryota > Metazoa > Chordata > Amphibia > Anura > Myobatrachidae > Pseudophryne > Pseudophryne corroboree. The sequence continues at coordinate 291,318,313 of NC_086453.1, read as the reverse complement.
TCTTCAGTCAGGTCTGGATTCAATCAGACCTGGATCCTTGGGTCCTAGAGATTGTCTCAGGGATACAAGCTGGAGTTTCGGGGAGGTGCCCCCTCACCGGTTTTTAATTTCGGCCTTACCAGTGTCTCTTCCGGACAGGGGGGTGGTGCTGGCAGCGATACAAAAGTTGTGTCAACAGAGGGTCATTCTTCCCGTTCCCCCGTCCCAACAGGGGGAGGGGTTCTACTCGAGCCTCTTTGTTGTACTGAAACCGGACAGTTCGGTCAGACAGATTCTGAATCTAAAATCCCTCAATCCATACTTGAAAGTTTTTAAGTTCACGATGGAATCTCTTCGAGCTGTGATTTCCAGCCTAGAAGGGGGGGATTTTATGGCGTCAGTCGACATAAAGGATGCCTACTTACACGTCCCAATATATCCTTCGCATCAGGCCTTCCTCGGGTTTGCGATACAGGATTCTCATTACCAATTTCAGACGTTGCCGTTTGGGCTTTCCACGGCTCCGAGGATTTTCACCAAGGTCATGGCAGAAATTATGGTTTTCCTTCGCAAGCAAGGGGTTACAATTATCCCGTACTTGGACGATCTCCTGATAAAGGCGAGGTCCAAGGAACGGTTGCTGAGAAGTGTGAATTTGTCGCTGTCAGTTCTGCGACAGCACGGTTGGGTGCTAAATCTAGTTGATTCCGACCACTCGGCTGCCTTTTCTGGGCATGATTCTGGACACAGAGTTACGGAGAGTATTTCTTCCAGAAGATAAAGCTCTGGAACTGCAGACGATGGTCAGGGAACGTCTGAGGCCGACAAGTGTGTCGATCCATCACTGTACTCGGGTTCTGGGGAAAATGGTTGCGGCGTACGAAGCCATTCCATTTGGCAGGTTTCATGCCCGGGTGTTTCAGTGGGACTTGCTGAGCAAATGGTCCGGGTCTCACCTGCACATGCACCGGAAGATAAGTCTATCTCCCAGAGCCAGAATTTCTCTCCTGTGGTGGCTACAAAGTTCTCACCTCCTAGGAGGACGCAGGTTCGGTATCCAGGACTGGGTACTTCTGACAACAGATGCAAGTCTCCGGGGCTGGGGCGCAGTCACCCAAGGAAGAAACTTCCAGGGGATATGGTCGCTCCAGGAAGCTTATCTCCACATAAATGTTCTCGAGTTAAGAGCCATTTACAACGGCCTGCTACAAGCAAGAAGCCTTCTTCAGGGTCGACCTGTCCTGGTACAGTCGGACAACATCACAGCGGTGGCACATATAAACCATCAAGGCGGAACAAGGAGCAGGGCGGCTATGGCGGAGGCCACAAGAATCCTTCGCTGGGCGGAACAACATGTGAGCGCCCTGTCAGCAGTCTTCCTTTCGGGAGTGGACAACTGGGAAGCAGATTTCCTCAGCAGACACGATCTCCATCCGGGAGAGTGGGCTCTTCACCAAGAGGTATTTGCAGAGGTGACAAAGCGTTGGGGAATTCCGCTGATCGACATGATGGCGTCTCGTCTCAACAAGAAGCTTCCAAGGTATTGTTCCAGGTCAAGGGACCCCCAAGCCAGTGCAGTGGACGCCCTGGTGTCTCTGTGGGTGTTTCAGTCGGTGTATGTGTTCCCTCCACATTATCACCGTATTTGGAGAAATTATGTTTCCTGATGTGAGACTAAAACGGCTCCTGCGGAAGAATTTCACTTGGGTCGATTTCTCCACTTTTTGCAGGCCGGCGTAGACGCAGGCCTGAAATTAGGCTCCATCAAAGTGCAGATTTCGGCTTTGTCTATTTTCTTTCAAAAGGAATTAGCTGTCCTCCCAGAGGTTCAGACTTTTGTGAAAGGAGCGATGCATATCAATCCTCCGTTTGTGCCTCCTGTGGCACCATGGGACCTTGAGGTAGTTTTGCAGTTTCTCATGTCTTCCTGGTTTGAACCTTTGCGTAAGGTTGAGTTGAAGTTTCTCACTTGGAAGGTACTCATGCTGTTGGCTCTGGCATCTGCCAGGCGAGTGTCAGAGTTGACGGCCTTATCTCATAAGAGCCTGTACTTGATTTTTCATTCCGATAGGGTGGAATTGAGGACTCGTCAACAATTTCTGCCGAAGGTTTCTTCGTTTCACATTAACCAACCTATTGTGGTGCCGGTGGCTACGGATGGTGTGGCAGTTCCAAAGTCTCTTGACGTTGTGAGAGCTTTGAAAATCTACGTCGCCAAGAACGGCTGTTGCCAGGAAAACTGAAGTGCTGTTTGTCCTGTATGCTTCCAACAAGATTGGTCATCCTGCTTCGAAACAGACTATTGCACGCTGGATTTGTAGTACGATTCAGCAAGCTCATTCTTCGGCTGGGCTACCGGTGCCGAAGTCTGTAAAGGCCCATTCTACCAGAAAAGTGGGCTCATCTTGGGCGGCTGCCCGAGGAGTTTCGGCACTTCAGCTTTGCCGAGCAGCTACGTGGTCGGGTTCAAACACCTTTGCTAAGTTTTACAAGTTTGATACCCTGGCTGAGGAGGACCTCATGTTTGCTCAATCGGTGCTGCAGAGTCGCCCGCACTCTCCCGCCCAGGTTGGAGCTTTGGTATAGACCCCCATGGTCCTTTTGGAGTCCCCAGCATCCTCTAGGACGTAAGAGAAAATAGGATTTTAGTACCTACCGGAAAATCCTTTTCTACTGTCGCTTGCAATGTATTCTTGCGGGTTAAGTTAGTTTATATACGGGTTGTGTATTTATGGTTTTCAGCTTGTTGCTGTTGTATTTCATACTGTTATCTGGTTTACTGTTACTCCGGTTGTACGGTATGTTTGTGGTGTGTGTGTGTGTGTGTGTATATATATGTATATATGTACACTAGGCTCTTCACCATTGTTTGTGGCTACGCCCCGTTGACCACTGCACGCCTTTGAACATACGCAGGCCGGTAGAGAACAGATGCAGAAATGCAGGGCAGTGTAGAGGGCATACAGAAATGGGGTCCGGTTGAGAAAAGATAGAGAGGCGTAGGGGGGGGGGGGGAGGGGGGGGGGGAAATGTACAGAAACACTGCGCGATGGGTCAAAGGATAGGGAGAGGGAGGGTGGTAGGGAGAGGATAAAGAGAGGCAAGGTGTTACAAAATACCGTTGCAAAAGGCTACGACCCGTTAACCCCTGCACGGGCTTCAGCTGTGCTATAATTGTTATTATATGGAGTATTGCCTGCAAAAAAATTTATGCTAGTGGGTAAATATTGCAAGGGGGAAGGGCGTGCGATTATCAAGGGGGCGTAGGCCTTTGTGAGGGTGTGAAGAGTGGCCGCAGGGCACAATGAATAACAGTGTAGTATATACTGCTAGTGTATGCAGCGCAGCTTATACTCACAGTGGCCACAGGTAATGGAGCCGCATATACACACAATGGACACAGGTAGCAGCTCAGCTTATACACACAGTGGCCACAGGTAATGGATCCGCGTATCCACACAGTGGGCCGAGGTAGCAGCCCAGCTTATACACACAATACCCACAGGTAGCAAAGCCGCTTATACACACAGTGGCCACAGGTAATGGAGCCGCGTATCAACACGGTGGGCAGAGGTAGCAGCCCAGCTTATACACACAATACCCACAGGTAGCAGAGGCGCTTATACACACAATACCCACAGGTAGCAGAGGCGCTTATACACACAATACCCACAGGTAGCAGAGGCGTTTATACACACACAGCGCCCACAGGTAGCAGAGCCGCTTATACACACACACAGTGCCCACAGGTAGCAGAGGCGCTTATACACACACAGTGCCCACAGGTAGCAGAGGCGCTTATACACACACACAGTGCCCACAGGTAGCAGAGGCGCTTATACACACACACAGTGGCCACAGGTAGCAGAGGCGCTTATGCACACACACAGTGCCCACAGGTAGCAGAGGCGCTTATACACACACACACACACAGTGCCCACAGGTAGCAGAGGCGCTTATACACACACACAGTGCCCACAGGTAGCAGAGGCGCTTATACACACACACACACACAGTGGCCACAGGTAGCAGAGGCGCTTATGCACACACACAGTGCCCACAGGTAGCAGAGGCGCTTATACACACACACAGTGCCCACAGGTAGCAGAGGCGCTTATACACACACACAGTGCCCACAGGTAGCAGAGGCGCTTATACACACACACAGTGCCCACAGGTAGCAGAGGCGCTTATACACACACACAGTGCCCACAGGTAGCAGAGGCGCTTATACACACACACAGTGCCCACAGGTAGCAGAGGCGCTTATACACACACAGTGCCCACAGGTAGCAGAGGCGCTTATACACACACACACAGTGCCCACAGGTAGCAGAGGCGCTTATACACACACAGTGCCCACAGGTAGCAGAGGCGCTTATACACACACACAGTGCCCACAGGTAGCAGAGGCGCTTATACACACACACAGTGCCCACAGGTAGCAGAGGCGCTTATACACACACACAGTGCCCACAGGTAGCAGAGGCGATTATACACACACACAGTGCCCACAGGTAGCAGAGGCGCTTATACACACACACAGTGCCCACAGGTAGCAGAGGCGTTTATACACACACACAGTGCCCACAGGTAGCAGAGGCGCTTATACACACACACAGTGCCCACAGGTAGCAGAGGCGCTTATACACACACACAGTGCCCACAGGTAGCAGAGGCGCTTTATACACACACACAGTGGCCACAGGTAGCAGAGCCGCTTATACACACACAGTGGCCACAGGTAGCAGAGCCGCTTATGCACACAGTGACCACAGGTAGAGCCGCTTATACACACACACAGTGGCCACAGGTAGCAGTGGTGCTTATACACACAATGACCCCCGGTACCAGCGTCACTTCTACACACAATTCCCATAGGTAACAGGCGCTTATACACACAGTGGCCACAGGTAGCAGAGACCTTTATACACACAATGACCACAGGTAGCAGTGGTGCTTATACACACAATGGCCCCCGGTAGCAGCGTCACTTCTACACACAATTCCCATAGGTAACAGAGGCACTTATACACACAGTGGCCACAGGTAGCAATGTCACTTATACACACAATGCCCACTGGTAGCAGTGTCACTTATACACACAATGGCCACAGGTAGCAGTGGCGTTTATACACACAGTGGCCACAGGTAGCAGCGCCACTTATACACAATGGCCACAGGTAGCAGTGTCGCTTAGACACATAATGGCCACAGTATTAGTGTTTCTTATTAATCCAATGTCCATTGGTAGCAACTATACTCACAGAAGTTCAGTGTGGGTGGGGGGGGGGGGTTTGGAAAGGGGGTGGGTTCAGTTAGGTGGAGGTGCATATTCATGCCGCTGATCACCGCGAATCAAGGAATCACTTGTAGCGGCTGCGGATGGTGTCCGAGGTGCTATGTGTGGTGGTGGGGTGGGCGCGGGAGGGGGTCCAGAGGTGTTGCGGATGGTGGAGTGGCACCGATGGTGGAAAGGGTGCAGAGGTGCTGTGGGTGGGGGAGGGGTAGGTGTGGAGGGGGAGTGTAGATGCGGTTGGTTGGGGAGGGGTGGGTGCGGGGGGCTGTGGATGAAGGAGGTGGTCTGGAGGTGATGTGTGTGTGGGAGGGGGGATGTAGGGGGGTGCGTTTGGAGGTGCAGGGGGGTGAGCTTAGGTGATGGGTTTCAGAAGTGCTGTGGGCGGGGGAGGTGTGGGATGGCGACGGATGGGGTATGTAGATGCTGTCGTGTCACGGTGGGGTGCGGATGTGATGGATGCTGTGGGTGGCGTAGGTGTGGGAGGGCTGGGTGGGATGGAGCATGCGGGGGTGTAGCGGGGGGGAGGGGCGTCTGACGCAGATGTGGTGGATGCTGTGGGTGCCACGGGTGGGTGAGGGGCGAGAAGTGGGTATAAGGGTGGTGTGGGGGTGCCGCAGGTGGGGTGGAGGGTGCGTGGGTGTAGGAGGGGTGGGGGAGGTGCAGGGGTGTCGCGGGTGGGGGGGTTGCGGGTTGTAAGTGCTACGGGTGGGTGAGGGGGCGTGTCCCGCGGGTGAGGGACGGATGTGGTGGGTGCCACGGGTGGGGGGGTGCTGCGGTTGGGGGAGGGAGTGCAGCGGGTGGGGGAGGGGCGGGGGTGCTGAGGGTGTGGGTGCTATGGGTGGGGGAGAGGGCAGGAGTGCCGCGGGTGGGGGAGGGACGTATGCCGCGGGAGGAGGGCGGATGTGGAGGATGCTGTGGGTGTTTGGGTGGGGGGGGGGGTGTATGTGGTGAATGCCGCGGGTAGGGTGGTGGGTGCGGGGGGGAGAGGTGGTGCGGGGGTGCGCCGGGGGGGGGGGGCTGTGGGTGTTACGGGTGGGGGAGGGGTGTGTGCCGCGGGTGGTGGTCGTATGTGGTGGGTGCTGTGGGAGCCGCGGGGGGTGCGGATGTGGTGGGTGGGGTGGAGGGTGCAGGGGGGGGGTAGGTGTGGGGGTGGAGCGGGGGGAGAGGTTGGTATAGGAGTGGGGGAGGTACGGGGGTAGTGCGGGTGGGGGAGGGGCATGGGGTTTTGCGGGTTGTAGGTGGGGGAGGTGGTGGGAGTGCCGCGGGTGGGGGAGGGGTGTGTGCCGGGGGAGGGGGCGGGAGTGCCACTGGTGGGGTGGATGTGGTGGATGCCGCGGGTGGGAGGGTGCGGGTTGCCGCGGGCCGTGGGTGGGGGGGGTGGATTCTGTGGGTGGCGCGTCCCGTGCGCCGGCGGGTGGAGGTGTTGGATGATGTGTGTGCCGCGGGTGGGAGGGGGGGGCGGCTGTCAGCGTTCGGCCACAATTCTCCTCCACACTGTGCGCCAGCGGTTAGTGAGAGCGCTGCTTACAGTACCCGGCTGCACTGTCACCAGGGTGCAGGGACTGGAGGAGGGAGAGAGGGGAGTGGACGGAGATGGGGAGGGGACTGGGCGGGGATGGAGGGGCAGAGGGAGGGGACTGTTCCTGCCCTGCATCCAGCCACCCAGATCTGTGCCTGTGACTCCGCCCAGCGTTAGAACGCCAGGCACCGAGTCACAAGGCTAATATTATATATATATATATAATGTATAGTAGCCCTTAGTTAAACAAAAGTCCTTTCCTCGAAATGTCCATCTCTCCTGGGCACAGTTCCTATAACTGAGGTCTGGAGGAGGGGCATAGAGGGAGGAGCCAGTTCACACCCAGTTTAAGTCTTTTCAGTGTGCCCAAGCTCCTGCGGATCCCGTCTATACCCCATGGTCCTTTTGGAGTCCCCAGCATCCTCTACGGCAGTGTTTCCCAACCACGGTCCTCAAGGCACACTAACAGTCCTGGTTTTAGTGATATCCAGGCTTGAACACAGGTGACTTAATTAGTACCTCAGTTATTTTGATTTAACCATCTGTGCTGAAGCCTGGATATCACTAAAACCTGTACTGTTGGTGTGCCTTGAGGACCGCGGTTGGGAATGCCTGCTCTACGGACTAGGAGAAAAGGATTTACCGGTAGGTACTAAAATCCTATTTTTGTTATGTTATAGCCTTATTCCAAAATGGAATAAATTAATTTTTTTCCCTCAAAATTCTACACGCAATACTCCATAATGACCACGTGAACAAAGTTTTTTTGTTTGTTTTTGTTTTTGCACATTTATTAAAAATAAAAAAACTAAGAAATCACATGTACATAAATTTCTTTTTCATCCACTAGGGGTCACTGGAGTACTCTTGGGATATGGACGGGCGCAGCCGAACAAAGGCACTGAATATTTAAATTTAGGACTCTCCACCCCTCCATATCCCCGAGTACCTCAGTGTACGACCTCAGTGTTTTTTCGGTGCTCACAGCACTAACATCGGCTTGTGGGAAGATTCCCACATTTGGTGGAAGATTTTATTAAATTTTTCATTTTTACTTTTTATTTTTACACTTCCCTTCCCAGTTTCTAGAAAAACATGGGTCCGGGATGGTGCCGCTGCAAGGCAGCGCATGGCGTGTCGGTCCTCACAAAGAGCACCCTCACAGCCACAGGCAGCCCACTGTCTCCTGCAAAGAGCTGGACGGAGCTTACAGAAAGAAGCCCCGTCACAGCCAGGAAGAAAGCCCCGTCACAGCCAGGAACAAGCTGGACGGAGCTTACAGGAAGAAGCCCTGTCATAGCCCTCACTACATGCGGCACGACGAGCAAGGTATGGTGGGGTGTCAGGGCGGTCAGCTCACGCTGCCGCCCTGCTGTGTGGGGAAAGTGCTCCTTTACCGATGGCCGCCGCTGATACATACTCCCGCCGCTGCTTACAGGTGCCGCCGCTGATTATCCAGCCACCGCTGTGCGAGGCCGCCCGAGCCAGCCACTCTACGCTGCCGCTATCTAGGGGAAACAGCTCGGAGCGGCCGCACGTCACTCAGAGACGCCGGCCGCTCTTCCAGCGCTGATTACCCGGCCACCGCAGCCCGCCGCTGATTACCCGGCCACTGCTGTAGGAGAGGCGCCGCCCGCTCTTCCGGACGCAGCTCCCCGGCGCTATACACAGCGCTCCCCTGCTTCCGCTAGGCTCCCTGCACCCGCTCCCGTCCGCTGCAGGTAACATGGGGGAGAAGCTACCTCACAAGCAGCGCAGCTGCAGGGGGGGTGAGGGGGAGTAAATGCCCATAGCAGCAGCACCATATAGCAAGGCTGCATGGGTTAAGAAGTCATAGGCTGTTCAGCTTTTTAAACAGACAGTTAGTTATAGGCTATCAGTGTCATAACCTAAACTATGTTTCTAACTGTAAGCATGGCAGCCATTTTTAGCCATGTTTCCTGGTTTTTCTGTTAAGGCTGCCATATAATGTTAATACAAAATTCACTGCAGGCAGTGTTTATATTAACTGGAAGGCTAACTAAAGGCATGTATTGTAAACTGCATGTATTTTACTGTATACTAGACCTGTGATTATCACTGTATAATAGGCTATTAAGCCTATATTAACACTGCAGCAGGTATTGTAATCTGTCCTGTGATTTTCAGTGTAAGCATGGCATGGGGGCCATTTTAATCATTACTGTTTCTTCCAGTTTATAATTCCAGAACATTCCGGCCATACACCTCTACTCCACAAGGAGGCGCAGGGGTGTTAGTGGGAATTTTGGTTCAGGTTTCACATAAGTTAGCCATGTAAACTGTATTTCGACATAATTCTGGAACATTCCTGCCCTACATCTCTAAGCCACCAGAGGCGCAGGGGTGTTAGTGGGAATTTGGTTCGGGTTTCACATGCCCATGTGAACTGCTTTTCACATAAAGAATACTCTGGTTTCTCTTCACATCGAAGAAATCTTTCGCTTTTACTAAAGATTTCCGTAGAGAGAAACAACCATGAGTTTCATATCAATATGCTGTTCAGCAATAAGATATATATATGACACATAATAACTTCAATAGGTCGTGCAAGTGTCTGTCTGTTGCCTATTGTGGTGTCTGTCTACATAGCGAGTAAGGCTCTAGCGCAGACTAAAAATAATTTTAAACATTGGCAATTCAAATTAAAGGAGCGGTAACATCGGAGTCTCGGAAGTTACTCCGCCAGCTCTAACAAAAGACAGTCTTTCCAAAGGGCCAATTTCCCTTTGGGTACCAGAGTGTTTATTTGACTGGTCTTATAATTTAATGCACGATTCTATGTCAAATCTCACACCGAACGAGTGAGAAGGGTACATTAGTCCAGCACTCAGATAGTGCGGGGTTTTTGACAACCATACATAATCGTTTCCAAAATGACGCGATCCGCCATTGGTAAATGCGTCTCTGTCAAACATTATAAAAACCCAGGATACATTTGGGTCACTAGACTCTATGTATGAAACAATGACGATCACTGTTAAAAGAAGCTGCAGAGTATATCTGTAAAGCTTCTGCTAACGCCGGTTACTTTCATCGTCGCTAGTTTAAGCGCGACAAGGCCAGAGCTTGTTTGCTCCTAAATTTGATATTCAGCCATTACCGCATCCAGTATCAAAACGCAAATACTTGTACCGGCGTTTAATCCCTTTAGACTTCAGGTTTTTTTTTCAAAACGGTGGTACAAAACAGTCACGCCTTGTAACGACAGGACGCTACAGTCAGCAAGCCAGTGATTTGATGACCTCTTTTCCAATTGTGGAAGCGCGTCTTTACATGTTACATTTGCGGGGTTTCCAGACTTCAACTCATGGATGTCTCAGCTATTTACAGATTAAAAGACAAGACTGCCTCTGTCGAACGGTTTGGCAGGTTGCCATTTAGTCTCTGCTGGTTTTCAGCTGTCTTTATAATCCAGGCAGTAGTACACCAACAGAGTCAGGGTTACTTATTCCTCTCTGTTTGAAAAAACCAGACAGCTCCGTCGCAATCTCAATCAGCAAGTCAGTTACTGCAGTGGGAAAATGGATTTTCTCATGTTAGTATTTGCTTATTGGAGCCACAAAATGGCATAATTGCACTTGATCTTCACAATGCGTATTTACCCATTCCGGTTTGTTCATCACAGGTTCTAGCGTTTGCAAATCGCCACAACCATTAACCATTTCAGGTCTATCGTTTCTTATCGCCTCGGGTATTTACCAAAGTGATGTTGGTGATGATAGCTCATCTCACATAAGAACTCTGTCTCAACAGAGTTTCTTTATCTTAGATGATCTGCTCATAAGAACTCTGTCTCAACAAAGTTCCTCTAACTTGCGCTACTAATGTATACTGCGGTGGCAGATCAAGTTCAAAAACAATCACATCTAATTCCGTTTAAACGATGTCAATTCCTAGCTAAGATTATAAATACGGTAAATCAAAGACATTTACCTACTACACCAGTAAGAACAAATGTACATCTAGTAATTAGTGCAAAACACGCACACTAGCGGTACATTGGTGTATTCACCTGTTAAGAATAATGATGTGTTTCAAAGCGATTTAGTTCAACGCCCTTCACTCGCGTTTCCCACAGAGGGGCGAGGGTGTATATACTCTGGACGAGAGTCGCAGAGGTTCAGGAGTTGTAGTTAAAAAAGATCAGCGACAAAGGTTCTAAAACGGATTACGACAGATTGCTGTCGATAAATGTCCTGGAACTCCGTGCATTTTACAATGCACTACATGCTTCGCTTTCAGTCTGACCAGGGGCAGTCAGACAACGCAACGGCAGTTGCATACACAACAACCAGGGAGAACCAAAAAGCCGCATGACAATGCGGCAGGTAACTCGAATCCTCAATTGCTCAGAACACCATTATGTGGAAATGTCAACGAGGTTCATTCCGTGAGTGGACATCTGTTACACAGATGATCTCACCCGTCAGGATTTAGATCCTGAAAACTGGACATTAAATCCACAGGTGTTTCATATGTGAGTCCACAGAAGGGGGTTACCCTCATGTATACATGATGGCATCTCGCCACAATTACAAAAGCTCAGTATGTGTAACAAGGGCAGTGGCGGTGGAGTCTCTCACATTCATGTGGTCATTCAGCATCGTGTATCTGGCTCCACCATTTTTCCGCTGCTCTCTCCGTTGCCAAAACGGATCATAAGACAGTTGTCACAGTCATACTAGTGATATCTCATGGGTTTCGGAGAGCTTGCTTCTCGAATCTCCAAGGAATACTTGCACACGATCTTGGCCCGCTCATAATACGTCCAACCTGTTACAACAGGGAACGTTCTGTTACCCATAGTTACCTATGTACCTATTACCTATGTACCGCAGCTGCGGTTGACGGGGTGAGGGTTCAGACCTCCCTCTTAAGAAATAGGGCATTACAGTATTGGTTATACCAACCATGTTACGAGCTAGTAAGCCGCTTAAGGCAGCTCATTATTACAAAATTTCGTGTGCTTACATAGGTGGTAAAGCTCGGAAGTTTCCGACATCATCCTTCAAGTTACCCGTATTCTGTTAAACGGGGTGGGATGGAAAACTGCGTTTATCTGCACTGAGGGTGCAGGTATCTGTGTGGTAAACTTATTTCAAAGACGTTTGACTCTATTGCGTCTGTACACACCTTTCTACAAGGTGTCATCAAAGTTCAGACTCCATTTATCCCACCTACAGCGCCAGGTGACTTGAGGTTGGGTTCAGATTTCTTACAGTTTTCATATTTTGAACCCTTACAACAAATGGGGATTAAGTTTCTCACTTTGGAAAACATTTTTCTTCTAGCCTTGGCTTCGGCAAGGGTTTTGTTTTCATATTTGGGTGCCTTGTATTCCAAGCCACCGTATTTGAGTTTTCTCATGACAAAGCAGATCTTCGGACGAATTCCGCTTTCGTATTCTTCACATCAATATACCAATAGTGGTTCCTGTGTGGACAGCACATTCTAGAATTCTGAATGTGGTACACGCATTACGCGTTTATATATGTCCCGAACGTCTACAGTACGTGATACGGATACGTTGTTTGTTCTCGATGATGCTGCCAACTGGAGTTAGCCAGTTTCTCAGCAGACATTATCCAGTTGGATAATAATGACTACAAGTCAGGCTTACTTTAAGGCTAAGTTACAATCGCCTACGTCAGTAATAGCTCATCCCACAGGTTCTGTGGGAATGTCAGACCCAGCGGGTCGTGGAGCGTCTACGACGCGGCTACATAGCCTTCAGTGCACCACGTTTGTGCACGTTTACACGTTATGAATGGTGGCGGCATCAGCATCTAGCTGCTGCCTACTGTTACAAGTATCAAACAGCTCTCCCGCCCACGAGGGAAGCTTTGGTACGTCCCAAGAGTACTCCAGTGACCCCTAGTGGATGAAAAAGAAAATAGGATTTTGGTACTTACCAGGTAAATCCTTTTCTTTGAATCCATAGGGGGCACTGGACGCCCACCCAGAGCAGTTTTACCTGGGTTGTTTTAAGCTCAAAGGAGCTTAGGGTAACACGTTTTACCTAGTTGGTATTAAGCTCAGAGGAGCTTATGGTAACACATTTTCACCGATTGGTTCAAATTATAAAGTTCTGTCGGTTATGGTGTCAACTGTTTAGTTGACAGTAAAGTTATGGGTCAACTTTGTTGTTGTCCGTTATGTTATAGGAATTCTCCATTGTCAACCTCTCTATATAGTTCCTGTTCGCTCAGTAAAAAACACTGAGGTCGTACACTGAGGTACTCGGGGATATGGAGGGGTGGAGAGTCCTAAATTTAAATATTCAGTGCCTTTGTTCGGCTGCGCCCGTCCATATCCCAAGAGTACTCCAGTGCCCCCTATGGATTCAAAGAAAAGGATTTACCTGGTAAGTACCAAAATCCTATTATTCACAGCCTTTGCTCAATACTTGATGCACCTTTGGCAGCAATTACAGCCTCAAGTCTTTTTGAATATGATACCACAAGCTTGGCACACCTATCTTTGGGCAGTTTCACCCATTCCTCTTTGCAGCACTTCTCAAGCTCCATCAGGTTCGATGGGAAGCGTCGGTGCACAGCCATTTTCAGATCTCTCCAGAGATGTTCAATCAGATTCAAGTCTGGGCTCTGGCTGGGCCACTCAAGGACAGTCACAGAGTTGTCATGAAGCCACTACTTTGATATCTTGGTTGTGTGCTTAGGGTCATTGTCCTGCTGAAAGATGAACCGTCGTCCCAGTCTGAGGTCAAGAGCGCTCTGTTTTAAAAATAAAATAAAATTTTCTTACACAAAACACATTGTTCAGTGATGATTCCCAAGTTCTGACTTCTGAGCAAATTTGTCTTAATGTATCCCCTTATTACTTGTTTTTAGAAGATCATAAACTCACACACCACCTTTTACGACATGCTCAAGGAAGACATTGTCTTGTTGAACAATATAATAATCACTAGTGGCCACTAGATGGCAGTCTACAGCAGCTAAATTACTGGCCTGAGAGTGAAACCTATCCGATTTGAGCGAATGAACCGCTGCCTTTGATTTATGACTAGGGAATATAATACAAGGTTTAACTTAAAATACTTTTTGAAAGAGTTTATTGACGGTGGCATTGAAGTAGGTAGGTTTTATTAAAGAGACATATTTAGTTTTATTGCAATTTGACTGTTAAGATTCAGCATTTTTCTTTTAATAATTCCATAAAAAAATGATCTGCCTAACGTTTTTTGTTTCATGCATTTTATTTTGCAAGAGACTGGTAAATTTAGGTCCTCATGGGGTTGGATTTGTTTACTGTGCTGGCCTTTTTACAGTACCAGAATTACTTTGCACGACTGATTATTTAAAGAGAAAAACTCTGTTTCTTTTCAAATGCTATTTTCTGTAATGATATAATACTCCTGCCTGCCGAAAACATGTCACATGAAGTCTGCTCAGGCCATAAAAATCTCATCATACGTTCTCCGGTCCTAAATAAGGGTAAGTAGATATAGGGTTTAAACTGTGAAAATATCAGAAACGAAAGCTAAAAGTTTTTGAGTTCAAAAACAGAGGGACTGTACAGTAGGTGGATAGCTGGGAGAGCACTGTGATCCCAGAAGGCGTCAACAGGTTTCAGAAGATGCAAAGCACCCAATGATTTATATATATATATATATATATATATATATATATATATATATATATATAGCAAAACATTCCAAAAGCATGAGAATCCCTCCTCAGCAAAAAGAAAGAAACCAGCACACCAACAATAATAGATTCAAAAGTGCTCTATTTCAGCATGGCAACAGTCAGAATTTGAAAAAACATTATCTTCCAGTTAGGCTAAACATGATACATCACATGTCCCTCTGGTAGGAAAGTCATGGTTTCATCTGCCCAACAGCTGTTTCGGTGTCACCACCTTCCTCAATGGATGCCCTTGCTGAAATAGAGCACTTTTGAATCTATTATTGTTGGTGTGCTGGTTTCTTTCTTTTTGCTGAGGAGGGATTCTCATGCTTTTGGAATGTTTTGCTATACTTGTTATATGGAATTACAGCACCCGGACTTAACTATGCAAATGTGTGCGGCTTTTCTTGTTTGTTTTATATATATATATATATATATATATATATATATATATATATATTAGATAAAATAAATATATATATTTATTTTATATACTGTGTATATGTATATGGGGCTATACTGTAAATGGTGTGGCAGGAAAGCAGGCAATTTAAAGAAAAAAAATATTCTGGGTAGGGGTTATGGTGGGGGGATCATGTCACCCAACAGCCTCTTGTCCGCATTATGCCAGTAAGCAATTAGGTTACTACAGGGGTGCGGGCTGTACCTGGTGAGGGGTGACCCCAAAGTGCCGGCCGGGTGCAGCACTCTGCTGTGTAGGAGTCGGCACTACAGACAGTCTCCAAGGGCAACCCTGCATCTCCTGGACCCCCGGGGTAATGAAAGCGCCCTTCCTGCAACTATGATGTCAGAACACTATGCCAACATGATTGCAATTTTTTTGACTGATGAACTAAGTCAAGGTCTTCAAGTTAATGAGGTCAGTTGGTTTCAAGAAGTTGGTGCGACGTGTCACGCCGCAAGGGTGTCAATGGACGCCCTATGACAGCTTTTTCAAATCCGCATCATCTCCAGGAATTGTGACATTACTTGGCCTCCAAGGCCCCAGACCCCTCGTTTTTTTTGTTTTTTTTATATGGGGTCACTTAAAAAGCAAAGTGTACTCTCATAGCCCACAGAATTACTGTTGTTCTAATTGTAAAGCGCAACGTAATATGCTGCGCTATATAAGAAACTTAATAAATAAATATTGAAGAGCTAAAAGAAAACAATTGCTGGAATTTCTTTGGAGATGCTACGCCGCGTTATAGGAAACATGCGTGGAAGATTAGAGGAATTCCGGCACAGAGGTCACCTTGAGGATGTGATCTTCAAGAAATAAACGGCATCCTATGTACTTTGATGCAATATTTTTAATTGGCAAATAATTATCTATTTGCCTGTGCCCGTTTCCATGCCCCACCATGTGTGTGTGTGTGTGTGTGTATGTATGTAAGATAGAGGACCTTGAGAAATCGCAGCAAAGGTATAACACACTAATTGGCATACATCCAATTCTCTCCCTTAGTGTGCCTCAGACTACCTCAAACTCCACTGACATACCTCATTGTCTTGAAATAAGCCCCACTGTACCTCAGGCTAAAGGTCACTGGTTGTGGGGACAGTGCACATTTGGTTCAGGGGGTCCTGGTCCTGGGCTGAATGGCTTAGGGTATTACTTACTGTGTCCCAATTTTGAATCGGAAACATTAAACACAATGATGAAAGTTATTAGGGGGAGTTATAGTTATAACATTGACATTACAATGTTGACAGTGAAAATGTCTGTATCTGCAGAAAGTCTAGCTGTATATAAAACCTCCAACATTATACGGCAACAGTTTAAGTTTTGGGGCGAATGGGGGGTTTGACTGGTACAAAAATACATCTCCCGATCTTCCAGAGTGGATGTTACCGTAATTGTAATGAGAGGGATTCTTACCTGCATTAGCGACATCACGTAGGTAGAATCTTCTCCGTTTTGACAAATTGACAAGTCCCATTTCAGACTCTCTGAATAAATGCACTTTAATTTTACTCCGGCACTTACGCCGCACTGAATGGGAGTGTGTACAGCTCCATTACATGCATTTCAGGAAATTTCACGCCGCTATTCACAGAAGAGAGAGAGAAAAAAAATGGAAATCTATTTCAATTTTTTTTCCACACAAGAAGACACCGATTTCCTACTCTTTATGCCCGAACGAAACCAATTGACATTTTTATAATTGAATGACTTCTTTTCATTTAATAGGAAAAATAAATATTTCATCCCTCTACTATTTGTGTGCTTTATCCATAGTACGGTCAGATATTGCTGTTACAACAAAATCCAGTTTATTGCCGTTACAGGAAAGTTACACAAAATATATTACTGCTGTCTAACGATCTCACACTTTTTTCTCCTATTTTATTTTCTTCCTTTTGAAATTCATTTTAGCAAAAAAGAAACCAAAAACCTTTAGTAGGAAGTAGAACGTAGGTCCTGCTTCAGAGATTGATGCAAACCTCATTGAGTGATTATCTGCTGTTGGCACATGAGTCTTAGTCGCACTGCTCATGGTCTTGTGATGGCGGTCGCAGAAAAGATTTATTCGCAAAGTGATTGACAGTCGAGAACCGTTTAGGGGAGTGGTGGCAAAAACTCAGGTGTGTTGCTACCGCTTTGTCGGCGTGTTTGAGGCAGCTCTTGCGATCCCGTACGCAGCTGCAATATCTCCTGCGGCTTACTTCCTGCGGAGATGCTGCGTGGCCGAACTACAAAATTACTGATCTGCAGCAGACTCTGGGATTTGCAAAGCCGCCGATTGGGCTTCCAAATAAAAATCCAGACGGCAGTGTTATTTGCATGTTTTCGCACAGCTGCTGCGTACACATTCACAGCTGCAGCGGCATTAGTGTACATTAGTTGTTTCCTATATATGTTTAACTATATGAAATCCATCTCGCATATATGATTTACAGGTACAGTGTAAGGCAGCGTTTACCAAACTGTGCCTTGGGGTGCCGCAGATGGAAGGTTAAGTCCTGTCCCAAATCAAATGATTTGGTCCGGCAAGTCAATAGTCTGTGCCACGCTGCTGTAGCTACAGCGCACAGACATTTAAACACAGCAGTCAAGCACTCCCGGTGTGAGCCTCTCCAGCTGGCTCGGCCTCCCGCATTCTAACGAGCCACTGTAATTTAGGTGGACCCCAGACCACTCTCATTGGCAAGGAAACTACTCTCCTAAGAAGCCAGTAGAGCAGCTGGTGGTGGAGAGGGACCAGAGCTGTCAATCACGGCCCTGTGGTAGGAGTGTCTGCTGCACAGCTCAAAGGTGCCTAATTCAAGGCAAGTTCTGGGGAGTCACGAGTGTACAATAGCAGGTGGGGGAGCAGCAGTGGGTTATGTGGGGGGTAAGTGTCAGCCACACACTGTTAATGGAGCGCACAGCCCCTCCCCTCCTGTGCGGTGAGAGCAGAGGGGGTAGCACTGGGGGCAAGGGGCAGAACTAGTAAGATAGCCATGTCCAACACATCATTGAACCAAAGGTTGGCAGGTAAGCTATATTTTCTGATTTTCAAAATTTTGACTAGTATCTCAACATGAAACTACTAGTAGGTGTGGGGATCATCCGGATAAGCTCTACACACATGTGAGATTATTATGGTAAGAGAACTTTGCTTGGTGTAGCTAGTGTTACGTTAATGTGAGAGGTTTCAGCTGAACTTCTACACTAGTTGAATTTTCGGCTAGGGGTGCCACAAAAAAAGTCAGAGACACGAAGGGTGCCGTGAACTTACAAAGTTTGGGAACCACTGGTGTAGGGGCTCATTCGGAGGCGCACACGAGTCTTGTTTGCAAACAGATCTTGTGAGTTTTGTCACTGCCTGCCCCCCCATATGTCACTCTTGGCAGTGATTTACTACATGAAATTATTATTATTATTAGGCGTTATATGTATGCTGCCACAAGGCCTCAGCAGCACCTCACATAGGGGGTGATTCAGAATTTAGCACATCTACGATCAGCTTCCCTGACATGCGGGGGGATGCTCAGCACAGGGCTAGTCCGCCCCGCATGTCAGTCCCTGCCCTGTCGCACCAGTACAAAACCATGGCACAGCGGTGATGCTTTTGTCCTGGAAGAGTAGCTCCCAGCCAGCGCAGCTCCTGCACGCTGGCAGTAAGCTACTCGTTGCAGCGGCTGCATGTGACGTCACCCAGCCGCTGCAGACCGCCTTTCCCCCCAACACGCCTGCGTTGCCTGGACCGCGCCACCTAAATGGCTGCTAAAGGCTGCCGGCCAGCCCCCTCCCGCCCAGCGCACAGCCTGAATCAGCCCCATAGCACATAAACAAAGCAGAGCAAACATAAAAGAAAACAGTACAAAAGACTGCAGAGCATAGGATACAAGCAGTACGTTCAGCACTGCAGTCATAATATTCCCAGAACCAGCACCGGCTGAACCCAGTGATTTGGTGCCGCTGATGGTAGTGGGGAGGAGATGATGGTATAAGTGAGGGAAGAGGGCCCTGTTCACAAGAGCTTCCAATTCAGATTTATTGGGGGGAGGGGTAATCTATGTTAGATTGCAGATTTTATCATAAATATTTGATTAGCAGTACTTAGTTAGTACTATAGAGTGTGCATATGCTTTTTCTTTTTTTTTGTGGAGCTTCAAGTCTCAGCATAACACCTCTTATTATGTTTGGCATTAGGGTGTTAAGTCCAAGGTGTCCCCCCCATATATTCTATATTGTGTACATGTGTACACTTGAAGGCGGAGATTCCTTCAGATTGGATGAGACCCCTCCCACCTAACCATGGGTATTATTAATTAGTATGGATCTCTGGCATTTGCAGACTGCATATTGGGAAAGGCACTATGATGGTAAGTCCTGAACAAATGTATAAACAAAAAAACACTCTTAGTGCAGCGCCTAACGATAGTATAGATAAAATAATAAACTGCTGAGACACTGCGCTTGCCTTGACCACTATGTGAAGAATGGAGAGAGTAGACTGAAACAACAAGAGAGGCTGCGCTGTGTGTCAGTAGTTAAGTACAAAAAGAGCAAACGTGTACTATAGAGGTATTAAATTTATTAAAAATGACATGTGGTTAATAAAACAAACTTAAAATAAAAGCACACCTGTATCTGTCTCAAAGGTATATGGAGTAGTGATAACTGGTATATGGTATATGGCAATAAAGGTCCAATATAAAGTTCAGAAAAAAGAAACTCAATGCGGTGCAGTCCCAGAGAAATGGTTACCTCGTATATGTCACCCGGCAGATGGTGATGTGTGTGTATAGTACCTCTCCGATTGGGCTGGTATAAATTTCGGCCGAGCGTCCCCGGCCAAAACAATCCTGCTTTGCCCAAATTGTTGCACAGCGGAGGGACGATATCTAGTAGACAGCCTGTCAGTAGTCACTCGTCGCGGTGAGGAGATGGTAAAGCTTGCGGCTGGATGGAAGCAAAGTCCGGTAATGCTCACCAGTTGCAGTGGTGAGATGGACGGCAGCCTGTACGGTGACGAGCCGGTAATAGGCTGAAATTGGAAACCAAGGAGGGTTTGCACGGCAGTGTAACACCTTGGACCAGGTGTGCTAGTTTGGAGGCGGAGTCCTGACGCGTTTCGTCACGATCACGTGACTTTTTCAAAGGACCTTTGAAAAAGTCACGTGATCGTGACGAAACGCGTCAGGACTCCGCCTCCAAACTAGCACACCTGGTCCAAGGTGTTACACTGCCGTGCAAACCCTCCTTGGTTTCCAATTTCAGCCTATTACCGGCTCGTCACCGTACAGGCTGCCGTCCATCTCACCACTGCAACTGGTGAGCATTACCGGACTTTGCTTCCATCCAGCCGCAAGCTTTACCATCTCCTCACCGCGACGAGTGACTACTGACAGGCTGTCTACTAGATATCGTCCCTCCGCTGTGCAACAATTTGGGCAAAGCAGGATTGTTTTGGCCGGGGACGCTCGGCCGAAATTTATACCAGCCCAATCGGAGAGGTACTATACACACACATCACCATCTGCCGGGTGACATATACGAGGTAACCATTTCTCTGGGACTGCACCGCATTGAGTTTCTTTTTTCTGAACTTTATATTGGACCTTTATTGCCATATACCATATACCAGTTATCACTACTCCATATACCTTTGAGACAGATACAGGTGTGCTTTTATTTTAAGTTTGTTTTATTAACCACATGTCATTTTTAATAAATTTAATACCTTTATAGTACACGTTTGCTCTTTTTGTACTTAACTACTGACACACAGCGCAGCCTCTCTTGTTGTTTCTGAACAAATGTATATAATTTGTCAGTTTTAGGGATGAGTTTGGGGCGCATGACCCTCTGGATTGGTGTGGCCTGGCTGCTTTGGGGGATCACTTTGTAGTACTTAATCTAGCACCTAATTATTTTTCTACCATTATAACACATTTCTAATTATTACTTCTCACCAACACTCCTAACACATAGCTTCTGCTTCTTATTTATGTAACACTTACTAACTCCTTAACTTCACTTTCTGCAGCGGGGTACATTGGGGTTCCACAGGGAATAACATCGGGGTGTAGAGTTGGTTCTTGATCCGAGGCACCAACAGGCTAAAAGCTTTGACTGTTCCCAAGATGCACAGCGCCGCCTCCACTATAACCCCGCCTCCGTGCACAGGAGCTCAGTTTGTAAGTTGGTGCCTGCAGTGCAGGCAGCTAACAGGGAGGGCTTCGCTAGGCAGCCCTGAAAAGAGCTTTTTAAGAAAACTTCTAGGGCCGCAGCACAGACACTTAAAAGTGCTATATGTAATTCTGACATATCGTGCTGCGGCTCCCTCACCTCCCCCAGCGGCGCTGTATACTCCCTCGCCCTGGTTGCCGGGTACTTACAGCGGAGGGCTCTGGTTTCTCTTCAGGCACACACACTTGCCGCTGCTCCCCAGGATCGCGTGGCCGCATTACAGGGAGGAGGTAAGAGGGTCCCCCAGGCGGGACCCACTGAAAACCGCAATCCGCCGTGGTCTCTAGGAAACGGGGCGCGCGCACTGGCGTGGACACTGTGGCCGTACAGGGACCCCATTAGACCACCAGGGCAAGGTGCACAGGTCGAATTACCTCATAATCCACTTTAATAGGCCCCGCAGTACCCGGTGGTGAAGTCCAGCAAGGGGATAAGGCTCTGACCTGTAGCCCCTCCCCCAGCCCCAGGCGCCATTTACTGCAAATGTTCCCACCTTGGAGCTGCATCTCTGTCTCCCTCACTCCCTGTCAGCGTTTGGGCGCCATTACACACATGCTGAGCTGACTCTGGGACTGCTGGGCAATGTCTCCTCTGTAAAGCCGCCTGCATCATCAGCGCTGTGCATTTACAGGACACTTAAGTATTCTACATGTCATTTAGACAGTGTTCGTTAAGAACAAGTGCATTACTACAGGGATATTTAGTACAAGTACCATGTGATATAATCGAGTCTTTACTGTGCATTGTTATATCTATCTACCTACAGTATACACCTTTACTTAGTGGTACAGTTTGTACTTAGTATTTCTAGTCCAGTGCAGTTTTATTGTTTGTAATAATTTCTGCATTGTATATGTGACTGAGTGTGTGCCAATAGCTGCTGTGTGATTTCTATTTCGTGTATCTCACACATATTGCTATCCCTATATTCTGTTCCCTGAGGGGGGCTAAGTGCTTCACGGTTATCATATAATATAGTGTTTCACAGGATATACTACCTTGGTATTTTTCTCTGTGTTTTACAGTCACCACATACCTCTTAAATTCTCTGTTTGTGCTCTGCTTTGTAGTCACACTATACAGGGGGGGTTTTGTCAGGTAATTTGTCTGCTTATTTTGTACTGTTTCACCCTTAAGTTACGCTTACATATAATGTCTGCTAAACAGGGTGGTAGATCCACGGCTGATCCTGCACCATGCAGTGCTGACGCCACGGATTGCTCGGAGGAAAACATAGCAGCTGATGGTTCAGGTACTGGGGGTTCTATACCCCATGGTCAGTCTGTAGCAACGGGGGCAAATCAAGACCCACCTTGGGCTGCTTTCTCTAATTTACTGACTATGCTAGTAACTAGACTTGCGCCCCCTATGGGACCTCCTGTGCCATTACAGCCACATATTGTCCCTGCAGTTAATCCGCCATGGACAGATACACTGTCTTCTCAACTACAGCAATTAAATCAGTCTCTGGCTAAGCAAAATCCTGTCTCTCGCCCGCCTAAGACCAAGGGGTCATCTAAACGGGCCATTACTTCCTCACAATCCACACATGTTTCGGATACCTCGTCCGATGAAGATGGCGCTTACACTGACCCTTCAGACACTGATGCAGATGCTTCTGACGGGGAATCTCTGGCACAAGTGGATGTTCCTGACTTCTTGGAGGCTATCAGGCTGATTCTTCAAATCGATGATGACGAAGAGTCTCCAGCTACCTCTAAGAAACCAGATAAGTTTAAACATCAGAAGGTTACTAAATTAGTTTTCTCTCATTCTGACCACTTGGTTGACATTCGTCAGGAATCCTGGGAAAATCCAGGAAATAAATTTTCCCTGTCTAAAAAGATGCTAGCTGGTTATCCTCTCGCTGCAGAGTTAAGTAAAAATTGGGAAACCCCCCCCCCCCGCCGGTGTATTCACAAGTCGCATGTCTGGTGGTGTGCTCTGCTCTGCCTGTCACTACCGTCACCTCACTGAAGGAACGGACGGATAAGCATGTGGAGGGTTGCTTGAAGTCCATTTACACTCTTGCTGAAGGCCTGAAGCTGTGCATAGGCCCACTATTGCAGCTTCTTGGGCGGCAAAAGCTATTGAAGCCTGGGTTCAGGAAGTTGAAGCGGAACTACAGTTGGATTTTCCTGATAATGCTAGACAGTGTCTTTCACATATTATTACAGCCTATTCAGAAGGTGGCATCTGATGCAGGTGTCCTGGCGGCCAAGGCGTCCACTACGTCCATTCTGGCTCACCGGATTCTCTGGTTGCGGTCCTGGTCTGTAGATCTGGACTCTAAAAAGACCTTGGAGGTGATCCCTTTTAAGGGAAACATTCTTTTTGGGGAAGATCTCAACAAGATTGTTGCAGACTTGGCATTAGCTAAGGCTGCATGTCTGCCTAGTACTTCTCCTTCGGCTCCGAAGGCTGAGTACTTCCTTTCGTTCCTGGTAAAGCAAAGGGTCAGGCATACCCAAAACAGGCTCGCACTTCCAAAACCTCTAAGCCCAAACCTAAACGTGCCTGGGCTGCCCATCAGCCTGCTTCCAAAACAGACAAGCCTGCTGCATGACTGGGCGGGCCTCCCCCTGGGGGATCCCAGGGTGGGAGGCTGACTTCTACGGTTTGCTCAGGCGTGGTTACAGACCACTTCGGATGCCTGGGTAAGTGAAGTCGTCACTCACGGATACGCCATCTCTTTCAAGAAACGTCCCCCTCGCCAATTTTGCTCAACAAACATACCTTCGGATCAGGTAAACGCATAAACTCTCCACTTGGTGGTACAATCTTTCCTGGATACAGTAGTGATAGTGACGGTGCCTCTGGCTCAGAGAGGCAGGTAGTACTATTCCACGCTGTTCCTAGTCCCGAAACTGAATGGGTCCTCTCGGCCCATTCTCAACCTCAAGTCTTGGAACAAATTTGTGAAAGTTTCCAAATTCCATATGGAAATGCTTCGCTCTATTGTTCTGGCTTTGGAGCCCAAGGACTATATGGTATCCCTGGACATACAGGATGCTTACCTGCATACACCTATTGCAGTGTCACATCAGCAATACCTGCGGTTTGCTATTGGCAACCTACATTTTAAATTCCAGGCCTTACTTTTCGGTCTGACCACGGGTCCAAGAATTTTCACCAAGGTCATGACGGCTCTGCTCCACCGTCAGGGTATCAGGATCCTGCCGTATCTGGACGACTTGTTGATCCAGGCGAACTCTCCAGAGGTTCTCCTCTGTCATCCTGAACTGACAGTCCAATTCTTGCAAGCCAACGGGTGGCTCATCAACTGGAAGAAATCTTCCCTGGTCCCTGCTCAGAGCATGGTGCACCTGGGAGCGCTATTGGACACCCACAACCAGAGGTTGTTTTTGTCTCCGGAGAAGGTCCTGAAACTTCAGGACAAGATAAGATGCTTCCTCTCTCGCCCACGTGTGTCGGTAGACTCAGCGATTCAAGTACTAGGTCTCATGGTGTCGGCTTTCGACATGGTAGAACACGCTCAATTTCATTCCCGCCCTCTGCAGCGGTTGATACTCTCCAAGTGGGACTGCTTGCCTCACCGTATCAGGACTCACATGATCTCCATGACTCCGGAGGTCTGCTTGTCACTGAGCTGGTGGCTACAGGAGCAGCAACTGAGCAGGGGTCGTCCCTTCTGGATCTCCAACTGGGTCCTTCTAACGACGGATGCCAGTCTGCGGGGCTGGGGAGCGGTGTTGGAGCAACACTCTCTTCAGGGTGGGTGGACCAGGGAGGAATCTCTCCTCCCGATAAACATTCTGGAACTAGCCCTGCCTCTAGTACAGAACAGGCCTGTTCAAGTACAGTCGGACAACGCCACAACGGTGGCGTACATAAATCATCAAGGTGGCACTCGAATCTGCCTGGCAATGATGGAAGTGTCAAAAATCCTTCGTTGGGCAGAACGCCATCTGCCAGCCATATCGGCAGTGTTCATTCCGGGAATTCTCAACTGGGAAGTGGACTTACTCAGTCGTCAGGACGTACATGCCGGAGAGTGGAGTCTTCATTCAGAAGTCTTTCAACTCCTAGTGGACAAGTGGGGCCTACCAGATGTAGATCTGATGGCGTCTCAACACAATGACAAGCTCCCGGTCTTCAGAGCAAGGACAAGGGATCCTCAAGCAGCGTTCGTGGACGCTCTGGCAATTCCATGGAACTTTCGGCTGCCGGACGTGTTACCTCCGGTGTCACTTCTGCCCAGGGTGATAAGTAAGTTTAAGCAAGAAGGAGGAATACTACTTCTAATCGCTCCAGCGTGGCCCAGACGGCATTGGTTCTCAGACCTGCAGGGTCTCTCGATAGAGCGTCCTCTACTTCCACAGCGCCCAGACCTCCTCGTTCAGGGCCCTTGTGTCTACCAGGATTTGGCCCGGCTGGCTTTGACGGCGTGGCTCTTGAAGCTTCTGTACTGAGGGCCAAAGGATTTTCTGAGGCGGTCGTTCAAACTATGTTGAAGGCTCATAAACCGGCGTCTGCTCGGATTTATTATAGGGTCTGGAATTCTTACTTTCCCTGGTGTGAGACTAACCATTATGACGCATATAAGTTCAGTACTGCCAAGCTTTTGGCTTTCCTACAACAGGGCCTGGACTTAGGCATTCGTCTGGCCTCCCTCAAGGTTTCATATTTCTGCCTTGTCGATATGGTTTCAGAGAAAAATTGCGACTCATACATTCGCTCAGGATGTTTTACGGATTCAACCTGTATCTCCTTGGGATTTGTTGGTTGTTCTGGACGCCTTACAAGAGTCTCCATTTGAACCTCTTGAGTCTGTGGACCTTAATTGGCTTACTCTTAAGGTCTTGTTCTTGCTGGCTATTGCCTCTGCTAGATGGGTTTCAGACTTGGGTGCCTTGTCCTGTAGGTCTCCCTTTCTGATTTTTCACCGTGACCGGGCGGTTCTTAGAACTCGTCCTGGTTATTTGCCTACGGTGGTGCCGTCTTTCCACCTTAACCAGGAAATTGTGGTTCCGGCATTTACCTCTCCAGATTTATCCTCCAAAGAGCGGTCTTTGGATGTGGTACGGGCTCTCCGTATTTATGTGAAGAGAACAGCTTCTCTTAGGAGATCTGATTCCCTCTTTGTCCTTTTTGGTTTTCACAAACGTGGCTGGCCTGCTAATAAGCAGACCTTGGCCAGATGGATTAGAATGGTGATTGCACATGCTTATGTACAGGCTGGTCTTCCAACTCCTGCTACCATCAAAGCCCATTCTACTCGGTCTGTTGGACCTTTTGGGGGGCCCGACATGGTGCGACTCCTGAACAATTGTGCAAGGCGACTACATGGTCCTCAGTGAACACGTTCATAAGGTTCTATGCCTTCGATACTTCCTCCTCCCAGGATGCCTCCTATGGACGCCGGGTTCTTGTGCCCGCTACAGTGCGTCCCATCCCATGAGGAACTGCTTTAGGACATCCCCAATGTTATTCCCTGTGGAACCCCAGTGTACCCCGCTGCAGAAAAGGAGATTTATGGTAAGAACTTGCTTTTACCTCGCAGAAAGAGATTTAACAAAGGTAAGTTCATACCATAAATCTCCTTATCATGATGCTTTGGTGCGGTTGGCATGTGCTAGCTTGGGGAGTCCCGTGCCCTGGACTTGAACCTTAGTGTTAGGGACCCACCAGATGAGGTTACCTGGTCACGAATGGTGGGCCCAAATATTTTTGGCCATAAATTATGCTAAGCACCTCAATTCTGCTCTATGTAAGATTGCAGAGTTTATTATAGTTATTCTGATTAGCAGTCCTTAGTAATGTGTGAATTTGCATTTTCTTTTTTTCTGTGTGCAATTCAGATTTATTGCAATTAATGGTATCTAACAAGAATTTGTAGCAGTTTTATTGTTCACTCTAGGTGCCAGATATAATTATCCATGTGAGGAAAACATTTATGGCCGGAGCTATTCAATTATAAACCATTTTTCTTGCGCAGTAAATCTGCGCTAACGTACGTTAACCCACTGATTCCAGGATAACTACCTGGGGCTATGAATTAATGTGTTCGCAGCACCCTCAATAAGGGCAGATTTCTGTTTGAGCCTCTCTGCGGGTTTTATCACAGACTGCAGATGAATATCCCACGACTAATTTAATACTGCCCTGTGTGTGAAAGTGGACAAGACTGTTGCAATACAACGTCATGTCAGGGGAAACTGCCTTTGTACTGCAGTGACTCTGCATTGTCAGAGATCTGCAATGTTGGAGCTCAGCAAACGTATTAGGTACAACTCTGCCTGATGTGCCATGTATGTTCCTTTTTCTCTATCTATGGCTATACAATCTATTACTAAAAATTGCTGGGAAAGGGGGGAACTCGACCCTTTAAGTTGTGACTGTCTGTTTATTTTTTATGTGCTTGCAATGTTATATTGCCACTGTTAAGGTGCATACACACTAGACCATTTTGTGCTCAAAGTAGCTCACTTTTGGCGTTTTTAACTCAAAATCACCTAGTGTCTATGGCTGGGCAATGAGCGCCGATGTGCGCTCCCGTATCATAGCTGGCCGCTGCCTTCCGTTGACCTGTTTTACCGAACGAGTCAACCACTTTCCACAGTCTCCTACTGTGGAAAGTGGTTCACCCCCGTGAACATCGCTGAGTTGGGTGAAAATCGCTCAGTGTGTATGCACTGTGCAATTTTCCGCCCAGCGATGTTCACATCATCGCTCTGCATACACACTGAGCAAAAATGTCCAGTGTGTATGCACCTTTAGCATCACAATAAATACAAGTTGAGTATCCCATATCCAAATATTCCAAAATATGGAATATTCCGAAATATTTTGAGTGAGAGTGAGATAGTGAAACCTTTGTTTTTTGATGGCTCAATGTACACAAACTTTGTTTAATATACAAAGTTATTAAAAATATTGTATTAAATTACCTTCAGGCTGTGTGTATAAGGTGTATATGAACCATAAATGCATTATGTGCTTAGACTTGGGTCCCATCGCCATGATATCTCATTATGGTATGCAAGTATTCCAAAATACAGAAAAATCCGATATCTAAAATACTTCTGGTCCCAAGCATTTTGGATAAGGGATACTCAACCTGTGACGTAATACGGTAATACGTCTTTTTTATAGCTTAATTATAGCTTCATACTAATAAAGCAGGACACAAAACAACTCTTGTAAGGAAGTGAACAAATTGACAAAAAGTAGACTTTGTTTTCAGAGTCTACGGAATAAAACTGTAATTCCTTCTGATCTTATTTTTTTTTTTAAACATTTTCTTGTCCACCCTCTTTATAGAATCCCATCCTTTGAGAGATCTTGCAGGGTTCTCAGCGCTAGGTTGTAAATAATGATGTTTTTATGTTGGTCTGTGTAGCTGTGTGGAGAACGCCATCATTAAGTTATGTCGTACAGCCGCACTGATGGCCTCCGTCACATTAACCTCAGAGTGGCAGTTGTTTCTGTAAGCAGAGAATCCCAGAGATGTGTGTTATACATTCCGCTCACCAGACTTTCCTTAGAGGTAAGGAAATTTCTTAAGGAATTAATCATACACAGACAGGTCACAATTCCTGAGAGACTCTTCCAGATACATGAATAAATATAGCATATTCAGTATGTGCTTCATATAACTTACATGTGTTCTACCTAGTCAGTCATTATTAAGGGAAACGCATGTTATATCCCGTTATTTAAATTTCTCATACGTCCTAGAGGATGCTGGGGACACTTCATAGACCATGGGGTATAGACGGGATCCGCAGGAGACATGGGCACTCTAAGACTTTTACTGGGTGTGAACTGGCTCTTCCCTCTATGCCCCTCCTCCAGACCTCAGTTAGATTCTGTGCCCAGAGAGACTGGATACTAACAGGGGAGCTCTACTGAGTTTCTCTGAAAAAGACTTAGGTTTTTTATTTTCAGGGAGCACTGCTGGCAACAGGCTCCCTGCTTCGTGGGACTGAGGGGAGAGAAGCAGACCCTACTTCTAATGAGTTCAAAGGCTCTGCTTCTTAGGCTACTGGACACCATTAGCTCCAGAGGGTCTGATCGCTAGCCGTGCTAGATGCTCGTTCCCGGAGCCGCGCCGTCAACCCCCTTGCAGAGCCAGAAGAAAGAAGCCGGGTGAGTATACAGAAGTGAAGAAGACTTCAGAGACGGCAGACACTGACTGAGGTACCGCGCGGCGGTCGCGCTGCGCGCCATGCTCACACACACACAGCGGCACTGTTGGGTGCAGGGCTCAGGGGGGGCGCCCTGGGCAGCAGGAATCCTCAGATCTGGCACTGGCAAATACATATGGGTGCCTGAGCACATATTATACCCCCGCCAGTATAAATATATTTTCATAGGAAGCGGGACTGAAGCGCGCCATTAAGGGGGCGTGGCTTAGCCCTCATAGCTCTAACCAGCGCCATTTTCTCTCCACAGAGCTGCAGAGACGCTGAGCCTTCCTCTCCACTGTAACAAGTAACGGGCAGAACAGGGGGGGCACAGTTTATTTGGTGCTGTTTATTTCTGATAAGAAAAGCGCTGACATCTCTGGGGCTGTGTATTGCACACTTCAGAACAAAGTTAGGCGCTGGGGTGTGAGCTGGCAAACTCCCTTTGTGTCTCCCTGACAGGCTTAGTGTGGGTCTGTTCTCTATAGCCCAGTGTGTTTGGTGGTGTCGGTGCATGTGTGTCGGCATGTCTGAGGCTGAATGCTCTTCCCAGGAGGAAGTAGGTGTGGAGACAGTACAGGCTGTGGGAGTGAACCCGTCGGCACCGCCGACTGCGGATTGGGTGAATATGTTGAGTGTTTTGAATGCTGTGGCTTTGTTAAATAAGAGGTTTGATAAATCTGAGTCCCAGCACCGAGCATGGAGAAAGTACATGGAGGATGCACTGTCATAAACCCCTTCGGGGTCACAGAAACGTTCATTTGCCCAGTTAGTGGACACAGATACCGACACGGATACTGATTCCTGTGTCGACTATAATGATACCTAAACTGGCTAAGAATATTCAGTACATGATTGTGGCAATAAAGGACGTGTTGAATATCACGGAGGACCCTGAGGTTCCTGATACGAGGATCTGCATGTATAAGGGTAAGAAACCTGAGGTAACGTTCCCTCCCTCTCATGAACTGAATACTCTTTTTGAAAAGGCTTGGGAAAATCCTGACAAAAAGTTTTTGATTCCCAAGAGAATTCTGCTGACATATCCATTTTCCTCGGGGGACAGGAAAATGTGGGAGTCAACCCCCTCTGTGGACAAGGCCTTATCCCGACTGTCCAAAAAGGTGGCTCTTCCGAGTCCGGACACGGCAGCCCTGAAGGATCCTGCGGATCGTCGACAGGAAAGCACATTGAAATCGATCTATGTTGCTATGGGTACGCTGCTCAGACCTACCGTGGCGTCGGCATGGATGAGTAGCGCTATTGAAAAGTGGGCGGATAATTTATCCTCTGAAATTGATCATCTGGACAGGGATAGCATTCTCGTAACTTTAAGTTACATAAGGGACGCTGCAGGGTATCTAAAAGACGCTGCAAGGGATATTGGCATTTTGGGATCAAAGGCCAATGCCATGTCAGTCTCGGCTAGGAGGGCATTGTGGATTCGTCAAAGGAATGCTGATGCTGATTCAAAGAAAAATATGGAGACTCTGCCGTTTAAAGGTGGTGTTTTGTTTGGTGACGGCCTCGCGGACCTGGTATCTACGGCTACTGCGGGTAAGTCATCATTTCTACCTTATGTTCCTGCACAGCAGAAGAAAATGCCTCACTATCAGATGCAGTCCTTTCGGCCCAATAAGTACAAAAGAGGGCAAGGGGGCTCCTTCCTTGCTACTAGAGGTAGGGGAAGGGGAAAAAGATCACCTGCGGTGGCAGGTTCCCAGGAGCAGAAGCCCTCCACGGCTGTTGCAAAATCCTCCGCATGACGCTGGGGCTCCTCTACAGAAGTCCGCTCCAGTAGGGGCACGTCTCAAACTCTTCAGTCAGGTCTGGGTTCGCTCGGGCCTGGATCCTAGGGTATTAGACATTGTAACCCAAGGTTACAGGCTGGAGTTTCAAGACGTGCCCCCTCAACGTTTTTTCAAATCAGCCTTGCCAGCTTCTCTCCCGGAAAGGGTGGTGGTATGCGCGGCCATACAAAAGCTGTGTCTACTTCAGGTCATTGTCACAATACCACCGTCACAACAAGGAAAAGGCTTTTATTCAAGGCTGGATTGCCGTTACCGGAATCGGTTAAGGCCCATTCTACCAGGAAGGTGGGCTCATCTTGGGCGGCTGCCCGTGGGGTCTCGGCGTTACAGCTTTGCCGAGCGGCTACTTGGTCGAGTTCAAACACTTTTGCAAAGTTCTACAAGTTTGATACCCTGGCTGATGAGTACCTCTTGTTTGGTCAATCGTTGCTGCAGAGTCATCCACACTCTCCCGCCCGATCTGTAGCTTTGGTATAAACCCCATGGTCTATGAAGTGTCCCCAGCATCCTCTCGGACGTATGAGAAAATAGGATTTTAATACCTATCGGTAAATCCTTTTTTCTTAGTCCGTAGAGGATGCTGGGCGCCCGTCCCTGTGCGGACTCTATCTGCAGTAGTGGTTGTAGGTTTTGGTTGTGTTACACAATGGTTGTGTTTAGTTATAATCGGCCTGTTGCTGGTTTTTTGTTCATGCTGTTGATTGGGTTTGCTTACAAATGCCATGTTGTACGGCGTGTTTGTGGTATGAGCTGGTGTGTATCTCACCCTTAGTTTTAAAATAATATAAATCCTTTTCCTCTAAATGTCCGTCTCCCTGGGCACAGTTCCTATAACTGAAGTCTGGAGGAGGGGCATAGAGGGAGGAGCCAGTTCACACCCAGTAAAAGTCTTAGAATGCCCATGTCTCCTGCGGATCCCGTCTACACCCCATGGTCTATGAAGTGTCCCCAGCATCCTCTACGGACTAAGAGAAAAGGATTTACCGATAGGTATTAAAATCCTATTTTTTCTACCTTTAAGGAACTTCTGGGACTTGTAGTTCTGCAGCCGGTACACGGGCTGTTATGGATGATGTGCTGAGGGGTGTGGTATGCGTGACCGGTAGGTAGGAGATCGCTGGTCTGCAGACCGACGCCGGTGTACCTGCAGCGGTATGCCGGGAGGGGGGGAGCAAAGAGCTCGGTGTTGACTGGGTTCTATTCACATGGGAATAGTCCATGTTGGTCGGCATGCTGACCATCGGGATTGTGAGGGGGTGGGATATAGGGTGAAGTATTGTGACTGCCAGTCTCCTGACCGCTGGTCAGGGGTGTATCTAGGGGTCCGAGCGCCCCTGGCAAAGTAAGGGGCTGGCGCCCTCCCTACACACATTTGGAATAAGGTGTGAGCATTGGAAATGGGGCATGGTCTTGTGGGGGAAGGGCGTGGACACAATAGCACTTCCAATTCAAATTATGCCACACAGTAGTGTCCCTCATTCACATTACACCGCACAGTAGTGTCTTGTATTCACGTTACACCATCCCTCCCCCCTAACCCACCTTTCCCACAGCCTGACAAGGGCTGCTGGGAGCTGTAGTTTATTTTGAGTCTGATTACAAGTGCAGTGCTGCCGGACACCAGCGCCGCTACAGCAGTAACAGACTCTCACCAGGTACAGTCTGACAGTACTGCTTTTCTATCCTTTGGCCGCGGCTGGCAAAGCCAGGCGGCGCCCCTGGCGAGTGCCATCCTGGCCAATAGGTAGATACACCCCTGCCGCTGGTCACATAACTACATCCCCTGCTGAGAGGTGACTATGGGTGAGATGTTTCAGCAAGAGAGAGATATGAGCTTAGAAATGCCTTTATGCTAGATTGTAAAGTGTGATTGTACTGTCGTAGTTTCCGGCCTGGTACTCTGGGCAGCGTTGTTCTCCACTGGTTAGAAAATGGGAAAGTTGGAAAAAAATAATTAGAGGGGACATGATCAGATATAAGCAACGGTGGCGGGAAACGTTGATTGACCACTGAAGATCAACCTGGGTTTGCCTTGTAAATGATTGCCGCTTTAAAAATACGCCCATTCTCGGCCGACATCCCGCACCTTTGGCAAACTTGGACCCTATTATATTTACCCACATAAATGCAAAATACTCATGTCGACCTTTTGACCCTGTCGACCTTTTGACCCTGTCGACCTAATGTCTGTCTAACATATGGTGCCTCTCTATTGACTGTCTTAACTAGACACTATGTATCTTTTATACCACACCCGTACGGACAGGCCTTCTGCTTCTGTTGCCCATACAATGTAATGTGTGATGTACTGTCCATAATCTGCCACATTGTTGTCTGGGACGAAACAAGTCACCCCACTCTCCATTCCACTTGAGCATCCTGTAGCTGTTTGTGACCACAGGCCTTGTGCTCAGACCCAGGTTTCTGTCTGCTGGTCCACTCTGTGTACACTCTAACAACTGCCACCCTGGAACATTTCCCCAGTGCAGCTGTTTTGTTAATGCTCGCACCTCTACTGCAAGCGCCAACAATAATTTCACATTCAGTCAGCCAGATGATGCTTACCCATTATTTCATGAGTGATGCACTTCATTATTCTCTGCATACCTTTCCGTACAGATTCTGACGTCCTACCTCAGCATTATCTGCGTAATGGCTACTTTGCATAAAATCGCCTGTTGTTCATAATAATTTGACCTCTCTATGTATATTATTCTTGAATACAGAATATTAACGAGTATGTATAAAGAGTGCATTATATATTCCAAATAGACTACAACCTTCCTCATTAATGTTAAACACAAACAACAGGGACATATTAAGTAAGCCTGATGCAACCTGTAATGCTATTTCTGATTGCGGCGTATACAGCACATGCTAAAATGGAATAATGCATTATCTGTTTTGCCTCACATTAAGGCATAGAAAATGGATTGGTGAGTTCTGCAATCTTCCTGTATTAGCATTTTGAGTGCGCCATACGCGAAGCCTCACATATTGTTTAATAATAATGTATTAGCTGTGTGCGCTTAATGCGAGTCCTTTCTGTGCTTTGCTTGGCTCAATAATGATACGAACACCTGAGGCTCTTGGGTGTCTGCAGGATTTTTCCAAAGGACAAAGTTTATACCGCTGCAGTTCCACACGAGCCAATGTTCCCAAGTCCATTTCCTAAGTTATTGCACACGTCAGTTTCCTACACACTGAGTCACCTAATTGGGTGATTTATAGTAAGGACCATGGCTTTACCTTTTGTAGTCACAGGACCGCTATCTTCTGATCTAAGAACTAGTTGTTGTATTATTTAAATATTCATTTCTTATTTAGAACAAATTTCTGTATTTGCTGAAGTGGTGCAAATTTGCAGTAACTGTTATACAGTATTACTTAATAATATGCAGGTTTGATTTGCTATTATATTTTTGCACTTTTAGTAAATAGCACCCTGTATCCTCTCTCACACCAAGAAATAATTATATGTTACAAAAGGGAATAGGAACTAAAGCTATAGGGGGATATCCAATTAACCCCGGTAATTTACCAGGGCTAATTGTCCCGCCGGGGGCTATCCTATTAGCCCTGATAAGCCAGCACGAGCGGTTGCTTATCGGGAGTTACCTGACGCTGCACCGGGTGCTGGCTGCTGTTCGCTCACGGTGCAGCGCTGCTCCCCCCAGATCACATGGCCGCTGCCCCGTCATGTGACCGGGGGCGGGGGAGAGAGGGAGATGCGGGTCATGGCGCTGCCCCACCGGGGGTCACTATACCGAGCGGCAGCTTCCAGTTCCGGGCCGCAGCGCCATGCCTGCAGTCCCAGCCTGCTGCTGCTGCAGCAGGCATGGGACGCTGCAGGTTGTCCACGGTCATCGGGGATTTTATTTCACCAGCCTCAGAGTCAGGCAGGCAAAACCAAATCCCCGGAAACAGCCCAGTTTTCGTGCGAAAACGGGGGTGTTTCTACCAGTGACGTGCGGTGAGGGCAGTGACTGGTGAGGCACTGGCGCCACCTACCCCCATACACAAAACCCACAAATTAAAAAACATAGGGTTCCCCTTATTTAAGCAAAACCAGCAGTAAGCTGAACCAGCCATGGGGAATAATGCCATAGCAGGGGAGACACTCAGTGTGGGTTCCCCCTGCCATAGCATTATCACCCCCCAAACCAGTCAACCCGGGGTTGGAATTCCTCAGGAAGTGGGGACCCCAAGAATTTAAATGGGGCCCCCTCTCCTGAACAACGGCCAGCACTGGGCGGAAAGCTCAGTGCTATGCCCCGCACCCCTGGTGGCGGTGGGTGCGGGGTTCATGGCATACTAATATTGTTCTTTACAGTCGGCCTACAGGTCCCAGCAAGCCTGCCCAAGCATGCTGGCACTTGGAGAACCACAAGTGCCAGCATGCCCGGACATTAAGGGACCGCTTGTACCCGTAATCTGCCTGTAAAGAAAATATTAAAATAAAATCACAACACCTGATGTTTAAATAATTTATTGTGCTGCACCTTCACCTGGGGTCGGCGGCCTTTAAGCTCTTTTTCATGGCCGCTGCCTCTCCAGGGCTTCCGGAGTCTTCTGTCTGGGTCCGGTATGAATGGTCGACAGTCATTAGGTAGACCACTATTGGTCGACATTGGCATGGTCGACATGGACAAATAGTCGACCCATGAAAGGTCGACACATGAAAAGGTCTACTATCTAGTTCATCTCACATGTCAATGACATCTAACATAAGCCAAAATCTCACATAAGCCAAAATCAGAAGCACTCATAGTCCATATCTCAAGAAAAGTTAGTCAAAATCGGTGGTGCTGGGCTCCGGGGAGTTCAGGGGAAATCGCAAAGCGAATATCGGGCATAGCCAGGATCTCACCGTGTGTACACACCATAAGATGCAGGCATATACACAGGGGGAAATGATTAAAATAATAAAATAAGATATTTATCGCAGAATCTGTGTTAGAAATATCTTCTTTTTATTAATTTAATCATTATGACAGGGGAGGCACTGCCTTCCCTGACTGCACGTCCCTGGTTTCTACCGAAAACACACAGGTGTCACTGGACTTGTGTGTTTTTGGGAGAAAGGGCTTTTTTTTTTTTTTTTTACAGGCGATCAATCAGTATAGCCTGTAAAAAAAATTGGTTTAACATAGGGAAAAATCGCGAAAAACATAAGTGTTCGCACCCGATGATTTACCGGGGCTAATAGGATATCCCACATAGTGTCTTAGAGGTATATTTACTAAAAGGTGATTTCCATCTGGGGGGTAAATTTACTAAAATGGGAGTTCTATTTAAGATGGGATGTTGCCCATAGCAACCAATCAGATTCCAGGTATTATCTTCTAGAAGGTGCTAGATAAATGAGAAGTAGAATCTGATTGGTTGCTATGGGCAACATCCCATCTTAAACAAAACTCCCATTTTAGTAAATTCACCCCTTGGTTTTTTTTATCATGTTAGAATCAATGTGGTCTTTCAGGGACTAAAACACACATTTACTAACAGATGATTTTTTTTTTTTATATTAGTTTTTACATGTTAGTAAATGTGTGTTTTAGCCCCTGAAAGACAACATCGATTTAGTTTGATTTCCATCAATGTAAACCAGGCATGTCCAAACTGCGGCCCTCCAGCTGTTGTGAAACTACCTGACACAGTTTTGCTGACAGAGAATGCTAAAGCTGTGTCAGGGCATGCTGGGATGTGTAGTTTCGCAACAGCTGGAGGGCCGCAGTTTGGACATGCCTGATGTAAACTGATTATTATTATTATTATTATTATTATTATTATTATTATTATTATTATTACTATTACTACTATGAAAGTTTTTTTAAACAATCAAAATCAACCTTTGGGGGGAATTCAATTAGCCCCCAATTTTGTTTATTTGAATTGTTTTTGTGTTTTGTTTTTTCATTTTTCCTCAGTGGTTACCCCCCCCCCCCCCCCCCCCTCCTCCCCCCTCCCCGTAACTGACAGGGATGCCAACCAATGTAAAACACTGATGGCAGACCAGTCAGTGACCATCTCTAGATCATCATGCTGTGTGTTGCAATACAACACAGTGCCCAGCCAGACACAGACCTGGGGCGTCACTTACTTTCTATTTGCCAGCTGTGGGTAGGTACAAATGAATAATAAAAAAAAAAACAATACCCATTTCAAGTGTTGTCTGATATATGGGGATATATTCAATTAGGGTCGAAAGCTGCCATCTGTCGAAAAGACGGCAGTTTTCGACTTTTTAAGGTCGAATCGTGATTCGACCTATTCAATCCTCAGCATTTTTATTCGACAAGTCGGGGAATTCGACTTGTCAAATAGTACGTGAATCGGCGGTATAGCTGCCGATTCACGTACTTTTGAGGGAAATTCGACAGGATTTGGCCCCATTTCCGACCATCTCAGTCCGACATAAAAAAATGTCGGCCTGAGATGAGGGACTGTGGAGGAGAGGGAGGAGAGCAGCGCCGGGGGAGACGGTGGGGGCACAGGGTGAGAGCAGCGCCGGAAGAGACGGGGGAGAGCCGGGAGCACAGCTGTACAGCAGCTGGCAGCGTAGCCGGAGGATGTCACATCCGCCGCTCACAGCAGCTTCCACCCGGCTCCAGCAAGCGGGACCTCGCTTGCTGGAGCCGGGTGGACGCTGCAGTGAGCGGCAGCTGTGACATCCTCCGGCTACGCTGCCAGCTGCTGTAGCGCTGCACTCCCATCTCTCCCGGCGCTGCTCTAACCCTGTGCCCACGACTCTCCCGTCTCCCCTGGCGCTGCTCTCCCCCTGTGCCCCCACCGTCTCCTCCGGCGCTGCTCTCCCCGTCTGCCCCCACCGTCTCCTCCGGCGCTGCTCTCCCCCTCTGCCCGCATCTCGGCTCCTACATCTCAATTCGACTTTTTTTAAAGTCGAATTGAGATTGCTTTGAATAGCCCAGGTCGGATCCATTCCGACAAATGAATGTCGGAATGGATCCGACTTCAATTGAATATACCCCATGGAATGATACAGCAAATGGTCCCTTGAAGAAATGAGTCACTGTAACAATTGTGCCAGTTAGGGAGCTCTTTGGCGTGGTTACTGCATGCAAATAAGCCACTTGTGTTTGCACATGTGGATGCACAGATGTACACATTTGTATAAAGTTGCAGGCACATGACTATCAATAGACGCTGCTGCGGGTGCATCTGGACAGACACATGAATCAGGCCGAGTGTGTTGACTTATAGGGCTACCGCTAAATGACATCACCCCTGTTCTCACTGTAAAAATAGAAGAATCCATTGCTTCCAAAGGCATCACTTGCTGGAATAGCGTACTGCAGGCAGCCTCTGTGTCCTGTGCAGCATACACATCAGTGTCCGCTGGCCATGACTGCTCAGTCTCCTGTCCTGAAGAAGGCAATAGTGACATCACACGCTCTGGGATTTCAGGTCTGATGTTTGCATTGAAAGATGTTGACAATTACAAGTTGGAGCCTGTGGAGTGACATGACCTAGAAGGATGTGAGCAGGAGGAATTCTATATTCCTCTTGTCACTATTAGCATGCTTGGGAGGATAGTAGTCATCTAGTATATTGGTTTATACTGCTGCAGTTTGTGAGTTTCTAGTCTCCGCTCTCCTTAGCTAACATCTGCCTGATTAGTAAAATCAACAACACCTCATGCAAAAGATAGATAGGAAACTCTGATAGGAAGCTCAGTATCATATGCTGTGTTTAGACATTTATGGGGGAATTCAATCGCCGGCCCCATTGGTCGTTCATTTTCTGGATGGACATTCCATTTATTTAAGCAGACTTTTACAAGAATAAGTACTGACTTCGGGCCAAATTCAGTAAGGATTGCAGTTTCTGCGGAAAAGCAGTTTCTGCGATCAAATAGTTGCCGCCCAGAAACAGAGAATAAATGGCCATCGTAAAAATTGCGAATGCATCGCAATATGCGGGCTGATCGCAAAATCATACGCAATTCCCGAAACATTTAAGATTTTTCCTATCTGCACCAGGCAAAGTCATCCACAATTTTTGCTAAACGAGAGGCTGGAAGTGGTCATCGCTGACGTCCGAGGCCCTCCTTAAAAACGCCTGGACCTGCCTGCGTTTTTTCAGACACACCCAAAAAACGTCGGGTTTCCGCCCAGAAACGCCGGCTTCCTGTCAGTCAAACAGCGGTTGCATTGCGATCACAATGTGTACGCATTTATAGTTGCTGTTTTTGCTAGCACATGTGCAGTCGTTTGATAATTGGATGAATTGAGATTAGCACATTTTGCGATCCTTACTGAACTAGGCCCCTCATTTGAATCACATATGTGTTTTTATTTTCGCCTTAACCAAGTTGGAGAATGAAAAATAATATATCAAACATCCCCTATTTTTTATTTATATCCCCAAATTACTAACAAGTTCATATGTGAATATTTCTGTGTTTATCTGGTGATGATAAAAAAAAAAAAGAGAGATTCAGACGCTTCCCAGTTTCTCTACATTATCTGCTGCTACAGTGATGTTGGCCATCGAACCATTGTTGATTATCAAATACCGAATGTTTGCTGACGATTGATTACCATTGATAGCTGGGGCACCCATGTTTCTCCACCATCTATGGCAGAGATCTGATCAGGTGACAAAGGGCCTGATTTAGGGGGTAATTCAGACCTGATCGTAGCAGCAAATTTGTTAACAGTTGGGCAAAACCATGTGCACTGCAGGGGGGGCAGATATAACGTGCAGAAAGAGTTAGATTTGGGTGTGCTATTTTGTTTCTGTGCAGGGTAAATACTGGCTGCTTTATTTTTACACTGCAAATTAGATTTCAGTTTGAACACACCCCACCCAAATCTAACTCTCTCTGCACATGTTATATCTGCCCCACCTGCACTGCACATGGTTTTGCCCAACTGCTTACAAATTTGCTGCTACGATCAGGTCTGTATTACCCCCTTAGAGGCAAATGCAGGAGTCAACAAATTGACAATATTTTGTCTGCTGTGCCGCACTGCGCATATGCTGTGATGGTCTTGTGGCGGCGGTCACAGTGTGGATTTAGAGGCAGGATGATGGATAGATAGGGACCACTTGGGGGAGGTAACATGGAGACAAAAAATGCAGGTGTGTTGCAAATATTTTGGAGGGGTGTCGCAGCCGGCGACTGCATCTTCAGATACAGTGATTCTTGGTCTCTCAGTTGCAATGGACATTGTGCGGTACCACAGGATGCTCCCCGGTCATTTGCATAACTTATAAGATCCACTGCGTACAAATCCAGGTCAGTGATCCCATTTATGTCCACCTTGGAATCAGGCCCATAGAGGAGGGATGGTGCTTAGCGCCACTCTCCTGCTGCATGTTTCAAAGCCCCACCATCCTTTCTTTTTTTTCTTTTTTCTTCATTTTCAAACCCACCATCCTTATTAAGGTGTGTACACACGGTACGATGTAACCTTACGATTTTGACTATATAGTCAAAATCATAAGGAAAGTTAGTGCAAATTGCACCGTGTGTACACAGCCTGCGATACTGATGCGTGCTCCCGTGGGGACGGTATCGCAAGAAAAGATAGACTGTGCAGGCAAGTCGATCTCGACTATATTGTGTACTATCTGGTACATAGTATAGTCAAAATTGTCACTTAGTCAAAATCTCAAGTAAAGATAGTCAATATCGGTGGTTCAGTGCTCTGGGGAATTCAGGGGAAATTGTAAAGTCAAAATCGGAGATAGTCAATATCTCACCGTGTGTACGCACCTTTAGATTGGCTCCCTGCTGTCATGTGACACACATCAATGTTTTTCTGTCAATGGATTCCTACCGTCTAAGGAAAGTATCGATAATCTATAGTGTCATCGATGAACATCGCTAATGAACAGTACATTTCATATAGTGGAAAAACCAAGAGGAGTGGATAAGAGGGGTCAGACTTCTTCTCTTTAAAATCACTGGATATAGTTTGGCTGACTTTTCTGGTAGTTAATAATAATAATAATAATAATAATAATACTAGAATTAATAATAATACAATTACTAGTGTTAAGGTGCCCAAACCTGTAAACGATGCATTCTCGTTAACGATCTCCCTTGAACTCCCCTGGCAGTCCTGGACAAACGATATGGGGGGGGGGGTGTCATTCCGACCTGATCGCACGCTAGCATTTTTCACTGCGCTGCGATCAGGTCAGCACTGCGCAATGCGCAGGCGTGTTGTACGGGTACAAAGCGGATTGTTGCTGAGCGATGGCTTCTATGAAGAATCTATTCGCACAGCTGATCGCAAGGAGATTGACAGGAAGAGGGCGTATGTGGGTGTCAACTGACCGTTTTCTGGGAGTGGTTGGAAAAATGCAGGCGTGTCGAAGCGTTTGCAGGGCGGGTGTCTGACGTCAATTCCGGGCAAGAGCAGGCTGAAGTGATCGCAGCGGCTGAGTAAGTTCTGAGCTTCTCAGAAACTGCACAAAACTTTTTTGTACCGCTCGGCTGCACATGCGATCGCACACTTGCAAAGCAAACATACACTCCCCTATAG
The DNA here is from genome assembly GCF_028390025.1 of Pseudophryne corroboree. Taxonomy (NCBI): domain Eukaryota; kingdom Metazoa; phylum Chordata; class Amphibia; order Anura; family Myobatrachidae; genus Pseudophryne; species Pseudophryne corroboree. The sequence continues at coordinate 291,276,677 of NC_086453.1, read as the reverse complement.
GCAGCGACTATCTGTTCGCAGCGCTGCAAAAAATAGCGAGCGATCAACTCGGAATGACCCCCATAATACAATACACATAAGGTATATCTTAAGATCTGGGAGTGGCTACATCCAGGAGCATGCTGTCGTTGACAATAGCTGCAGATCTTCCCTGCAGCAGGGAAGATCAGAAGCTCCGACCAGCGGGACTGCGCATCGTTATCGTTCATAGACATTGAACGATCTGCACTATTATGAACGATTTGTAGTTGCGGTCTGTCGGAAATGGCCAAATCGTTCATAATATCGTCTACTGTATGGGCAGCTTTACAGTAATAAAAAAATCAAATAAACTTAATACAACAGTGTTTAGAGACTCCCAAGAAACCAATCACTTTAGAGAAGGCAGAAAATATGGCATGTGCGCTGTATGCAAACAATACAGGCGTTCAAATTGTAATAGAACATCTACAGTATTACCCTGCAATGCGCTGTGCATCAATGTGCATCAAGATTGGTATAATGCACAAGCGCAGCAGCTGTCATCTGCATTGCGACTTTGCGCTGAAATGTAAAGCCCACAGGAATGAGAATTCCATGCAGCACTGTTTTACTCTTTCCACTAATAGTGGGGGTCATTCAGGTGCGGACGCATATCGATTGATGTTTGTGCAATGCGCAGCGTGTGATTCGAAAGTGCGGTCACAGTGAGATTTCAGTCCCAAAGTGAGTGACAGGAAGTCAGCGTTTGGGGGTGGTAACAGGGAGTGGTCATGAAAACGCAGGCATGTCATGGTTGCTCGGAGAGCATCTTCTGGGTGTGCATGAATAGCAGCTGCGATCACACTTACTACTGGAGAGGCCTGTGTGTCCGGGAGAGCAGCTCAGCATGCGTGTCTTCAGAGGTACTCAGGTTCTGCGGAGCGACCCAAGGGGGTAATTCTGAGTTGTTCGCAGCAGCAAGTTTGTTAGCAATTGGGCAAAACCGTGTGCACTGCAGGGGGGGCAGATATAACATTTGCAGAGAAAGTTAGATTTGGGTGGGTTATTTTGTTTCTGTGCAGGGTAAATAGTACTGGCTGCTTTATTTTTACACTGCATTTTAGATTTCAGTTTGAACACACCACACCCAAATCTAACTCTCTCTGCACATGTTATATCTGCCCCCCCCCCTGCAGTGCACATGGTTTTGCCCAACTGCTAACAACTTTGATGCTGCAATCAACTCAGAATTAGGCCCCAAATGTGTAACGATGTAAGCAAATGATGCGATTGCAGTGGCCGTTCTATTGCACGGGTTAGCATCTGCCCAAATTAGCATATAATCGCAATTGCGTACGACAAATCATTGCAGCAGGAGTAGGAAGAACAACCGCACCTGAATAACCCCCAGTATGCAGATATACTACTCTTTCCAGAGGTCTCCGAATCATTGACATCCAAGACCCGGGTGTGGATCATTAGATCGACAGTGTCTAGGTCGACCACTATAGGTCGACAGTCACTAGGTCGACAGGGTCAGAAGGTTGACATGTTCTAAGTCGACAGGTCAAAAGGTCGACATGAGTTTTTTATTTTTTTGGGTGTCGTTTTCTTAGTAGAGTGACCGGGAACCCCAATTAGTGCACCGTGTCCCCTCGCATGGCTCACTGCTTCGGGTAAGGTTAGATTACCGTTCCAATCGTAGTCCACATAGATCGTTAAGTATGAAAAAGTAAAAAAAAAAAAAAGATTTAAAAAAAACCCTCATGTCGACCTTTTGACCTGTCAATCTAGAACATGTCGACCTTCTGACCCTGTCGACCTTTAGTGGTCGACCTAAACATTGTCTACCTAGACACTGTCGATCTTCAGACCGGATCCCCCAAGACCCACACTGATCTACTGCTCAGAACCACTTACATTGAAAAATACATAAATATTCCCAAAGGGGGACCAATTTTGACCCCTCACTTGCTGAACATTTTCTGGGTAATTCAATTGTTTCCCACGGCGGCTGTCTCCATGATGCAGCGTAAGTGCTGTAGGTAGGACACATTTCAGCTCACTGTTTCCTGAGGTGGTGATCAGAAATGTGACAAAACCAGGAGTTTAGTTTAGATGGATTTAGCCACTATACTAACCCGGTCTATTTGGGCATGACAACCACAATAAATAATGGGTGCCCAGAACTACTGAATTGCTCTGCCTATTAATTAGCAACACCCATAAAACAATTCAAATTCCCCTTTTACCTCTCTATCATATTACCCAGTCTTGTTTTATTCCTGGTTTGTTCCCAATTGTAAAGGCGCAACAGCATCTGCTGCCTCTATATAAATGTCAATAAATAAATAAATTTTTCTCCCAGGAACTGTGGGTTTAGGCTTCTGTGTAACTACAAATCCCAGCATACACATCACCCCTCATTTGTCCCAGTTCTCTCTTACTATGGTGTAAGTCTCCAGGAGTTGTGACACTACAAGTCCCAGCATGCCAGTCACAGAGACCCCCAATCTGGTATCCGGAGTCCAGGTCGACAGCAAAAAGGTCGACACACCTTGGGTCGACGCCAATTGGTCGACACACCTTAGGTCAACATGGACAAAAGGTCGACATGGACAAAAGGTCGACAAGGACAATGTCGACATGGAAAAGGTCGACATTAATTTTTCACAATTTTTTTCTTTTTTGGAACCTTTTCATACTTAACGATCCACGTGGACTACGATTGGAACGGTAATCTGTGCCGAGCGAAGCGGTAGCGGAGCGAAGGCACCATGCCCGAAGCATGGCGATTGGGGTTCCCGGTCACTCTACGAAGAAAACGACACCAAAAAAACCATAAAAAACTCATGTCGACCTTTTTCCATGTCGACCTTGTTCCTGTCGACCTTTTGTCCATGTCGACCTTGTGTCCATGTCGACCTAAGGTGTGTCGACCAATTGGCGTCGACCTAAGGCGTGTCGACCTTTTTGTTGTCGACCCTGAGTCCCAGACCCCCCAATCTGCCCCTGCTTTGTGCAGCCCTCTCCTTGCTCGTGCAGCCAGCCCCAGATATTTCGTACACTGCTAAATTGGCTATCTCCCCAGAGGACAGAGATAAAGGTGTGACAGCAGCCACAATCCACTATATGAATAGAACAGTCAGATCTAGGACACAGAAGCCTTGGGCACTATATATTCTCACCACTCCTCTCATCTGCTCCCTAGATTGCTCAGGAGGCTCTCAGAGCTCTACAGATAGAAAATTCATCCAGAGCTTCCCCTCTTCTGTCATTCTCTACCAGCAAAACTGAGCTGAGAGAGACAGTGCACAGAGGCAGACAGGCTCCCTTCTAGCAGGCTCAGGGGTGCAGCAATTGTGCCACCAGGATCTGCAAGAGCTAAACAGATTTCCACATTGATTGAAGTCCATTCTCAGGGCAGCAGGCTGTAAAAGGGGAACATCTTTTGTAATTTGTCCAGAGGGAGGTGACCTGTCTGTAAAATCCCCTCCTCTGGCTGCTTACAGGCTCCTGTTGGAAAGAAGAAAGGAGAAAGGAAGAAGGGGGGGGGTCTCTTTTCTACTGTGCTGGTTGGAATGGGAAACTGGATCAGTTGTACATCTCCAAAATACACACCACCTCCTTATTGAGCGGAAAGCACTTTCTAAAAATTCACCAGCCCTTTGGATGTAATTCACATCCCAGCAGAACAATGAGGAACAGCTGCAAGGGCACATTTTGGTAACTTTTTGCAGACTGCACAATGTTCTCCACTGAAAGAAGAGACCTCTGTGAGACTGTCCCATCCTGGGGAAGGTAACCCAGCTGCAACCTTACAGCAAATCCTCTCTGGCATCCCACATTGCAACAAAAGGCAGGCTACAAGGAAATCCATTTTTTTAATAAAGTAGCAATATCACAGTTTTCCTTTCTGCAATCCAGGGGGGGAATCTGAATTTACTTCCAATGCAGGAAAGGCGAATCATGTTCCCGGCTGTATTGCTGCGGATGTTGGGATTGTTCCTTCTGTGTGATATACTGTGGAGGTGTTCAGCAACAGATGGGACAAAACTGCAGTCATACATGTAAGTATGTTTATACAAAGGGAAACTGCCTTGTGATTGTGAATGCAACATAGATCAAAATATATACTTCCAATGTGGCATTAAGCTGACATCTCTGCTTTATGGTGCTTTTGTTGCTATATACACCTTGTCTGCTGTTTGATAAATGACTTCCTTTCCGCTGGAGACAATCTTCTGAACATGTCTAGTAAAATGTGTAGTGACTTTGTAGCAGAGGAATCCTTTGTAGTGAGCAGAGCAGTTCCCCGAAGCACTGGGGAAGGGAGAATGTCTTTCTAGGTAAGGGAAGGTGCACACAATCTTACCTGGAGGCGCTTGCAGAGATTGGGTTACCAGTTGCTTACATTTAGCCTTTGGGACTGCAAAACAATACACACAAACACATGCTAAAACATCAACACAAACTACAGTGATACCAAGATCATTATACCACTGCATGCATAGTATAGTGTAATAGATAATCCACAGATTATAAACACCCAAAACTATGTCCGCTTGTACAGTACACACAACTTATTTTTACAAGTATGCATTGGAAATAGGTAACCTTTAGCTCTCCAGGTAGGTGTTGTGTAGTTCCACAATAGCTGGTGAGCTGAAGGCATCTCCAATAACTGCAATAGAGCTAAGTACACACTGGAGCTATGGTTACAAGGACGATATGGCGGCCGACGGGCCGACATATCGTATCCGCAGTACACATCAGAATGATGTAATGAAGTACGGAATGATCCCTCGTTCCATCCTCCACACTGCTGTATGTGATATTGGGGCAGATGTATTAAGCCTGGAGAAGTGATAAAGCAGTGATAAGTGGAAGGCGATAACGTACCAGCCAATCAGATCCTCTCATTTTTCAAACCCGTAATGATTGGCTGGTGCGTTATCTCCTTCCACTTATCACTGCTTTATCACTTCTCCGGGCTTAATACATCTGCCCCATTGTCCGGTTGGCCGTGCAGCATGGCTGACCAGAAGATACAGTATCACTAACGACCGCAGGAATTAGCAGATTGGCCGTAAACAGTGAACAATCGGGCTAATATGTTGTTTCGATTCATCCGGAAATTATATATCGGGCTGCTATCTCTCCAACGTTACTGGAGAAGTGGGGAAGGGGTTTATAATAACCTGTTGCCATTGTAGTAGCTACAGTAACAGGCATGTGTATTAGACAATGGTTTGTTTCGCTTAAATTCAATGTCAAAATGAGTTATCATTATCAGTTACGTATTTTAACATAGAATATCTTATTTAGTACCTCCAGACCATATTACTGCCTGTGTATGCTATAGCTTATTAAGTAATGGTTAAATGTAATGCATTCATCGTGTCTTGCACATACAGCATTTATTGCTGAAGGAGTTTAGGATGTAAGCGTATGGTGTTCTAGCGCACATACAGATGTGTTCTGCAGCCGGGTACCTTATGGCAACGCCTGCTGAGATATTCCATTAGCACTGCTACCAGTTCCACATTTCACACCTATAGCTTCCTGCTGATAACGTCCCATAGAGCTTGTGCCAAGCCATGTATGCATCCAGACAGAACAAAGAGCAATAGCCCATAATCCTCTGGCAGACAGCTGTGTAGGTAAACTTTAAGTGGGTTACCTTGGTATGAAATAGAATTATCCATCTGTGAACTAATTGCAGTTGCTTCTTGGCGTGAATGTTATATGTTGATATGATGGACAGGGTTTATGCAAATGGTAAACGTGGGATCTTCTCTCATTAGGGCTAATTTACCCACATGACATTTAGGTGCAATAATTGGGCTTTACATTAGCAACTAATCAGACACTCGCTTTCATTGACTAATTTGCATTAGACCGATATAAAAGCAAATTAGTTGGTATGGTTCAGTGCAAATGTTACACCTGTGTTTATAAATGAGGTGACAAGAGAGTGCATACCCTCCAACATTTTACACATAAAAATCGGAACAAATTTAAAAAGGGGGCGTGGTCATGGGTAAAGGGGGACTGGACACGTCCCTTTTCCTATACTTTAAATGGAAGTTCGGAGAGCCAAAAATCGGTAGACCATAAAAAAAAGTACTGTACCTGCTAAAAAGGTACAGTTGGAGGGTATGACAGTGATCTCGGAAATTACTTTCTAATACCTGGGAATTTGCCGGGGCACGCCAAGACGACCCGGGTCCTGCTTATGTCTGAAAGGATCAGACCTGGGTTGACAGTCCCAGGTACCCCCAACCCTGCAATCGGGCAATGTTATTCCCGGGACTTGCAACTCAGGTCAGTGCCCCGGCTTATGTCTAAATGGCATGACCTGGGTTTTTAGACCCAGGTTGCACGAGAAGGAGTTGATTGGCTGTTTGGAGCGGCCTGGGTCAGTAATAGATGACCTCATCAGTGGCAGATGGCACAGCTAGGAGAGATGATGCATTGGAAAGGTGAGGAGCTGCGGGAGCTATTGACTGTGCGGGGAGAGGAGGAGAGAAAGGCCCAAATAAAGGGCACAATGAGGGACTCCACTGTTTATAGCAATATTCCTACCATGATTACTGCAGTGATGTCTCCATCCTTCCCCAAACACACAAGTCACCACCAGTTGGCATTACCTCACTTTTGTGAGCCAAAAAAGCGTCTCCATTAAATGAATTCACACTGAATGCCAGGGCAGACACGGATTATGTGTGAAAGGGGCCAACCCAGCAAAAACCTGGGTGTACAGTGTAGTGTAAAAGGGGTTCTCTGAGCTGGGGCACAGGTTACACGCATGTTGACAAACCTGGTTCATCGCCTTGTATTTGCTGTGGCGTATGTCTGAAAGGGGGTATCACTTATCTTATTCACATATAAGACTGTCTACCATTCTTATAAAAATGCCCTGGACACTGCCAAACAAACATATTTCCAAGCTCTTATCTCTGCTCAAGCCTCCAACCCCAAACGACTCTTTAATACATTTAAATCACTTCTGAATCCTCCCTCACCTACCCCACCAGCCACTATCAAGGCACAGGATCTTGCTTCCTACTTCAAGGAGAAGATTGATAAGATCCGAGATGAAATGGTATGCTCTTCGGCAGCCAGTGACCGCTCCGTTCTTTACCTGAACCCTCTGGCACTCTTTCTTCATTTGATCCCACAAATGAAAAGATGAAGTATCATCACTCTTCTCATCCTGCTTCTCTACTACCTCTCCTCTTGATCCTTTACCCTCACAAATAAGTAAAGCTCTGTCTCTAGTGCTCATCCCTACCTTAACTAACATATGTAATCTCTCTCTCTCTCTACTGGTATTTTTCCTTCACTCTTCAAGCATGCAGTGATTACTCCCATTTTAAAGAAACAAAATTCTGACCCTAATGCTCTCTCAAACTACCGCCCTATCTCTCATCTCCCTTGTCTCTGTAAGCTACTTGAGAGACTTGCCTACACTCGACTCACACACTTTCTTAACTCATACACTTTATTGGACCCACTTCAGTCAGGCTTCCGTTCCCAACATTCCACAGCACTGACTAAAGTGGTTAATGATTTGGTCACTACGCGGTCTAAAGGCCATTACTCACTACTTATTCTTCTAGATCTATCTGCTGCATTTGACTCTATAGACCACTCTCTTCTCATACAGACATTACAATCCCTAGGTCTTAAAGACACAGCCCTTTCTTGGTTCCTATCCTACCTATCTAATCGCTCCTTCAGTGTTCGCTTCTCTGAATCTACCTCCTCTTCGCTACCTCTTTCAGTTGGAGTACCGCAAGGCTCAGTCTTGGGTCCTCTGCTTTTCTCTATCTATACCTCATCTCTTGGTAAACTAATCAGCTCTTTTGGTTTCAGTATCATCAGTACGCAGATGATACTCAAATCTACCTATCCTCACCTGACTTGTCCCTATCTGTACTGGACTGTGTCACTGAATGCCTTTCTGCCATTTCATCCTGGATGACATCTCGCCACCTCAAACTGAATATTTTAAAGACAGAGTTAATTATATTTCCACCGGCCAATAGTAGGTACCAACCTGATATCTCTATCACTGTAGAAAACTCGACTATCTACCCTACCCCACAAGCTCGCTGCCTAGGTGTCATCCTTGACTCTGATCTGTCCTTTGTTCCCCACATTCAATCTGTCTCAAGATCATGTTACATGCATCTAAAAAACATATCCAAAATACGACCATACCTTACACAAGACACTGCTAAAACTCTAATCCACGCTCTCATTATCTACCGCATTGATTATTGCAATAGTCTCCTAACTGGTCCTCCCAAAACGAGACTCTCACCACTACAATCCATTCTGAATGCAGCGGCGAAGCTTATCTTCCTCGCTAGACGTTCATCGTCTGCAGATCCACTCTGTCAGTCCCTCCATTGGTTACCTGTACTCTACCGCATTCAATATAAAATACTTTTACTCACACACAAGGCCATTAACCAAACTACACCAACGTACATCACTTCGCTTATCTCAAAATATCTCCCAACCCGACCTCTTCGCTCTTCACAAGACCTGCGTCTCTCATCCACACTCATTACTCGCTCCCACTCACGATTGCAGGACTTTCATCAGGCTGCACCCACTCTGTGGAATGCCCTACCATGCACAATAAGACTCTCCTCTAGTCTCCAAACCTTCAAGCGTTCCCTGAAAACTCACCTCTTCAGGCAAGCATACCAAATTCCAGAACCGCCAACATAACTTTCATAAACCTTCCTATCAAATTGCATCCACTCTGTACAGTCCACACATATCCTCACGTCTTCTCATTCTATGTATCACTGACCTGGTTTGGGAGTGTTGTGGACTCGGGGCTTCTTCCGATGACCGGGAAGAGGAACCGCCACTGGGTCGCAGTAGGGATGGCCGGATGTAGGTCTTCCTCATGCAGGACTACGTCGGCAGGCGGGAGGCACAGAGGAGTTCTTGACGGTCTCCTGTAAGACAAGACTCGTAGAAATACTGAAGGCTGGGGTACTGAGATATTAGAGGTACCGTGATGTCGGAGGCTCCGCGGTATTGGGGTTCTGAGGTGCTGGAAGTACAGGGCGTGCTAGGAGGGCCCTGGAGGTACGGAGATGCTTGGAGGCACGAGGTGCTTGGAGGCACGGGGGTGCTTGGAGGCACGGAGGTGCTTGGAGGCACGGAGGTGCTTGGAGGCACGAGGTGCTTGGAGGCACGGAGGTGCTTGAAGGCACGAGGGTACTTGGAGGCACGGAGGTACTTGGAGGCACGGAGGTGCTTGGAGGCACGAGGTGCTTGGAGGCACGGAGGTGCTTGGAGGCACGGAGGTGCTTGGAGGCACGGAGGTGCCTGGAGGCACGGAGGCGCTTGGAGGCACGGAGGTGCCTGGAGGCACGGGATGCTTGGAGGCACAGGATGCTTGGAGGCACAGGACGAGGGAGCTCTGGAATCACAGCTTCCGAAGGAGAAACGAAGATACTCAGGCACCGGATCTCTGCCTGGTATCCGCTTTTAAACTCCCCGCCCCAGCCTGATTGACGGAGCAGGCAGGTGACGTCAGACCTGCTCCGCCTGCTTGCCCTCACTTGCGATGGCGGCGTCCCTGCTTCCGGGAAGCCGCCGGGGAGCAGCGCCGACCCGCCACTGAATCCGGAGACCGCCAGGGGGAACGAGGCGCCGGGCAGACCAGACCACCCGTAGGGACAAGCGCGGCCGCCGCGGCCGCTGCAGGTTTGTAACAGTACCCCCTCCTCCAGGAGTGGCCCCTGGACACTTCCCGGGCTTAGTCGGATGTTTGGAGTGGAAGATCCGAATCAGACGAGGAGCCATTACTTCAGTAGCTCCAATCCAACTTCTTTCCTCAGGACCGTAACCCTTCCAGTCCACCAAGTACTGTAATTTTTTATGAAGATAACGGGAGTCAAGAATAGCTTTGATTTCAAACTCTGCTCCGGCTTCTGCCACTACTGACGTTGACCTAGGGAGTGCTGAGTGGAACCGATTCAGAACGAGGGGACGGAGTAGAGAAACATGAAAGGCGTTAGGTACTCGAAGATGGGCAGGCAAACCCAGTTTACAGACCACAGGATTTAAGACTTTTAGCACAGGGTAGGGCCCGATGAACCTTGGAGCGAATTTCATGGTAGGCACCTTCAGCCGGAGGTTCCGTGTGGACAGCCATACCCTGTCCCCAACTTTATATTGAGGTGCAGCTCGCCGTTTCTTATCTGCGAAGAACTTGTACCGAGCCGAAACCTGCTTAAGATTGGCATGAACCTTCCTCCAAATTTGTCCAAAGTGTCGTAGAGTGGATACTACAGCAGGAACCTCTACTAACGGAAGGCTTGGAAATTCCGGAACACGGGGATGGAACCCGTAATTGACGAAAAATGGTGATTCCCCAGTGGAAGAATGAAACAAATGGTTGTGGGCAAACTCCGCCCAAGGCAGCAACTCCACCCAATTGTCCTGTGAAGGAGAGAGGTACAGACGAAGAAAAGTCTCTAGATCCTGATTGACACGTTCCGTTTGTCCATTTGTTTGGGGATGATAAGCAGACGAAAACTTAAGTTTGATTTGCAGAGTCGAACAAAGGGCTTTCCAAAACCTGGCGGTGAACTGTACTCCTCGGTCAGAAACAATCTCTTGTGGCAACCCATGCAAACGAAAATGTTCTCGGATAAACAGTAGTGCCAGTTTCGGTGCTGTTGGAAGACCAGTCAAGGGCACAAAGTGTGCCATCTTCGAAAAACGGTCAACGATAACCCAAACGGTGTTGAAACCTTTGGAACAGGGCAGGTCAGTGACGAAGTCCATGGAAATGTGAGTCCAGGGTCTCACAGGGATAGGCAGAGGACGAAGTAACCCTGCAGGAGGCAAACGAGGAGATTTGTGTTGTGTACATTGGGGACAGGAATTAACGCAATCTTGTACATCCTTCCTCATGGTGTTCCACCAGTAAGATCTTTGCAGAAACTTGTACATCTTCTGAGCGCCGGGATGACCGGAAAACTTGGAGTTATGGACCCACAGTAGTATCCTTGAGCGGAATCTAGCTGGTACGGACATTCTTCCAGGAGGAGGAGCTGGAGTAGTTAAAGCAACAGAGACAGAAACTGGATTCAGAATTAAGCCCCGCTCCGGAGGTTCATCCTCGTCAGAGGAAACTTGTGAACGAGAAAGTGCATCTGCTTTAATATTGAGACTCCCGGCCCGGTACTTGATAATGAACGAGAATCGGGAAAAGAAAAGTGCCCATCTTGCCTGGCGAGGATTCAAGCACTGTGCGGATTTGATGTACAGCAAATTCTTGTGATCTGTGTAGATAGTAAACACGTGTTTAGCCCCTTCCAGAAGATATCTCCATTCTTCCAAGGCAGACTTGATTGCCAAGAGTTCCTGGTCTCCAATAGTGTAGTTCCGTTCGGCCGGAGAGAACTTACGAGAATGGAAGCCACACGGATGTAGTTTCTTATCAGAGGAATACTGGGAGAGAACAGCCCCAACTCCGACTGAAGACGCATCAACTTCTAAGAAGAAGGGTTCATCGAAATCTGGTTGTTTGAGAACTGGAGCCGTCATGAAGGCTAATTTTAAACGAGAAAAAGCTAAAATGGCTTCCGGGGACCACAGACTAGGATTGGAACCCTTCCTCGTCAGGGCAGTAATGGGCGCAACAATGGTGGAGAAACCCTTAATGAATTTCCTGTAGTAGTTCGCAAAGCCCAGGAATCTTTGTATTGCTTTCAGGGAAAGAGGTTGAGTCCAGTCACGAATGGCAGATAACTTTTCCGGATCCATGCGAAGCTCCGTCCCCGAGATGACATAACCGAGGAACGGAATAGATGTTACTTCAAAGGTACACTTGGAGAGCTTGGCGTAGAGATGATTCTCTCGTAAACGGTGTAGTACTTCTTTGACTTGTAACCTGTGTTCGACAAGATTCTTGGAAAAAATCAATATGTCGTCCAAATATACCACAACGCTCTGATACAGCATATCACGAAAGATTTCATTGACGAATCCCTGGAAAACCGCGGGAGCATTACTAAGACCAAATGGCATCACCAAGTATTCGTAATGCCCATCTCGGGTATTAAAGGCAGTCTTCCATTCATCCCCCTCTCGGATGCGTATAAGATTATAAGCTCCTCTCAAGTCGAGTTTGGAAAAAATGCGGGCCCCACGAACCCTATCAAATAACTCTGTGATTAGTGGCAAAGGGTACTTATTCTTAATAGTAATGTCATTTAGGCCGCGGTAGTCGATGCATGGTCTCAACCCTCCGTCTTTTTTCTTCACAAAAAAGAAGCCTGCACCAGCAGGGGAGGAAGAGGGGCGAATGAATCCTTTGAGCAGATTGGACTTAATATACTCCGACATGGCTTGGGTCTCAGGAAGAGACAGAGGATATGTGCGACCACGGGGTGGCGTCTTCCCTGGGACAAGGTCAATAGAGCAGTCCCAAGGCCTGTGGGGTGGTAATAGGTCCGCAGCTTGTTCCGAAAACACGTCCTTGTACCCTTGATATGCCTCCGGAATGTGCTCTTCATCCGTCTTGGAAGTGACACGGAGCGGACAGACAGGAGTAAGACAATTAGTGTGACAAAAGGAACTCCAGGACAGAATTTGTGACGACTTCCAGTCGATGTGGGGATTATGACTTTTTAGCCAAGGTATTCCAAGAACCAGATCATGGGACATTTCTGGGATTACCAAGAGTTCCAAATCTTCCTGATGTAGAGCCCCGACCTGCAGCTTAACTGGCCCCGTGCGCCACCTTATAAGACCTTTGGCAATTCTAGTCCCATTGATAGCCGTCAGTGAGATTGGCCGCTCGATAGGCCGTAACTTCAAACCCAAACTTTGGGCACAGATGGAAGAAACGAAGTTCCCCGCAGCTCCGGAGTCCAATAGGGCTTCACAAGACTTGGAGACTGAGTTGGAGACTAGAGTTACTGGAAGCAAACAGTCCGAAGTTGGAGAAGCTTTTGTCGCAACTCCCAGCTTGACTCCTCCGGAACAAGCTAGGACTGCCCGTTTCCCGGACGGACTTTACAAGATTTAAGAAAATGATCTGCGGCTCCACAGTAAAGGCAGAGTTTACCCTCACGACGACGCTGTCGTTCTTCTGGAGACAGTCGGGAGCGGTTAATTTGCATGGGCTCATCTGAGCTAGGTGAGGCCACCGGCCTAGGAGTAGGATTCCGGAGCCTGGGACGATCTGAATGGCTACGTTCTCTTCCACGCTCTTGCATCCGAAGATCCACCTTGACGCACAGAGAAATCAAATCTTCTAATGGATCCGGCAGATCTCTAGTAACCAGCTCATCTTTCAGCCGGTCGGAAAGACCGTTCCAGAAGGCAGCTCTCAGGGCGTCATTATTCCAGCGTAGTTCGGAAGCAATGGTCTGGAAATGAACCACATACTGGCCCACGGAACGGGCGCCTTGCCGAACATGGAGCAAATCGGAAGAAGCCGTGGTCATTCTGCCGGGTTCGTCGAAAATCCTTCGGAAGGACGAGATGAAGTTGGTATAGTTGGAAACCATGGGATCGGACCGTTCCCATAGTGGAGACACCCAATCCAAAGCAGAACCTTCCAATAAAGAAATGATATATGCTACCTTGGACCGGTCTGTAGGAAAGTTGTGTGCAAGTAGCTCGAAATGTACCTCGCATTGGTTCAAGAAACCGCGGCAATTTTTGGGATTCCCATTATAGCGGGACGGAGTAGGCAACTGAAGACGTGGAGTGATACCAGCCGATGGTTGAACATTACTGGCAACGACAACTGGTGCGACCACTGGAGCAGGAGCCGGAATTACTGAGGCCAGAGACGCCTGGATCTGATCCAGACGTCCGGACAACTGCTGGAGGTACTGCATCACCTGGCCTTGCGCCGCCTCCTGACTTTGTACTCGGGAAGCCAGGTTCTGGATGGCACTCGAGTCCGTGTTCCGAATCCCCGAGTCCATTAGGCCTGAGTATACTATCACTGACCTGGTTTGGGAGTGTTGTGGACTCGGGGCTTCTTCCGATGACCGGGAAGAGGAACCGCCACTGGGTCGCAGTAGGGATGGCCGGATGTAGGTCTTCCTCATGCAGGACTACGTCGGCAGGCGGGAGGCACAGAGGAGTTCTTGACGGTCTCCTGTAAGACAAGACTCGTAGAAATACTGAAGGCTGGGGTACTGAGATATTAGAGGTACCGTGATGTCGGAGGCTCCGCGGTATTGGGGTTCTGAGGTGCTGGAAGTACAGGGCGTGCTAGGAGGGCCCTGGAGGTACGGAGATGCTTGGAGGCACGAGGTGCTTGGAGGCACGGGGGTGCTTGGAGGCACGGAGGTGCTTGGAGGCACGGAGGTGCTTGGAGGCACGAGGTGCTTGGAGGCACGGAGGTGCTTGAAGGCACGAGGGTACTTGGAGGCACGGAGGTACTTGGAGGCACGGAGGTGCTTGGAGGCACGAGGTGCTTGGAGGCACGGAGGTGCTTGGAGGCACGGAGGTGCTTGGAGGCACGGAGGTGCTTGGAGGCACGGAGGTGCCTGGAGGCACGGAGGCGCTTGGAGGCACGGAGGTGCCTGGAGGCACGGGATGCTTGGAGGCACAGGATGCTTGGAGGCACAGGACGAGGGAGCTCTGGAATCACAGCTTCCGAAGGAGAAACGAAGATACTCAGGCACCGGATCTCTGCCTGGTATCCGCTTTTAAACTCCCCGCCCCAGCCTGATTGACGGAGCAGGCAGGTGACGTCAGACCTGCTCCGCCTGCTTGCCCTCACTTGCGATGGCGGCGTCCCTGCTTCCGGGAAGCCGCCGGGGAGCAGCGCCGACCCGCCACTGAATCCGGAGACCGCCAGGGGGAACGAGGCGCCGGGCAGACCAGACCACCCGTAGGGACAAGCGCGGCCGCCGCGGCCGCTGCAGGTTTGTAACACTATGCAATAGATAGCACCTTTCCTTTTGTACACATGCCTATTTCCCTATAGATTGTAAGCTTGCGAGCAGGGCCTTCATACCTCTATGACTGTTTGTTATCACCCATTTTGTTATTGTTATTTCAAATTGTAAAGCGCAACGGAATTTGCTGCGCTATATAAGAAACTGTTAATAAATAAATAATAAATCTTGATTTTGCTCAAATGCTCCTGTTGACTGCCCAGCTGCACACTGGGGTGTTAACTATTGCTTAGAAAAAAAGAAAAAAACACACTTATCAAGGATCAAATACACCCACCAATATCCACCCAGACGAATGCGGGCAGGTGTTTGGGGTCCAGTATCTCCCTCTATACTAGGAATAGAAGAAAGTGTGTTTTATCTTTTATATTATTGTATGAACACTGGTATACTGTAGGACCACACTTGCAGTGCTATGTGATTGGTAGACCTTTGGTTTGTAGTAGTTGTAGTGTGTGTGTGTGTGTGTGTGTGTGTGTGTGTGTGTGTGTGTGTGTGTGTGTGTGTGTGTGTGTATATATATATATATATATATATATAGTGAACAAAAAATCTGCGGCACTCGGGGTCTTGTAGAAAAATAAGTTGTATTTAAGACATCAATGTGGTATCCATCAACGTTTCGGGGAATTAAACCCCTTTGTCAAGATGTGAGACAAAGGGGTTTAATTCCCCAAAAGATTTTTTGTTCACTATCTGATCCGATACTGAGGGCACCAGGGCATCTTTACCACACAGAGGAGTGCCGGGCTGTGTCTATTTGATATATATATATATATATATATATATATATCAGGGATGTGCGGACCGCATACATACATACATACATACATACATACATACATACATACATACATACACACAAACAAACACACACACACACACGTGTGTGTAACCATACTACGGGTTAACCGTGCTTAGCCGCAAAGTGACCACCCATAGATATAACACAGGATTGTGGCCCAGCCATGAGCCTGATCACAAATGTGCCATTAAAACCCTGTTGGTTTTGTCACTGTCTTCATGTACCCACTGAAATTCTCTCCAACCTCTGTCTGGCTCTTTTATAACATGGAAATGCGGGTTGTAAAAATAAAATAAGTTTATCATTTGGAGAATTTTTACCATGTCTCGCCCTGAATCCCAGTTACATTGCGTTTACTCTGCTGAATGCATAGTTTAATAAAAGTGTAGTGCTGAATATGTGTGAGGGATGGGCATGAAAAGTGCAGTATTTCATACCTTCTAACGGGTTCTGGTCTCTAGGTCGACACTATCTAGGTCGACCACTATTGGTCAACAGTAACTAGGTCGACAGGGTTTCTAGGTCGGCAGGGTCTCTAGGTCGACATTTTCTAGGTCGACTGGTCAAAATGTCGACATGAGTTTTTCACAATTTTTTTCTTTCTTTTTTTTTTAACGATCCACGTGGACTACAATTGGAACGGTAGTCTGTGCAGAGCGAAGCGAGCCATGCGAGGGGACACGGTGCACTAATTGGGGTTCCCGGTCACTCTACGAAGAAAACGACAAAAAAAAAAAACAACAACAACAACTCATGTCGACCTTTTGACCTGTCGACCTAGACCATGATGACCTAAAGACCCTGTCGACCTAGTTACTGTCGACCAATAGTGGTCAACCTAGACACTGTCGACCTAGTTACTATCTACCTTCCATACCACACCCCCTTCTAACATATGGGATTTCAAATTAGGGAGGGGGAGGAGCATGGCCTCATGCCCCCCCTCCCCCTCCCATTCCCCAGTTTTATCATTCTGGGAAGATGCTGGGCTAGCCCCATCCGCACTGTGTAGATGGCATGTACAGTGGATTTGTCAGATGTGGGCACACAACAGCTGCCCCATAGGTGTCTATAGGGTTTGCTATATTGGGCGATTTACCAATCTCTGAGCTTTGCCCATTGTTGCCTGCAGATTGCACAATTTTCCAGTAGAGACAACCCCTGGTAATAGCCACTTGCACATGGTCCGTCTGGTAACAGCGCCGGAGGATAGTAGTGCGCAGTAGCAAGCGGAGGTGGTAGTACGCACACCATCTATTCACCGGGAGAGAGGGACAGGGGGCGTGTCCAGCAGCTTGCTGGGCATTCCCCCACAGCGGCAAAATCGGGACGTGGCCCTTGATCGTGGCACTTCCTACAAGGGCACACCCCCTAGACCCGAGATCACGCCCGCTAATTTCAAGGCACATGCGTCTATGTCCTTCCTCCCAAATTGCGAAGTATGCCATACTCAATCCTCAATGCACAGTCCAGGTGTTAAGTATATCAATGGTTGAGCACAGATGCTTAAATCAGAATAAATGAGATACTTGAGTCACCTATGTACAAGCATGGATATCCTTAAAGCCTTGAGGACCGAGTTTGAGAAACACTGCAATATAGGTAAGGTCAACATATTTGTTAACGAGTTTACTCCAGCTCATTGGCATAAAATAAAAGGCTATTTCTTTCATTGTTACCCAACCTGTGTACTTTATATGTATAAGAAGTTTATGTGTGATGGGAAATGTATAAGTCATAGGTTCTCAAACTCGGTCCTCAAAACCCCACACAGTGCATGTTTTGCAGGTAACCCAGCAGGTGCACAGGTGTATTAATTACTCACTGACACATTTTTAAAGTTCCACAGGTGGAACTAATTATTTCACTTGTAATTCTGTGAGGAGACCTGCAAAACATGCACTGTGTGGGGTCCTGAGGACCGAGTTTGAGAACCTGTGTACTGTATATGTATAAGAAGTTTAGGTGTGATGGGAAATGTATAAGTGATTCTCACTGAAAGCAGACAAGGTGCGCGATCACGAAGACGGTCCCGGTCACAGAGGTGTTAATATAAATGAGAGACTGATTGACTGGAGCTGTGTGATGTGTCCTGAGGGCAGGACTGTGACTGATCTGTCTCTATAGCATTTACACTGATACATGAATGGCGCTTACTGTATCTTGCGAGTGCATGGTGCAGGTGATTTAGTTAGGGACTGACAGCCTTGTACTGTGGATTATTAGCAGTCAGCAGGGGGCCCGTTACACATTGCCACCGGCTTGCTTCCATGTTCTGAGGAATTGCTGATTGACATTCCTTAATAGATGCTTTCAGATATTTCACGTTTTCTGATTTAAATGGCCATTCTCCTTACAGCATAGGTTATCATGACTGAGCAGAGGTGGATTAATAAAGTAATTAGTTACTGGTGCTCAAGCAGCTATTTGCAGAATTTACAACATACTTGCCTACCTGACCCTCTCCATGAGGGAGAAAATGCTCTGTTCCTGGACTTAGCTGGTAATGTATGATTGCCATCACCTGTGGTGAAACACCTTTCTTATCAATTAACTAGCTCACCACAGGTGATGGCAATCATACATTACCAGGAAAGTCCAGGAACAGAGCATTTTCTCCCTCATGGAGAGGGTCAGGTAGGCAAGTATGAGTTACAATCTATATTCCTTACCACATGTATACACATGCACAATCACACTAGGGTTAATTTTGTTGGGAGCCAGTTAACCTACCAGTATATTTTTGGATTGTGGGAGGAAAACGGAGTACCCAGAGGAAACCCGCGCAAGTACAGGGAGAATATACAAACTCCGCACAGTTAGGGCCATGGTGGGAATCGAACCCATGACCTCAGTGCTGTGAAGCAGTAATGGTAACCATTACACCATCCATGTTGCATCTTCAGACCATATAATAATAATAATAATAATAATAATAATTTTATTTATATAGCGCTCTTTCTCCAATAGGACTCAAGGCGCATATGATCAGTTGCTTTCTGCAAGAGATGCTATTGAAGAGTTGGGGCAAGAAATGCTCATTTGAACAGCTGAACATTTTTACTTTAAACATTTGGTTTGACGAGATTAAGGAGATAAAAGGGCAGATTTATTCAAACTTAAAATATGAAAAGTGGAGCGTAGCCCATAGCACCCAATCAGGTTTTAGCTCTCTTTTATCCAGTAGAGTCTAGTAGACAATGACAGATCAAATCTGATTGGTTTCTATGAGCAACACCTCTACTTATTTATTTATTTATTTATTAACAGTTTCTTATATAGCGCAGCAAATTCCGTTGCGCTTTACAATTTCAAATAACAATAACAAACTGGGTGATAGCAAACAGTCGTAGAGGTAGGAAGGCCCTGCTCGCAAGCTTACAATCTATAGGGAAATAGGCATGTATACACAAGGAAAGGTGCTATCTATTGCATAGTTGTTCGCCAGATTGCAAAGGTTCTTGGAGGGCTGTATGATATGGTCATACAGCAATGATGAACCGGGTTTGAGAGGAAGGGAAAGTGAAGAATGAGAAGACATGTGAGGATGTGTGTGGACTGTACAGATTGGATGCAATTTGATAAGAAGGTTTATGAAAGTTATGTGGGCGGTTCTGGAATTTGATATGCTTGCCTAAAGAGGTGAGTTTTCAGGGAACGCTTGAAGGTTTGGAGACTAGAGGAGAGTCTTATTGTGCGTGGTAGGGCATTCCACTGAGTGGGTGCAGCCCAATGAAAGTCCTGCAATCGTGAGTGGGAGCGAGTAATGAGTGTGGATGAGAGACGCAGGTCTTGTGAAGAGCGAAGAGGTCGGGTTGGGAGATATTTTGAGATCAGCGAAGTGACCCATAGAGTGCAAGCACTTTTGGGAGAACAGGGGTGTGAACTGGCCAGGCAAAGGAGGTAAGTTCGGCTGCCTCTGCTGGCATTTAAACGCTGCAGCAACAGAAACTCGCCCCCTTTGCTGGCAAAAAAATCCCCCCCTATTTTGCATGTATCCACTCTGCTCACGATAAGGGACAAAGAGTATGCAAGGAGAGGCAACGGGGTGCCAAGGGTTTGAGTATGCCCCAAGACAGGTGGGAAGGCATGGCCACACACTATGTTTCTATGAAGAAGCTACAGTATGTGCCACCGCCGAGCTTGGCATGTGGCACCCTCTCTTGGTGATGGAAGCCCCCACAGTGCTAATAGCGCCGCCGCCCGCACTGCCAACACTGCCAGCACCCTGCACTAAGGGCACTGTCAGCACTCCTGCACTGAGGACACTGCCGGCACCCCTGCACTGAGGACACTGCCGGCACCCCCTACACTGAGGACACTCCCGACACTCCCGCATTCCCAACACCGCTGGCACCTATTCAATGAGGATACTGCCGTGCCATGCAATGAGGATACCGCCGGCACTCCCGCATTTGCCGACACCCCTGCACTGAGGACACCTTCGGCACTCCCACATTGCCGACATTGCCGGCACCCCTGCACTGAGGACACTGCCTGCACTCCTGCACTGAGGACACCTCCGGCACTCCCGCATTGCCAACACTGCTGGCACCCCTGCAGTGAGGACACCATCGGCACCCGTGCACTGAGGACACAGCCGGCACCCTTGCATTGCTGACAATGCCTGAACCCCTCCCCGTTGCCAACAGCGCTGACATACCCACATTGAGGACACCGCTGGCACCCTCACACTGCTGGCACCCCCACAATGAGGACACTGCCGGTACCCCTGCACTGAGGACACCTTCGGCACTCCCACATTGCCGACAGTGCCGCCACCACTGCACTGAGGACACTGCCTGGACTCCTGCACTGAGGACACCTCCGGCACTCCCGCATTGCCAACACTGCTGGCACCCCTGCGCTGAGGACACCTCTGGCACTCCTGCATTGTCAACACAGCCGGCACCCCTATACTGAGGAAATCGCATGCACTGCTGACACAGCCGGCACCCCTACACTGAGGACACTGCTGGTACTCCCGCATTCCCGACACCGCTGGCACCTATTCAATGAGGATACTACCGTGCAATGCAATGAGGATACCGCCGGCACTCCCGCATTTGCCGACACCCCTGCACTGAGGACACTGCTGGCACCCCTGCACTGAGGACACCTTCGGCACTCCCACATTGCCGACATTGCCGGCACCCCTGCACTGAGGACACTGCCTGCACTCCTGCACTGAGGACACCTCCGGCACTCCCGCATTGCCAACACTGCTGGCACCCCTGCAGTGAGGACACCATCGGCACCCGTGCACTGAGGACACAGCCGGCACCCTTGCATTGCTGACAATGCCTGAACCCCTCCCCGTTGCCAACAGCGCTGACATACCCACATTGAGGACACCGCTGGCACCCTCACACTGCTGGCACCCCCACAATGAGGACATTGACAGCATCCCTGCATTGCCGACACCACCAACATCCCCGCACTGAGGACCCTGACTTTACCCACCACTGCTCACACCACTGGCATACCCACATTGAGGACACCACTGGCACCCTCACACTGCTGACACCGATGACACCTCTGCATTGAGGACAACGCCGATACTCCCAGACACAGTAACTGCACTATTGTTGTATCTGACCTGCACTGTATCTCGTACTGTATCCGACACGCAATGCATCTGACCTTGCACTATAGCCAACCCTAAACAAGGAAACCCAGAAATGATTTCCAGAAGAAAAAAGTCCCTTTTTGGAGCACTCTTTTATATAAGTAATTTAGTAATTTAATAAAACAAAACTTTTATTCACTCTTGTTAAAAAGACTTAATAAACATAAACATACAATACAATTACAGTAAAAAATGTGTGTATATAGAACGCTCACCAAATAACAACAGTAGTGGTGGTATTCTAAAACATCAATTAGTATTGATGTGTTATACGTATTTACTTAATTGATGTTTTAGAATACCACCACTACTGTTGTTATTTGGTGAGCGTTCTATACACACACATTTTTTACTGTAATTGTATTGTATGTTTATGTTTATTAAGTCTTTTTAACAAGAGTGAATAAAAGTTTTGTTTTATTAAATTACTAAATTACTTATATAAAAGAGTGCTCCAAAAAGGGACTTTTTTCTTCTGGAAATCATTTCTGGGTTTCTTTGTTTAGAATATGTGATATTCGGTTCCGTGGAGCACCTCCAGCGTTGACACTAAATTAATGTGAGGTAATTCATGTATAAGCTGGTTTAAACGTATTTATTTATTATTATTTTCTAAGTTCTGTGCGGGATATACAATTCCTTTTTTTGCAACACTATAGCCAACCCACACGTTATGCTACCTGCACTGTATCCGACCCACACTGTAAACTGCAATGTATCCAAACCACACTGTATTCCACATTGTATCTGAAGCACACTGTATCCAACCTGCACTGTATCCAACCCGCACTCCGACCTGCACTGTATCTGACCCAAACTGTATACCATACTGTATCCGCCCTGCACTGTATCTCGAACTGTATTCGATCAGCACTGTAACAACCACTATAACCTGCACTATATCCATCCCACATTCTGACCTGTATCCAACCCGCACTGTAACCTGCACTGTATCTGACCTACACTGTATCCGACCTGCACTGTCTGCGACCTGCACTATATATAACCTGCAATTAATTCCACCTACACTGTATCCAACCTGCCCTGTATCCACCTGCACTGTAACCTGCATTGCATCCGACCTGCATTGTATCTCACCCACTCTGTTTCCAACCTGCACTGTAAACCACACTGTGTCTGACCTGCAATGTATCCGACCAGTGCTGTATCTGACCAGCACTGTAACCTGGTCAATATTCAACTGTGTGTCCCAAAGTATTCTGCACTGTACTACACAGATACGGAATGCTGTTTTTTTGTGATTGGGGAGATTTTGGGGAGCTGCTCGTCAAAAAGGCTGATTGATCGGGGCTTTATATGGGCACAGGGTGCCAGTCAGCAGTGACCCAGGACCCCCAGGAGGGAGGGACAGACTGGGCACTGAGAATAGGCATTTGCTGGGGGCATGTGCACTTGTGTAGAGGGCATCAATGTCTACTGTTTTTACACATGGTTTCTGTTTTTTTCTTTTTCTTTTCTGTTTGGTAACTACTTTAGAGCACTGATAATCTACACACGATTCTCAGGAAATTTCTGTGTTGGATTGTTTTCTATTGATAGTACTTGCGAGTTGGTTCGATTGGTTATTGCTAATACATTACTACTTTGTAAAACATTTTGAAACAGAAATAACTGCCGTGTGTTTGTGCCGCTGCTTTGTTGCTTAGTCAGGCTTTGGACTGTGTTGGTGAGGTGGCCAAAATTGACTGGAAATTAATGTTTTTGAGGTTAATAATAGTGATGAGCACCGGAAATTTTTCGGGTTTTGTGTTTTGGTTTTGGGTTTGGTTCCGCGGCCGTGTTTTGGGTTCGAATGCGTTTTGGCAAAACCTCACCGAATTTTTTTTGTCGGATTCGGGTGTGTTTTGGATTCGGGTGTTTTTTTCAAAAAACCCTAAAAAACAGCTTAAATCATAGAATTTGGGGGTCATTTTGATCCCAAAGTATTATTAACCTCAATAACCATAATTTCCACTCATTTTCAGTCTATTCTGAACACCTCACACCTCACAATATTATTTTTAGTCCTAAAATTTGCACCAAGGTCGCTGGATGGCTAAGCTAAGCGACCCTAGTGGCCGACACAAACACCTGGCCCATCTAGGAGTGGCACTGCAGTGTCACGCAGGATGGCCCTTCCAAAAAACACTCCCCAAACAGCACATGACGCAAAGAAAAAAAGAGGCGCAATGAGGTAGCTGTGTGAGTAAGCTAAGCGACCCTAGTGGCCGACACAAACACCTGGCCCATCTAGGAGTGGCACTGCAGTGTCACGCAGGATGGCCCTTCCAAAAAACACTCCCCAAACAGCACATGACGCAAAGAAAAAAAGAGGCGCAATGAGGTAGCTGTGTGAGTAAGCTAAGCGACCCTAGTGGCCGACACAAACACCTGGCCCATCTAGGAGTGGCACTGCAGTGTCACGCAGGATGGCCCTTCCAAAAAACACCCCCCAAACAGCACATGACGCAAAGAAAAAAAGAGGCGCAATGAGGTAGCTGTGTGAGTAAGCTAAGCGACCCAAGTGGCCGACACAAACACCTGGCCCATCTAGGAGTGGCACTGCAGTGTCACGCAGGATGGCCCTTCCAAAAAACACCCCCCAAACAGCACATGACGCAAAGAAAAATGAAAGAAAAAAGAGGTGCAAGATGGAATTGTCCTTGGGCCCTCCCACCCACCCTTATGTTGTATAAACAGGACATGCACACTTTAACCAACCCATCATTTCAGTGACTGGGTCTGCCACACGACTGTGACTGAAATGACGGGTTGGTTTGGACCCCCACCAAAAAAGAAGCAATTAATCTCTCCTTGCACAAACTGGCTCTACAGAGGCAAGATGTCCACCTCATCATCATCCTCCGATATATCACCGTGTACATCCCCCTCCTCACAGATTATCAATTCGTCCCCACTGGAATCCACCAACTCAGCTCCCTGTGTACTTTGTGGAGGCAATTGCTGCTGGTCAATGTCTCCACGGAGGAATTGATTATAATTCATTTTAATGAACATCATCTTCTCCACATTTTCTGGATGTAACCTCGTACGCCGATTGCTGACAAGGTGAGCGGCGGCACTAAACACTCTTTCGGAGTACACACTTGTGGGAGGGCAACTTAGGTAGAATAAAGCCAGTTTGTGCAAGGGCTTCCAAATTGCCTCTTTTTCCTGCCAGTATAAGTACGGACTGTCTGACGTGCCTACTTGGATGCGGTCACTCATATAATCCTCCACCATTCTTTCAATGGGGAGAGAATCATATGCAGTGACAGTAGACGACATGTCCGTAATCGTTGTCAGGTCCTTCAGTCCGGACCAGATGTCAGCATCAGCAGTCGCTCCAGACTGCCCTGCATCACCGCCAGCGGGTGGGCTCGGAATTCTGAGCCTTTTCCTCGCACCCCCAGTTGCGGGAGAATGTGAAGGAGGAGATGTTGACAGGTCGCGTTCCGCTTGACTTGACAATTTTGTCACCAGCAGGTCTTTGAACCCCAGCAGACTTGTGTCTGCCGGAAAGAGAGATCCAAGGTAGGTTTTAAATCTAGGATCGAGCACGGTGGCCAAAATGTAGTGCTCTGATTTCAACAGATTGACCACCCGTGAATCCTTGTTAAGCGAATTAAGGGCTCCATCCACAAGTCCCACATGCCTAGCGGAATCGCTCTGTGTTAGCTCCTCCTTCAATGTCTCCAGCTTCTTCTGCAAAAGCCTGATGAGGGGAATGACCTGACTCAGGCTGGCAGTGTCTGAACTGACTTCACGTGTGACAAGTTCGAAAGGTTGCAGAACCTTGCACAACGTTGAAATCATTCTCCACTGCGCTTGAGACAGGTGCATTCCACCTCCTATATCGTGCTCAGTTGTATAGGCTTGAATGGCCTTTTGCTGCTCCTCCAACCTCTGAAACATATAGAGGGTTGAATTCCACCTCGTTACCACTTCTTGCTTCAGATGATGGCAGGGCAGGTTCAGGCGTTTTTGGTGGTGCTCCAGTCTTCTGTACATGGTGCCTGTACGCCGAAAGTGTCCCGCAATTCTTCTGGCCACCGACAGCATCTCTTGCACGCCCCTCTCGTTTTTTAAATAATTCTGCACCACCAAATTCAAGGTATGTGCAAAACATGGGACGTGCTGGAATTTGCCCATATTTAATGCACACACAATATTGCTGGCGTTGTCCGATGCCACAAATCCACAGGAGAGTCCAATTGGGGTAAGCCATTCTGCGATGATCTTCCTCAGTTGCCGTAAGAGGTTTTTAGCTGTGTGCGTATTCTGGAAAGCGGTGATACAAAGCATAGCCTGCCTAGGAAAGAGTTGGCGTTTGCGAGATGCTGCTACTGGTGCCGCCGCTGCTGTTCTTGCGGCGGGAGTCCATACATCTACCCAGTGGGCTGTCACAGTCATATAGTCCTGAGCCTGCCCTGCTCCACTTGTCCACATGTCCGTGGTTAAGTGGACATTGGGTACAACTGCATTTTTTAGGACACTGGTGAGTCTTTTTCTGAGGTCTGTGTACATTTTCGGTATCGCCTGCCTAGAGAAATGGAACCTAGATGGTATTTGGTACCGGGGGCACAGTACCTCCAACAAGTCTCTAGTTGCCTCTGCAGTAATGATATATACCGGAACCACGTTTCTCACCGCCCAGGATGCCAAGGCCTCAGTTATCCGCTTTGCAGCAGGATGACTGCTGTGATATTTCATCTTCCTCGCAAAGGACTGTTGGACAGTCAATTGCTTGGTGGAAGTAGTAAAAGTGGTCTTACGAGTACGACTTCCCCTCTGGGATGACCATCGACTCCCAGCAGCAACAACAGCAGCGCCAGCAGCAGTAGGCGTTACACGCAAGGATGCATCGGAGGAATCCCAGGCAGGAGAGGACTCGTCAGAATTGCCAGTGACATGGCCTGCAGGACTATTGGCATTCCTGGGGAAGGAGGAAATTGACACTGAGGGAGTTGGTGGGGTAGTTTGCGTGAGCTTGGTTACAAGAGGAAGGGATTTACTGGTCTGTGGACTGCTTCCGCTGTCGCCCAAAGTTTTTGAACTTGTCACTGACTTATGATGAATGCGCTGCATGTGACGTATAAGGGAGGATGTTCCGAGGTGGTTAACGTCCTTACCCCTACTTATTACAGCTTGACAAAGGCAACACATGGCTTGACAAATGTTGTCCGCATTTCTGTTGAAATACTTCCACACCGAAGAGCTGATTTTTTTGGTATTTTCACCAGGCATGTCAATGGCCCTATTCCTCCCATGGACAACAGGTGTCTCCCCGGGTGCCTGACTTAAACAAACCACCTCACCATCAGAATCCTCCTGGTCAATTTCCTCCCCAGCGCCAGCAACACCCATATCCTCCTCATCCTGGTGTACTTCAACACTGACATCTTCAATCTGACTATCAGGAACTGGACTGCGGGTGCTCCTTCCAGCACTTGCAGGGGGCGTGCAAATGGTGGAAGGCGCATGCTCTTCACGTCCAGTGTTGGGAAGGTCAGGCATCGCAAACGACACAATTGGACTCTCCTTGCGGATTTGTGATTTCGAAGAACGCACAGTTCTTTGCTGTGCTTTTGCCAGCTTGAGTCTTTTCATTTTTCTAGCGAGAGGCTGAGTGCTTCCATCCTCATGTGAAGCTGAACCACTAGCCATGAACATAGGCCAGGGCCTCAGCCGTTCCTTGCCACTCCGTGTGGTAAATAGCATATTGGCAAGTTTACGCTTCTCCTCCGACAATTTTATTTTAGATTTTTGAGTCCTTTTTTTACTGATATTTGGTGTTTTGGATTTTACATGCTCTGTACTATGACATTGGGCATCGGCCTTGGCAGACGACGTTGCTGGCATTTCATCGTCTCGGCCATGACTAGTGGCAGCAGCTTCAGCACGAGGTGGAAGTCGATCTTGATCTTTCCCTATTTTTGGAACCTCAACATTTTTGTTCTCCATATTTTAATAGGCACAACTAAAAGGCACCTCAGGTAAACAATGGAGATGGATGGATACTAGTATACTTATGGATTGACGAGCGACTGCCGACACAGAGGTAGCTACAGCCGTGGACTACCGTACTGCGTCTGCTGCTAATATAGACTGGATGATAATGAGATATAAAATATATATATATCACTACTGCAGCCGGACAGGTATATATTATATAATGACGGACCTGCTGGACACTGTCAGCTCAGCACTGCAGACTCCTAAAGTAAGCTACTAGTAGTATCAAGAAGATAGAAAAAAAAAAAAACACCACAGGTAGGTGGTATACAATTATGGATGGACGAGCGACTGCCGACACAGAGGTAGCTACAGCCGTGGACTACCGTACTGCGTCTGCTGTTAATATAGACTGGATGATAATGATATAAAAAATATATATATATATATATATATATCTATCACTACTGCAGCCGGACAGGTATATATTATATAATGACGGACCTGCTGGACACTGTCAGCTCAGCACTGCAGACTCCTAAAGTAAGCTACTAGTAGTATCAAGAAGATAGAAAAAAAAAAAACACCACAGGTAGGTGATATACAATTATGGATGGACGAGCGACTGCCGACACAGAGGTAGCTACAGCCGTGGACTACCGTACTGCGTCTGCTGCTAATATAGACTGGATGATAATGAGATATAAAATATATATATATCACTACTGCAGCCGGACAGGTATATATTATATAATTACGGACCTGCTGGACACTGTCAGCTCAGCACTGCAGACTCCTAAAGTAAGCTACTAGTAGTATCAAGAAGATAGAAAAAAAAAAACACCACGGGTAGGTGGTATACAATTATGGATGGACGAGCGACTGCCGACACAGAGGTAGCTACAGCCGTGGACTACCGTACTGCGTCTGCTGCTAATATAGACTGGATGATAATGATATAAAAAATATATATATATATCACTACTGCAGCCGGACAGGTATATATTATATAATGACGGACCTGCTGGACACTGTCAGCTCAGCACTGCAGACTCCTAAAGTAAGCTACTAGTAGTATCAAGAAGATAGAAAAAAAAAAAACACCACGGGTAGGTGGTATACAATTATGGATGGACGAGCGACTGCCGACACAGAGGTAGCTACAGCCGTGGACTACCGTACTGCGTCTGCTGCTAATATAGACTGGATGATAATGATATAAAAAATATATATATATCACTACTGCAGCCGGACAGGTATATATTATATAATGACGGACCTGCTGGACACTGTCAGCTCAGCACTGCAGACTCCTAAAGTAAGCTACTAGTATCAAGAAGATAGAAAGAAAAAAAAAAACACCACGGGTAGGTGGTATACAATTATGGATGGACGAGCGACTGCCGACACAGAGGTAGCTACAGCCGTGGACTACCGTACTGCGTCTGCTGCAGTGCTAATATAGACTGGATGATAATGATATAAAAAATATATATATATCACTACTGCAGCCGGACAGGTATATATTATATAATGACGGACCTGCTGGACACTGTCAGCAGAATGCGTTTATAGAATAAAAACACCACACGACGAGTGTTTAACTTTTTCAGGCAGACAATCACAATATACTGGTGGTCAGTGGTCACTGGTCAGTCACACTGGCACTGGCAGTTGCACTCTGGCAGCAAAAGTGTGCACTGTTAAAATATGTACTCCTGCTATAACTGCTCCCCAGTCTCCCCCACAATTAAGCTGTGTGAGCAGTGAGCACTCAGCACAGTCAGATATACAGTATTACATAGATGATGCAGCACACTGAGGCTGAGCACAGATATGGTATGTGACTGTGTCACACTGTGTATCGTTTTTTTTCAGGCAGAGAACGGATTAATTAAACTGGTGGTCACTGGTCACACTATCAGCAAGTAGTACTCCTAATATGCTCCCCAAAATTAGTAAATCAAGTGTCACTCTCTACTACTCTCTAGTCTACTCTAAACGGAGAGGACGCCAGCCACGTCCTCTCCCTATCAATCTCAATGCACGTGTGAAAATGGCGGCGACGCGCGGCTCCTTATATAGAATCCGAGTCTCGCGATAGAATCCGAGCCTCGCTAGAATCCGACAGCGGGATGATGACGTTCGGGAGCGCTCGGGTTAACCGAGCAAGGCGGGAAGATCCGAGTCTGCCTCGGACCCGTGTAAAAAGCGTGAAGTTCGGGGGGGTTCGGTTTCTCGGAAACCGAACCCGCTCATCACTAGTTAATAATACAGTAGGAACAAAAACAGGCAACAATTCTGTAATTTTAGCTGTTTTTATGATTTTTCTAAAAAAAATACAGATCCAAAACACGAAGGAGATACAGATCCCAAAAAAAAAAAACCGAAAAATGGCCCGGCGCACGCCGCTACTTTATACTAGAGATTTGCCGCGGACACTTTGCAGGGTTTTGTGTTTTGGTTTTGGATCTGGATTTCCGTACGTGTTTTGGATCTGGATTGGTTTTGGCAAAAACACCCTTTTGGGTTTTTGTTTTGGATCTGGATGTTTTTTGAAGAAAAAAAAACACAAAAAAAGCTGAATCACAGAATTTGTTTTTTTTTTTCCTGTTTTTTATTTATATATAGTATTATTAACCTCTATAACATTCCTTTCCACTCATTTCCAGTCTATTCTGAACACCTCACACCTTACAATATTGTTTTTAGGCCAAAAGGTTGCACCGAGGTCGCTGGATGACTAGGCTAGACGACACAAGTTGGCGGCATAAACACCTGGCCCATCTAGGAGTGGCACTGCAGTGGCAGACAGGATGGCAGTTTTAAAAATTAGGCCCCAGAGAGCACATAATGCAAAGGAAAAAAAAAGAAAAAAAGAGGCGCACAATGGAATTGTCCTTGGGCCCTCCCACCCACCCTTATGTTGTATAAACAGGACATGCACATTTTAACAAACCAATCATTTCAGCGACAGGGTCTGCCACACGACTGTGACTGAAATGACTGGTTTGCTTGAGCCCCCACAAAAAAAGAAGCAATCAATCTCTCCTTGCACAAACTGGCTCTACAGAGGCAAGATATCGTCCTCATCCTCTGATTCCTCACCCCTTTCAGTGTGTACATCCTCATCCTCACAGAGTATTAATTCGTCCCCACTGGAATCCAAAATCACAGGTCCCTATTTACTTTCTGGAGGCAATTGCTGGTAATGGTCTTCCTGAAGGAATTTATAATTCATTTAGGTGAACATCACCTTCTCCACATTTTGTGGAAGTAACCTCCTAAGCTGATCGCTGACAAGGTTACCGGCTGCACTAAACACTCTTTCGGAGTACACACTGGAGGGGGGGAAATTTAGGTAAAATAAAGCCAGTTTGTGCAAGGGCCTCCAAATTGCCTCTTTTTCCTGCCAGTATACATGTGGACTGTCTGACATGCCTACTTGGATGCTGTCACTCATATAATCCTCCACTATTCTTTCAATGGTGACAACATCATATGCAGTGACAGTAGACATGTCAGTAATAGTTGGCAGCTCCTTCAGTCCGGACCAGATGTCAACACTTGCTCCTGACTGCCCTGCATCACTGCCAGCGGGTGGGCTAGGAAATTTTATTATTTTCCTTGCAGCCCCAGTTACAGGAGAAAATGAAGGAGAAGTTGTTGACGGGTCACGTTCCACTTGAGTTTACAATTTTCTCACCAGCAGACTTGTGTCTGCCGGAAAGAGAGATACAAAGCAAATGAAGGGCTCCATCCATAAGTCCCACATACTTAGCAGAATCGCTCCGTCTTAGCACATCCTTCAATTCCTCTAGCTGCTTCTGCAAAAGCCTGATGAGGGGAATGACCTGACTCAAGCTGGCAGTGTCTGAACTGACTTCACCTGTGGAAAGTTCAAAGGGTTGGAGAACCTTGCACAACACGGAAATCATTCTCCACTGCGCTTGAGTTAGGTGCATTCCCCCTCCTTTACCTATATCGTAGGTGGATGTATAGACTTGAATGGCCATTTGCTGCTCATCCATCCTTCGAAGCATATAGAGAAGAGGTTCCCAAACGCGGTCCTCAAGGCACCCCAACATTCCAGGTTTTAGGTATATCCATGGCTCAGCACAGATGGTTAAATCAAATTGACTTAGGTGCTAATTAAGTCACCTGTGGCTAAGCATGGATACATTTAAAACGAGGACCGTTGGGGTGCCTTGAGGATCGCGTTCGGGAACCTCTGATATAGAGTGTTGAGTTCCACCTCGTTACCACCTCTTGCTTCAGGTGATGGCAGGGCAGGTTCAGGAGTGTTTGCTGATGCTCCAGTCTTCGGCACGCAGTCGCTGAATGTCGAAAGTGGCCTGCAATTTTTTTGGGCCACCGACCGCATCTCCTGCACGCCCCTGTCATTTAAAAAAAACAAAACTCAGCACCACCAAATTAATTGTATGTGCAAAACATGCGACGTGCTGGAATTTGCCCAGATATAATGCTTGCAAAATATTGGTGGTGTTGTCAGATGTCACAAATCCCCAGGAGAGTCTAAGTGGGGTAAGCCATTGTGCGATGATGTACCTCAGTTTCCATAAGAGGTTGTCAGTGGTGTGCCTCTTATGGAAACTGGTGATACACAGCATAGCCTGCCTAGGAACGAGTTGGCATTTGTGAGATGCTGCTACTGGTGCCGCTGCTGCTGTTGTTGCTGCAGAAGGCAATACATCTACCCAGTGGGCTGTCACAGTCACGTAGTCCTTAGTTTGCCCTGCTCCACTTGTCCACATGTCCGTGGTAAAGTGGACAGTGGGTACAACCACCTTTTTCAGGACACTGAGGACACTTTTCTTAATGTCCCTGTACAGTCCGGGAATGGCTTGCCTAGTGAAGTGGAATCTGGACGGGATTTGGTACCGGGGACACAGTACGTCCAACTGTCTAAATCCCACTAATTGTGGATACCGGATGCATGTCTAACACCAGCATAGTTGTTATGGCCTCAGTAATCCGCTTTGCAACAGGATGACTGCTGTCATATTTCATCTTCCTCGCAAAGGACTGTTGGACAGTCAATTGCTTACTGGAAGTAGTACAAGTGGCCTTCCGACTTCCTCTCTGGGATGATGATCGACTACCAGCAGCAACAACAGCAGTGGCAGGAGCAGTAGGCGTACCACTCAAGGATCCTCTGGAGGAATCCCGGATAGGAGAGGTGTCAGTGGACTGAGTGCTTACGCTATTACCCAAAGTTTCACAACTTGACACTGACTTCTGATGAATGCGCTGCAGGTGACGTATAAGGGAGGATGTTCCTTGGTGTTTAACGTCCTTACCCCTACTTATTATGGATTGACGAAGGCAACACACAGCCTGACACTTGTTGTATGGTTTTGTGCATAAATAATTCCACACCGAAGAGGTGGTTTTTTTTGGTATTTTGCTCAAGCATGACAATGGGCTTTTTCATCCCATAGACAACAATTGTCTCCACAGGAGCCTTATTCAAACAAACCACATCACCATCAGAATCCACATCGTCAACTTCCTCCTCAGCGCCAGCAACACCCATATCCTCATCCTGGTGTACTTCTACAGTGACATCCTCAATCTCAATATCAGCAACTGGACTGGCGGTGCTCCTCCCAGCACTTGCAGGGGGCATGCAAATGATGGTAGGAGCCTCCTCTTTTCATACAGTCTTGGGAAGGTCAGGCGCGGACACACTTGGACTCTCCTTGGGGATTTGTGATATCTCTGAACTCGTTTTTTTTTCCTGTGCTTGAACAAGCTTACTTTTTTTTTCTTTTTTGAGAGGTAAGAGGACTTCCATCCTTATGAGAGCTGAGCCACCAGTCATGAACATAAGCCAAGGCCTTTGCCTTTTCTTGCCAATACGTGTCGTGAATGGCATATTGCCAATTTTACGTTTCTCATCAGATAATTTCTTTTTTTTCTGATTATTAATTTTTGCTTCTTGGATTTTACTTGCCCTCTATGACATTGGTAGTGTTCCTTCTAGGCTGTTTCAGCAGGGAGCTGCACCCTGCCCATTTTTGAAATGTGCAAAAGCACCCTGCCCTTTTTCAGTGCACCCTGCAGGACCATAAATCGCCCCCTTCTATACAGAATGCAACAGTCAGAGTGCATGTTACAATGTTGTCGTCTACTCCTTGCCTACCTCTGAAATTGGAACACAATTTTTATCCTTTAGCCAACTGGATGGCAGAGGAGGCACTGTAAATAACACAGCACTCTGATAAAGAGAGAAAGAACAGGGTAGGCAGTGAGCATGTACTGCTTACAGTATTTCCTTAGTAGAACAGACTTATTTTTTTCCTATCTATTTTAACCCATTGTTTAACTTTTCTGTTTTATAACACATAGAAGACTGGACATATACAGTATGTTTCTCTGACGTCCTAGTGGATGCTGGGAACTCCGTAAGGACCATGGGGAATAGACGGGCTCCGCAGGAGACTGGGCACTCTAAAGAAAAGATTAGGTACTATCTGGTGTGCACTGGCTCCTCCCTCTATGCCCCTCCTCCAGACCTCAGTTAGAATCTGTGCCCGGCCAGAGCTGGGTGCTCCTAGTGGGCTCTCCTGAGCTTGCTAGAAAGAAAGTATTTGTTAGGTTTTTTATTTTCAGTGAGATCTGCTGGCAACAGACTCACTGCTACGAGGGACTGAGGGGAGAGAAGCAAACCTACCTGCTTGCAGCTAGCTTGTGCTTCTAAGGCTACTGGACACCATTAGCTCCAGAGGGATCGAACACAGGGCCCGACCTCGATCGTCCGTTCCCGGAGCCGCGCCGCCGTCCCCCTTGCAGAGCCAGAAGACGCGACGAAATCGGCGGCTGAAGACTCCTGTCTTCATTAAGGTAGCGCACAGCACTGCAGCTGTGCGCCATTGCTCCCACAGCACACCACACACTCCGGTCACTGTTGGGTGCAGGGCGCTGGGGGGGGGGGGCCCTGGGCAGCAATTAGATTACCTTTTGGCACAAACTGCACATAATACAGTTTATAAAACTGTATATGTGCAAAAACCCCATTAATATTATACAAAATGCGGGAGAAGCCCGCCGCTGAGGGGGCAGGGCCTTCTTCCTCAGCACACCAGCGCCATTTTCTCTTCACAGCTCAGCTGGAAGGACGCTCCCCAGGCTCTCCCCTGCAGTATCCAGTACAACAAGGGTAAAAAAGAGAGGGGGGGGGGGGCACATAAATTTAGGCGCAATTGTGATAATAAGCAGCTATTGGGAAAAATCACTCTTTTTAGTGTAAATCCCTGTGTTATATAGCGCTGTGGTGTGTGCTGGCATACTCTCTCTCTGTCTCCCCAAAGGACTTTGTGGGGTCCTGTCCTCAGTCAGAGCATTCCCTGTGTGTGTGCGGTGTGTCGGTACGGCTGTGTCGACATGTTTGATGAGGAGGGTTACGTGGAGGCGGAGCAATGGCAGATAAGTGTGGTGTCGCCCCCGACGGGGCCGACACCGGATTGGATGGATATGTGGAAGGTTTTAACTGACAGTGTCAACTCCTTACATAAAAGGTTCAATGACGCAGCAGCCTTGGGACAGCCTGGATCTCAGCCCGCGCCTGCCCAGGCGTCTCAGAGGCCATCAGGGGCTCATAAACGCCCGCTAGCTCAGATGGTAGACACAGATGTCGACACGGAGTCTGACTCCAGTGTAGATGAGGATGAGACAAATGCACAGTCTACAAAAGCCATCCGATGCATGATTACTGCAATGAAAAATGTATTGCACATTTCTGATATTAACCCGGTTACTACCAAGAAGGGTATTATGTTTCGGGAGAAAAAGCAGCCAGTGACTTTTCCCCCATCTGATGAATTAAATTAATTGTGTGAGGAAGCGTGGAGTTCCCCCGATAAGAAACTAGTGATTTCTAAGAGGTTACTGATGGCGTACCCTTTCCCGCCAACGGACAGGTTACGTTGGGAAACATCCCCTAGGGTGGACAAGGCGCTCACACGCTTATCAAAAAAGGTGGCACTGCCGTCTCAGGATACGGCCGCCTTAAAGGAGCCTGCGGATAGAAAGCAGGAAGCTATCCTGAAGTCTGTGTATACACACTCAGGTACTATACTGAGACCTGCTATTGCTTCAGCATGGATGTGTAGTGCTGCAGCCGCATGGTCTGATTCCCTGTCAGACAACATTGATTCCCTCGACAGGGATACTATTTTTCTAACCATAGAACATATAAAAGACGTCGTCTTATATATGCGGGATGCACAGAGGGACATTTGCCTGCTGGCATCTAGAATTAATGCGATGTCCATTTCTGCCAGGAGAGTATTATGGACTCGGCAGTGGACAGGTGATGCTGATTCTAAAAGACACATGGAGGTGTTGCCTTATAAGGGCGAGGAATTGTTTGGGGACGGTCTCTCGGACCTCGTATCCACGGCAACAGCCGGGAAGTCAACTTTTTTACCTCAGGTTCCCTCACAGCCTAAGAAAGCACCATATTATCATGTACAGTCCTTTCGGCCTCAGAAAGGCAAGCGGATCAGAGGCGCATCCTTTCTGCCCAGAGGCAGGGGTAGAGGAAAGAAGCTGCACCAGGCAGCCAGTTCCCAGGAACAAAAATCCTCCCCCGCTTCCTCTAAGTCCACCGCATGACGCTGGGGCTTCACAGGCGGAGCCAGGTGCGGTGGGGGCGCGTCTCCGAAACTTCAGCAACCAGTGGGTTCGCTCACAAGTGGATCTCTGGGCTGTACAAATTGTATCTCAAGGATACAAGCTGGAGTTCGAGGCGACTCCCCCTCGCTGTTACCTCAAATCTGCCTTACCAGCTGCTCCCAGGGAAAGGGAGGTAGTATTGGCGGCAATTCACAAGCTGTACCTCCAGCAGGTGATAATCAAGGTTCCCCTCCTTCAACAGGGACGGGGTTACTATTCCACAATGTTTGTGGTACCGAAACCAGACGGTTCGGTGAGGCCCATTCTGAATTTAAAATCCTTGAACACTTATATAAGGAAGTTCAAGTTCAAAATGGAATCGCTCAGGGCGGTTATTGCAAGTCTGGAAGAGGGGGATTTTATGGTGTCGCTGGACATCAAGGATGCTTACTTGCATGTCCCCGTTTACCCACCTCACCAGGAGTACCTCAGGTTTGTGGTACAGGATTGTCATTACCAATTCCAGACGTTGCCGTTTGGTCTGTCCACGGCACCGAGAGTATTTACCAAGGTAATGGCCGAAATGATGATACTCCTTCGGAAGAAGGGAGTTATAATTATCCCGTACTTGGACGATCTCCTTATAAAGGCGAGGTCCAGAGAGCAGTTGTTAGTCAGCGTAGCACTTTCTCGGGAAGTATTGCAACAGCACGGCTGGATTCTGAATATCCCAAAGTCGCAGCTGATTCCTGCGACGCGTCTGCTCTTCCTGGGCATGATTCTGGACACAGAACAGAAGAAGGTGTTTCTCCCGGTGGAGAAGGCCCAGGAATTGTCATCTCTGGTCAGGGACCTCCTGAAACCAAAACAGGTGTAGGTGCATCACTGCACGCGAGTCCTGGGAAAGATGGTGGCTTCTTACGAAGCAATTCCCTTCGGCAGGTTCCATGCAAGGATCTTTCAGTGGGATCTGTTAGACAAATGGTCCGGATCGCATCTTCAGATGCATCGGTTGATCACCCTGTCCCCAAGGGCCAGGGTGTCTCTGCTGTGGTGGCTGCAGAGTGCTCATCTTCTCGAGAGCCGCAGATTCGGCATACAGGACTGGGTCCTGGTGACCACGGACGCAAGCCTCCGAGGATGGGGGGCAGTCACTCAGGGAAGGAACTTCCAAGGACAGTGGTCAAGTCAGGAGACTTCACTACATATAAATATATGCTTCAAAACCAACCAGTGCTGATTCAATCAGACAACATCACGGCGGTTGCCCATGTAAACCGACAGGGCGGCACAAGAAGCAGGATGGCGATGGCAGAAGCCACAAGGATTCTCCGATGGGCGGAAAATCACTTCCTACAGTCAGGAGTGACTATGGGCTTAAAATTAGGATCCATAAAGGTCCAGATTTCGGCCCTATCTATTTTCTTTCAAAAAGAACTGGCTTCACTGACTGAAGTTCAGACGTTTGTTAAGGGAGTGCTGCATATTCAGCCCCCTTTTGTGCCTCCAGTGGCACCTTGGGATCTTAACGTTGTGTTGGATTTCCTGAAATCCCACTGGTTTGAGCCACTTAAGACCGTGGAGCTAAAATATCTCACGTGGAAAGTGGTCATGCTATTGGCCTTAGCTTCGGCTAGGCGTGTGTCAGAATTGGCGGCTTTGTCGTGTAAAAGCCCTTATCTGATCTTCCATATGAACAGGGCAGAATTGAGGACTCGTCCCCAATTTCTCCCTAAGGTGGTATCAGCGTTTCATTTGAACCAACCTATTGTGGTGCCTGCGGCTACTCGGGACTTGGAGGACTCCAAGTTACTAGATGTAGTCAGGGCTTTCAAAATCTATGTAGCCAGGACGGCTGGAGTCAGGAAAACTAACTCGCTGTTTATCCTGCATGCACCCAACAAGCTGGGTGCTCCTGCTTCAAAGCAAACTATTGCGCGCTGGATCTGTAACACGATTCAGCAAGCTCATTCTGCGGCAGGATTGCCGCATCCTAAATCAGTAAAAGCCCATTCCACAAGGAAGGTGGGCTCTTCTTGGGCGGCTGCCCGAGGGGTCTCGGCTTTATAGCTTTGCCGAGCTGCTACTTGGTCGGGTTCAAACACATTTGCTAAGTTCTACAAGTTTGATACCCTGGCTGAGGAGGACCTTGCCTTTGCTCATCCGGTGCTGCAGAGTCATCCGCACTCTCCCGCCCATTTGGGAGCTTTGGTATAATCCCCATGGCCCTTACGGAGTTCCCAGCATCCACTAGGACGTCAGAGAAAATAAGAATTTACTCACCGGTAATTCTATTTCTCGTAATCCGTAGTGGATGCTGGGCGCCCGTCCCAAGTGCGGACTCTCTGCAATACATGTATATAGTTATTGCTTAACTAAAGGGTTATTGTTATGAGCCGTCTGTTACTGAGGCTCAGTTGTTGTTCATACTGTTAACTGGGTATGGTTATCACGAGTTGTACGGTGTGATTGGTGTGGCTGGTATGAGTCTTACCCTGGATTCCAAATCCTTTCCTTGTTGTGTCAGCTCTTCCGGGCACAGTTTCCTTAACTGAGGTCTGGAGGAGGGGCATAGAGGGAGGAGCCAGTGCACACCAGATAGTACCTAATCTTTTCTTTAGAGTGCCCAGTCTCCTGCGGAGCCCGTATATTCCACATGGTCCTTACGGAGTTCCCAGCATCCACTACGGACTACGAGAAATAGAATTACCGGTGAGTAAATTCTTATTTTCTCAGTACAGATGTTAGGTGTCTTATATGTATGCATGGGTATATGATTTACTAAGGGCAAAAGGTATGTACAAAAACTATAAACATATGCGCTATGCTTTGTGCGCAAAGCGTCACATCAAAAATGTGCCCTTCAAAATAAAAATGTGTCCTCTTCAATGCTCAGCACCCTGCCCTAAAAAAATCCTAGAGTGAACACTACATTGGGCATCTGTCTTAGCAGACGACGTTGATGGAATTGCATCGTCAATGTCATGACTGGTGGCTGCAGCAGCTTCAGCACTACTACTAGGAACTGGAAGTGGTTCCTGATCTTTCACTATTTTTTTCCTCCAAATTTTTGTTCTCCATTTCACAGTACAGCACCCCTTTATTATTACAGCACACAGAACAGAGCCCCTTTATTTTCACAGCACCCCTGCATTTTTACAGCATATAGGACCAACGTACTTTTATTTTAACAACAGCACCCTGTATTTTTACAGCATACAGGACCAGTGTACTTTTATTTTAACAACAGCACCCATGTATTTTCAGAGCATACAGGGCCAGCGTACTTTTATTTTAACAACATCACCCCTGTATTTTTACAGCATACAGGGCCAGTGTACTTTTATTTTCACTGCACCCCTGAATTTTTACAGCATACAAGACAGGGACAGTGCACATTTATTTTCATTGCACCCCTGAATTTTTACAGCATACAAGACAGGGCCAGTACACATTTATTTTAACAACAGCACCCCTGAATTTTTACAGCATACAAGACAGGGCCAGTACACATTTATTTTAACAACAGCACCCCTGAATTTTTACAGCATACAAGACAGGGCCAGCACCCCTGTATTTTCACAGCATACAGGAGGACAGTGCCCCTGCCCCCAGTACAACACAATGACAGCCAGGACAGCAACACCCATGTAGAGCTGCAGCACCCCTAACAGCACATGAAACACCAGTGACAGCCAGGACAGCACCCCTAACAGCACATATACACCATAGTGACAGGAATAGCACCCCTACAGAGCACACACTGACCCCACCCGATGCCACCGCCTACAGAGAAACAGAGGTCCAGAGTGAAAATGGCGGCAGCACGCGGCTGTTTATATGGAATCCAAAATCCGTGAGAATCTGATAGTGGGATGATGACGTTTTGTCTCGTTCTGGTTTCCGAGTGTGGAGGGAAGTCCCGAGCCAGACTCTGATCCGGGCTTGAAACGTGAAGTTCGGATCTCTGAACCCGCTTATCTCTACTTTATACCCTATCTTGATGCCCCTGACTGGCAATGCAGTGTTTTATGCAAACTGCACTTGGTATCTGGACTATAGATCTACACCAGAGGTTCTCAAACTCTGTCCTCGGGGGCCCACACAGTGCATGTTTTGCAGGTCTCCTCACAGAATCGCAAGTGAAATAATTAGCTCCACCTCTGGACCTTTTAAAATGTGTCAGTGAGTAATTAATACACCTGTGCACCTGCTGGGTTACCTGCAAAACATGCACTATGTGGGCTCCCAAGGACCGAGTTTGAGAACCTCTGATCTACACTAAAAAGGTCTACAGTCAATAGGTCTACCACTAATGATAGACATGCATTAGGTCGACATGTAGGTAGACAGTTCAACAGGTTGACAGGGTCAAAAGGATGACATGACAATGGTCGACACAAGTTTTTTATTTCTTTGTTTATTTTTTTGAACTTTTTCATACTTTACCATCCACGTGGACTAAGATTGGGAATAGTAACCTGTGCCGAGCGCAGCATGGCAAGCGAAGCAGTACACTAATGGGGCTTGTTTGTGGCAGAAAAGTGACAACCCCCCCCCCCTCA
The DNA here is from genome assembly GCF_028390025.1 of Pseudophryne corroboree. Taxonomy (NCBI): domain Eukaryota; kingdom Metazoa; phylum Chordata; class Amphibia; order Anura; family Myobatrachidae; genus Pseudophryne; species Pseudophryne corroboree. The sequence continues at coordinate 291,236,150 of NC_086453.1, read as the reverse complement.
AAAATAAATAAATTGTGTCTACCTTTTTGTGTGTCGACCATTTCCATGTCAACCTTTTGACCCTGTCGACCTTTCCTACTGTCTATCTACTCTATGTAGACATTTTGACCCTGTCGACCTAATGCATGTCTACCATTAGTGGTCGACCTATTGACTGTAGACCTTTTATTGTAGATCTAATAATCTACACCAGGCATGTCCAAACTGCGGCCCTCCAGCTGTTGTGAAACTACATATCCCAGCATGCCCTGACACAGTTTTGCGGGCAGAGAATGCTAAAGCTGTGTCAGGGCATACTGGGATGTGTAGTTTCTCAACAGGTGGAGGGCCGCAGTTTGGATATGCCTGATCTACACCCACTGCACTTATCTCCGCTTGCAACTGATGCTCAGGGCATGCCAATGGTATTGTGTCTATGCAGAGCTGAGTGTATATGTAAATACAGTAATAGTAATACACCTGTTTTCAGATGTATCTTTCGCTCCAAGGATTAGGTTGGCGCAAGCGTGTACTGATATGGAGGACAGATATTACACGAAGTGCATTTTTGTGTGCAACATTGCATGTAGGTGAATACATGCATTTATTACTGTGCATGCAATGCATGAGCAACTATGAATCTGAAGCATCAAAGTGTCTCACATTCCAAGAGGTACGTCCATTTAGATGTAGCAAACTACATTTTACTAGCACATGTGTTGCTGTGATGTAAAAATAAGAATTTACTTACCGATAATTCTATTTCTCGGAGTCCGTAGTGGATGCTGGGGTTCCTGAAAGGACCATGGGGAATAGCGGCTCCGCAGGAGACAGGGCACAAAAAAGTAAAGCTTTACTAGGTCAGGTGGTGTGCACTGGCTCCTCCCCCTATGACCCTCCTCCAGACTCCAGTTAGGTACTGTGCCCGGACGAGCATACACAATAAGGGAGGCATTTTGAATCCCGGGTAAGACTCATACCAGCCACACCAATCACACCGTACAACTTGTGATCTAAACCCAGTTAACAGTATGACAACAGAAAGGGCCTCTTAAAGATGGCTCCTTAACAATAACCCGAATTAGTTAACAATAACTATGTACAAGTATTGCAGATAATCCGCACTTGGGATGGGCGCCCAGCATCCACTACGGACTCCGAGAAATAGAATTATCGGTAAGTAAATTCTTATTTTCTCTATCGTCCTAAGTGGATGCTGGGGTTCCTGAAAGGACCATGGGGATTATACCAAAGCTCCCAAACGGGCGGGAGAGTGCGGATGACTCTGCAGCACCGAATGAGAGAACTCCAGGTCCTCCTTTGCCAGGGTATCAAATTTGTAAAATTTTACAAACGTGTTCTCCCCCGACCACGTAGCTGCTCGGCAGAGTTGTAATGCCGAGACCCCTCGGGCAGCCGCCCAAGATGAGCCCACCTTCCTTGTGGAGTGGGCTTTTACAGTTTTAGGCTGTGGCAGGCCTGCCACAGAATGTGCAAGTTGAATTGTGTTACAAATCCAACGAGCAATCGACTGCTTAGAAGCAGGTGCGCCCAACTTGTTGGGTGCATACAATATAAACAGCGAGTCAGATTTTCTGACTCCAGCCGTCCTTGCAATGTATATTTTTAAGGCTCTGACAACGTCCAACAACTTGGAGTCCTCCAAGTCGCTAGTGGCCGCAGGCACCACAATAGGTTGGTTCAGATGAAATGCTGATACCACTTTAGGGAGAAAATGCGGACGAGTCCGCAGTTCTGCCCTATCCGAATGGAAGATTAGATAAGGACTTTTATAAGATAAAGCCGCCAATTCAGATACTCTCCTGGCAGAGGCCAGGGCTAGTAACATAGTCACTTTCAATGTGAGATATTTCAAATCCACCTTTTTCAATGGTTCAAACCAATGGGATTTGAGGAAATCTAAAACTACATTTAGATCCCACGGTGCCACCGGAGGCACCACAGGAGGCTGTATATGCAGCACTCCCTTGACAAAAGTCTGGACCTCAGGGACAGAGGCCAATTCTTTTTGGAAGAATATTGACAGGGCCGAAATTTGAACCTTAATGGATCCCAATTTGAGACCCATAGATAATCCTGATTGCAGGAAATGTAGGAAACGACCCAGTTGGAATTCCTCCGTCGGAACCCTCCGATCCTCGCACCACGCTACATATTTTCGCCAAATGCGGTGATAATGTTTCACGGTGACTTCCTTCCGTGCCTTAATCAAGGTAGGAATGACTTCTTCTGGAATGCCTTTCCCTTTTAGGATCTGGCGTTCAACCGCCATGCCGTCAAACGCAGCCGCGGTAAGTCTTGAAAAAGACAGGGACCCTGCTGTAGCAGGTCCCTTCTCAGAGGTAGAGGCCACGGTTCGTCCGTGAGCATCTCTTGAAGTTCCGGATACCAAGTCCTTCTCGGCCAATCCGGAACCACTAGTATTGTTCTTACTCTTCTTTGCCGTATGATCTTCAATACCTTTGGTATGAGCGGCAGAGGAGGAAACACATACACTGACTGGTACACCCAAGGAGTTACCAGTGCGTCCACAGCTATTGCCTGTGGATCTCTTGACCTGGCGCAATATTTGTCCAGTTTCTTGTTGAGGCGAGACGCCATCATGTCTACAATTGGTCTTTCCCAACGGTCTATTAACATGTTGAAGACTTCTGGATGTAGACCCCACTCTCCCGGATGAAGATCGTGTCTGCTGAGGAAGTCTGCTTCCCAGTTGTCCACGCCCGGGATGAACACTGCTGACAGTGCTATCACGTGATTCTCCGCCCAGCGAAGAATCTTGGCAGCTTCTGCCATTGCACTCCTGCTTCTTGTGCCGCCCTGCCTGTTTACATGGGCGACCGCCGTGATGTTGTCCGACTGAATCAACACCGGCTTTCCTTGCAGGAGAAGTTCCGCCTGGCTTAGAGCATTGTAGATTGCTCTTAGTTCCAGAATGTTTATGTGAAGAGACTTTTCCAGACTCGTCCATACTCCCTGGAAGTTTCTTCCTTGTGTGACTGCTCCCCAGCCTCTCAGGCTGGCGTCCGTGGTCACCAGGATCCAATCCTGAATGCCGAATCTGCGGCCTTCTAATAGGTGAGCCTTCTGCAACCACCACAGAAGTGACACCCTTGTCTTTGGTGACAGGGTTATTCGCAGGTGCATCTGCAGATGCGACCCTGACCATTTGTCCAACAGATCCCTTTGGAATATTCTTGCATGGAATCTGCCGAATGGAATTGCTTCGTAAGAAGCCACCATTTTTCCCAGGACTCTTGTGCATTGATGTACTGACACTTTTCCTGGTTTTAGGAGGTTCCTGACCAGATCGGATAACTCCTTGGCTTTTTCCTCTGGAAGGAAAACCTTTTTCTGAACCGTGTCCAGAATCATTCCTAGGAACAGCAGACGAGTTGTCGGGATTAAATGGGATTTTGGAATATTCAGAATCCACCCGTGTTGTCTTAGCACCTCTTGAGATAGTGCTAAAGCTGTCTCCAGCTGTTCTCTGGACCTTGCCCTTATTAGGAGATCGTCCAAGTATGGGATAACTAATACGCCTTTTCTTCGAAGAAGAATCATCATCTCGGCCATTACCTTGGTAAAGACCCGAGGCGCCGTGGACAATCCGAACGGCAGCGTCTGAAACTGATAGTGACAGTTTTGAACAATGAACCTGAGGTACCCCTGGTGTGCGGGGTAAATCGGAACGTGTAGATACGCATCCTTGATGTCCAAGGATACCATAAAGTCCCCTTCTTCCAGGTTCGCTATCACTGCTCTGAGTGACTCCATCTTGAACTTGAACTTTTTTATGTAGAGGTTCAAGGACTTCAGATTTAGAATAGGCCTTACCGAGCCATCCGGCTTCGGTACCACAAATAGAGTGGAATAATACCCCTTTCCTTGTTGTAATAGGGGTACTTTGACTATCACCTGCTGAGCGTACAGCTTGTGAATGGCTTCCAACACCCTCTCCCTTTCGGAAGAGACGGTTGGTAAGGCAGACTTCAGGAAACGATGAGGAGGATCCGTCTCTAATTCCAACCTGTACCCCTGAGATATTATCTGCAGGATCCAGGGGTCTACCTGCGAGTGAGCCCACTGCGCGCTGTAATTTTTGAGACGGCCCCCCACTGTCCCCGAGTCCGCTTGAGAGGCCCCAGCGTCATGCTGAGGTTTTTGCAGGAGCCGGGGAGGGCTTCTGTTCCTGGGAAGGAGCTGCCTGTTGGTGTCTCTTCCCTCTTCCTCTGCCTCGTGGCAGGTACGACAAGCCCTTTGCTCTCTTATTTTTGTAGGAGCGAAAAGGCTGCGGTTGAAAGGTCGGTGCCTTTCTCTGTTGGGGAGTGACTTGAGGTAAAAAAGTGGATTTCCCGGCAGTAGCCGTGGCCACCAAGTCTGATAGACCAACTCCAAATAACTCCTCCCCTTTATACGGCAAAACCTCCATGTGACGTTTTGAATCCGCATCGCCTGTCCACTGTCGTGTCCATAAGGCTCTTCTGGCTGAAATGGACATAGCACTCACCCGAGATGCCAGTGTGCAAATATCCCTCTGTGCATCACGCATATAGATAAATGCATCCTTTATTTGTTCTAACGACAGTAAAACATTGTCCCTATCTAGGGTATCAATATTTTCAATCAGGGATTCTGACCAAACTACTCCAGCACTGCACATCCAGGCAGTTGCTATAGCTGGTCGTAGTATAACACCTGCATGTGTGTATATATTCTTTTGAATAACTTCCATCTTTCTATCTGATGGATCCTTAAGTGCGGCCGTCTCAGGAGAGGGTAACGCCACTTGTTTGGATAAGCGTGTGAGCGCCTTGTCCACCTTAGGGGGTGTTTCCCAGCGCGCCCTAACCTCTGGCGGGAAAGGGTATAATGCCAATAACTTTTTTGAAATTATCAACTTTTTATCAGGAGCAACCCACGCTTCATCACACACGTCATTTAATTCTTCTGATTCAGGAAAAACTGTTTGTAGTTTTTTCACACCATACATAATACCCTGTTTTACGGTATCTGTAGTATCAGCTAAATGTAACGTCTCCTTCATTGCCAAAATCATATAACGTGTGGCCCTACTGGAAAATACGTTTGAATTTCTACCGTCGTCACTGGAATCAGTGCCCGTGTCTGGGTCTGTGTCGACCGACTGAGGCAAAGGGCGTTTTACAGCCCCTGACGGTGTTTGAGGCGCCTGGACAGGCATTAATTGATTGTCCGGCCGCCTCATGTCCTCAACTGACTGTTTAAGGGAAGATAAACCATCACGTAATTCCACAAATAAAGGCATCCATTCTGGTGTCGACCCCCTGGGGGGTGACATCTGCATATTTGGCAATTGCTCCGCCTCCACACCAATATCGTCCTCATACATGTCGACACCACGTACCGACACACACCGCAAACTCACAGGGAATGCTCTAATGAAGACAGGACCCACTAGCCCTTTTGGGGAGACAGAGGGAGAGTCTGCCAGCACACACCACAAAGCGCTATATATACAAGGGATATCCTTATATTAAGTGCTCCCTTATAGCTGCTTTAATATATATATATATAGCCATTAATGTGCCCCCCCTCTCTGTTTTACCCTGTTTCTGTAGTGCAGTGCAGGGGAGAGACCTGGGAGCCGTTCTGACCAGCGGAGCTGTGACAGAAAATGGCGCCGTGTGCTGAGGAGATAGGCCCCGCCCCTTTTTCGGCGGGTTCTTCTCCCGCTATTTTTCCAGTCAGGCAGGGGTTAAATATCTCCATATAGCCCCTATGGGCTATATGTGAGGTATTTTTAGCCTTGTATAAGGTTTATATTTGCCTCTCAGAGCGCCCCCCCCCAGCGCTCTGCACCCTCAGTGACTGCCCAGTGAAGTGTGCTGAGAGGAAAATGGCGCACAGCTGCAGTGCTGTGCGCTACCTTATGAAGACTGAGGAGTCTTCAGCCGCCGGTTTCCGGACCTCTTCACGCTTCAGCATCTGCAAGGGGGTCGGCGGCGCGGCTCCGGGACCGGACTCCACGGCTGGGCCTGTGTTCGATCCCTCTGGAGCTAATGGTGTCCAGTAGCCAAGCAGCAAATCCACTCTGCATGCAGGTGAGTTTACTACTTTCCCCCTAAGTCCCACGTTGCAGTGATCCTGTTGCCAGCAGGACTCACTGTAAAGAAAAAAACCTAAACTAAACTTTCTCTAAGCAGCTCTTTAGGAGAGCCACCTAGATTGCACCCTTCTCGTTCGGGCACAAAATCTAACTGGAGTCTGGAGGAGGGTCATAGGGGGAGGAGCCAGTGCACACCACCTGACCTAGTAAAGCTTTACTTTTTTGTGCCCTGTCTCCTGCGGAGCCGCTATTCCCCATGGTCCTTTCAGGAACCCCAGCATCCACTTAGGACGATAGAGAAATGTGTATGTTCTGTCTAAGGGCCTTATTCAGAGTTGATCGCAATCCTTGTGATCGCTGTGAAGACAGTGGTTCTGGAGTATGCGCGCGCACCAGCCGTAGTGCGTGTGCGCAGGCTATCATGATGCGATCGCTCCATAATTGACAGGCGACGGACATCCGGGGGTGGTGCTGTGGCGTTGGGGGGAGGATAGCTGGAAATGCAGGAGTGTAATGGCCGTTTTCGGGGGCCAGCCGAGGACGTTGCATGCGTTTCCTGTCTGTGGAAGCATGGCAGATTTTTGCGAGAGCAAAACCTGCAGCTATCTCTGAATAACCCCATAAAGCCTAAATTACACAATGCAAATGTTTAGTCTGCAGTAAAAACGTTGCAGTGAATCTGCCCTGACAGTGATAGGAAAAAAACATGGCTTCAAATTCAGGCGATAGGATTAAATTGTAGTAATTTATGATTAAAGGTAGTAAATGCTCTTTACAGAACTTAATAATTGCCTGTGTAGATTACCTCATGAGAAACCATTAGCTACAAAATGGGTGAATGCTGGAAGGAATTTATTGCCCATGACTGTGCAACTGAAAAATCGCTTGTGCTGTTTAGCATAATGGGGGGAAATTATCAAAGCTTGGAGAGAGATAAAAGTACTAACCAATCAGCTAATAATTGTAATTTTTCAAGCAGCCTGTAAAATGACAGACATAAGCGGATTGGTTAGTACTTTATCTCTCTCCAATCTTTGATCAATTTCCCCCAATGTTTCCTAAATAGTCACAAATCTGATTGCTCACTCCAAAAATTCCAAACCTTTCATGTGTATAGCACCCTGAGGAATTATTTTACTTAAATGGCTTACTGTGATGGCCTGCGCACGGCCTCCTGCAGCTTTTACTAAATGCATTGCTTTTTACTTCTCAATTCCTGACATCACTTTATAATGAAATGGAAATAAGCCTATCAGCCAATGATGTAAACACATGGCTGAAAAGCACAGAACGAAGACAGAAATATAAAGCAACTTGTTTAGTAAAAATCACAGGATGGCATTTCTCTGGCAAAAAAGAAAGTTACTTACAGGCAAACAAATACTTTTATTTTTTTTCACGGTGTTGTATGTTGAAAATAAACTGAGGGAGGGGCATGTGAAAACAGGTATGGGTCGTTGGGTTGACTCAACTTAGGTCGACAGTCATTGGGTCGACATTCGTTAGGTCGACAGGGTAACTAGGTCGACATGGTTGTTAGGTCGACCTGTACTAGGGAATAGTCCCTGTTAGTTGGCATGCCAACTGTCAGTATTGTGAGGGGGCGGGATCCCAGCCTCAGCATTATGTGCCGGTCACATAACTACATCCCATATGCACAAGAATATACATGCAATAATTATTATCCTACTACTAAACCCATGGCTTTGTTCTGCACTTTTTATCCATGTGTTTATATCATTGGGAAGATATATAGTTATCTGCCTAGTGCATGAGATATATAAAATGAAATAAAGATTCATAACTAGATAATGGGATCAGTTTATACAGCTCATATCCTGCCCTTAGCACGCAAAACAACATTTTCTGCGTATGACGTCTATAATCTGGCTAGTGCTATGGACACATCTCCGCAAATGCTAGGATACATACATTTTCCCCACTTTTGCACCGAAGAATCACAGTAAATTCAAGAGAGATTAGAAGTCACCGTCGTCTATTCTTACCAAACACAGACATTTTAAAATGTGGAATTGTTGAGTTAATACCCCCTGACATGTTGGCACTTGTTGACGCACCTTGCTGTCAACAACTGATAACACGGGCTGCAGGAGACCAGGTTACACACATTTATCTATTATTAAGTGATTCATGAAATAAATATATGTGGAATGTTGGTTTCCTTTGCTGCGCCAATGGACAGGCGTTACTTTCTAATTACATAGTTACCACCTGTTCCTAATATACTATGACAGTCCAAGGTTTAAAAGATTTATCCTGGAAATATTCCAATGCTGAAATGTCATTTTACACAGTACACTCCGCTCCTCTCCTCCCTGTATTCCTCCCTAATTTCCCAACAGTATATTAGGATGTTAACTCATATCCATCATATTAAGATTAACTTTTCTCTAACGTCCTAGAGGATGCTGGGGACTCCGTAAGGACCATGGGGATAGACGGGCTCCGCAGGAGACATGGGCACTTTAAGAAAGAATTTAGTTCCTGGTGTGCACTGGCTCCTCCCTCTATGCCCCTCCTCCAGACCTCAGTTTGATACTGATGCCCAGAGGAGCTGGGTGCTTTTCAGTAAGCTCTCCTGAGTTTACTGATAGAAAATATGCACCAAAGTGCACCTCTTTTTCTCTTTTCTTTGCATCATGTGCTGTTTGGGGACTATTTTTTTAAGTGCCATCCTGTCTGACACTGCAGTGCCACTCCTAGATGGGCCAGCTGTTTGTGCCAGCCACTTGGGTCGCTTAGCTTAGTCATCCAGCGACCTTGGTGCACCTCTTTTTTTCTTTGCATCATGTGCTGTTTGGGGACTATTTTTTTAAGTGCCATCCTGTCTGACACTGCAGTGCCACTCCTAGATGGGCCAGGTGTTTGTGCCGGCCACTTGGGTCCCTTAGCTTAGCCATCCAGCGACCTTGGTGCGCCTCTTTTTTCTTTGCATCATGTGCTGTTTGGGGACTATTTTTTTAAGAGCCATCGTGTCTGACACTGCAGTGCCACTCCTAGATGGGCCAGGTGTTTATGCCAGCCACTTGGGTCGCTTAGCTTAGCCATCCAGCGACCTTGGTGCACCTCTTTTTTTCTCTAACGTCATAGTGGATGCTGGGGACTCCGTAAGGACCATGGGGAATAGACGGGCTCCACAGGAGACATGGGCACTTTAAGAAAGAATTTAGATTCTGGTGTGCTCTGGCTCCTCCCTCTATGTCCCTCCTCCAGACCTCAGTTTGAATCTGTGCCCGGACGAGCTGGGTGCTGTTCAGTGAGCTCTCCTGAGCTTGCTGTAAGAAAGTATTTTGTTAGGTTTTTTATTTTCAGGGAGCTCTGCTGGCAACAGACTCCCTGCATCGAGGTCCTGCTTCTTAGGCTACTGGACACCATTTGCTCCAGAGGGATTGGTACGCAGGATCTCACCCTCGCCGTCCGTCCCAGAGCCGCGCCGCCGCCCCCCTCGCAGAGCCGGAAGATAGAAGCCGGGTGAGTATGAGAAGAAAAAAAGACTTCACAGGCGGCAGAAGACTTCATGATCTTCACTAGAGGTAACGCACAGCACTGCAGCTGTGCGCCATTGCTCCACACACCTCACATACTCCGGTCACTGTAAGGGTGCAGGGCGCAGGGGGGGGGGGGGGGGGCGCCCTGGGCAGCATTTGGGACCTCATGTTGGCAAAAGTACACATATATACAGCTGGGCACTGTACATATGTATGAGCCCCCGCCAAAATTACTGTATAAGCGGGACAGAAGCCCGCCGTTGAGGGGGCGGGGCTTCTCCCTCAGCACTCACCAGCGCCATTTTTTCTCCACAGCACCGCTGAGAGGAAGCTCCCCGGACTTTCCCCTGCTGATACACGGTAGAAGAGGGTTGAAAAGAGAGGGGGGGGGGGCACATAATTAGGCGCAAAAACTATACATACAGCAGCTACTGGGTTAACATTAAGTTACTGTGTTATTCCTGGGATATTATAGCGCTGGGGTGTGTGCTGGCATACTCTCTCTCTGTCTCTCCAAAGGGCCTTGTGGGGGAACTGTCTTCAGAAAGGACATTCCCTGTGTGTGTGTGGTGTGTCGGTACGCTTGTGTCGACATATCTGATGAAGGCTATGTGGGAGAGGAGCGGGAGCAAATGAAAGTGGTGTCTCCGCCGACGGCGCCGACACCTGTTTGGATGGATATGTGGAAGGTTTTAAATGATAATGTTAATTCCTTGCATAAAAGATTTGACAAGGCTGATGCATTGGGACGGTCAGGGTCTCAACCTGTGCCTGACCCTCTGTCGCAGGGACCGTCAGGGTCTCATAAGCGCCCACTATCCCAAATTGTTGACACAGATACCGACATGGATTCTGACTCCAGTGTCGATTACGATGATGCAAAGTTACAGCCAAAATTGGCTAAATCCCTTCGATATATGATTATAGCAATAAAGGATGTTTTGCACATCACAGAGGAAACCCCTGTCCCTGACACGAGGGTGTATATGTATAAGGGAAAGAAGCCTGAGGTAACTTTTCCCCCCTCACACGAACTGAATGAGTTATGTGAAAAAGCTTGGGAATCTCCAGATAAGAAAATGCAGATTTCCAAACGGAAAAAGGTAGCCCTGCCGTCCCAGGATACGGCTACCCTCATAGATGCTGCTGACCGCAAACAGGAGGTTACCCTGTAGTCCATTTATACACATTCAGGTACCTTACTAAGACCGGCAATTGCGTCAGCCTGGGTGTGTAGTGCTGTAGCGGCATGGACGGATACCTTATCTGAGGAATTGGATACCCTAGATAAGGATACTGTATTATTGACCCTGGGGCATATAAAAGACGCTGTCCTATATATGAGAGATGCTCAAAGAGACATTTGTCTACTGGGTTCTAGAATAAACGCTATGTCGATTTCTGCCAGAAGGGTCCTGTGGACTCGGCAATGGACAGGTGATGCCGACTCAAAAAGGCATATGGGGGTTTTACCTTACAGGGGTGAGGAATTGTTCGGGGAAGGTCTCTCGGACCTGGTCTCCACAACTACAGCTGGAAAGTCAAATTTTTTGCCTTATGTTCCTTCACAGCCTAAGAGAGCACCGCATTATCAAATGCAGTCCTTTAGTTCGCAAAGAAACAAGAAAGTCCGAGGTGTGTCCTTTCTTGCCAGAGGTAGGGGCAGAGGAAAGAAGCTGCACAACACAGCTAGTTCCCAGGAACAGAAGTCTCTCACCGGCCTCTGCAAAATCCACCGCATGACGCTGGGGCTCCACTGGCGGAGTCGGGCCCGGTGGGGGCACGTCTTCGGAATTTCAGCCACATGTGGGTTCACTCCCAGGTGGATCCTTGGGCAATAGAAATTGTATTACAAGCTGGAATTCGAAGAGGTGCCTCCTCGCCGGTATTTCAAATCGGCCCTACCATCTTGCCCCCAAGAGAGGGAAATAGTGTTAAACGCAATACAAAAATTGTATCTTCAGCAGGTGGTGGTCAAGGTTCCCCTCCTTCAACAGGGAAGGGGTTATTATTCGACCATGTTTGTAGTCCCGAAACCAGACGGTTCGGTCAGACCCATATTGAATTTAAAATCTCTGAACCTATACTTGAAAAGGTTCAAGTTTAAGATGGAATCGCTAAGAGCGGTCATCGCAAGCCTGGAAGGGGGGGATTTTATGGTGTCACTGGACATAAAGGATGCGTACCTTCATGTCCCCAATTATCCACCTCATCAGGCGTACCTAAGATTTGCGGTACAGGATTGTCATTACCAATTTCAGACGTTGCCGTTTGGTCTCTCAACGGCCCCGAGGATTTTCACCAAGGTAATGGCGGAAATGATGGTGCTCCTGCGGAAGCAAGGTGTCACAATTATCCCGTACTTGGATGATCTCCTCATAAAAGCGAGATCAAGAGAGCAGTTGCTTAACAGCGTATCTCTTTCACTGAAAGTGTTACAGCAACACGGCTGGATTCTCAATATTCCAAAGTCGCAATTGGTTCCTACGACTCGTCTACCCTTCTTGGGTATGATTCTGGACACGGACCAGAAGAGGGTTTATCTCCCGATAGAGAAGGCCCAGGAACTCATGACTCTGGTCAAGAACCTATTGAAACCAAAACAGGTGTCCGTGCATCATTGCACTCGAGTCCTGGGAAAGATGGTGGCGTCATACGAGGCCATTCCCTTCGGCAGGTTCCATGCGAGGACTTTCCAATGGGACCTACTGGACAAGTGGTCCCGGTCACATATTCAGATGCATCGGTTGATCACCCTATCCCCCAGGGTGTCACTACTGTGGTGGCTGCAGAGTGCTCACCTTCTCGAGGGTCGCAGATTCGGCATTCAGGACTGGATCCTGGTGACCACGGACGCGAGCCTCCGAGGTTGGGGAGAAGTCACACAGGGAAGAAATTTCCAGGGTCTTTGGTCAAGTCAACATCCTGGAGCTAAGGGCCATATACAACGCCCTACGTCAAGCGGAGACCTTACTTCGCGACCGACCAGTTCTGATCCAGTCAGACAACATCACCGCAGTGGCTCATGTAAACCGCCAAGGCGGCACAAGGAGCAGAGTGGCAATGGCGGAAGCCACCAGAATTCTTCGCTGGGCGGAGAATCATGTAAGCACACTGTCAGCAGTGTTCATTCCGGGAGTGGACAACTGGGAAGCAGACTTCCTCAGCAGACACGACCTACACCCGGGAGAGTGGGGACTTCATCCAGAAGTCTTCGCACAGATTGTGAGTCGGTGGGAACTGCCACAGATAGACATGATGGCGTCCCGCCTCAACAAAAAGCTACAGAGGTATTGCGCCAGGTCAAGAGACCCTCAGGCAGTAGCGGTAGACGCCCTAGTGACACCGTGGGTGTTCCGGTCAGTCTATGTATTTCCTCCTCTTCCTCTCATACCAAAGGTGTTGAGGATAATAAGAAGAAAAGGAGTGAGAACAATCCTCATTGGCCTCTTCCTCTAAGACAGGACCTGTTGCAACAGGGACCCTGTCTGTTCCAAGACTTACCGCGGCTGCGTTTGATGGCATGGATCCTAGCAGAAAAAGGCATTCCGGTTGAGGTTATCCCTACGCTGATAAAGGCTAGGAAGGAAGTAACAGCAAAACATTATCACCGTATATGGCGAAAATATGTTTCTTGGTGTGAGACCAAGAATGCTCCTACGGAAGAATTCCATCTGGGCCGTTTCCTTCACTTCCTACAAACTGGAGTGAATTTGGGTCTTAAATTAGGTTCCATTAAGGTCCAGATTTCAGCCCTATCCATTTTCTTTCAAAAAGAATTGGCTTCTCTCCCAGAAGTTCAGAATTTTGTAAAGGGAGTGCTGCATATTCAGCCTCCTTTTGTGCCTCCGGTGGCACCTTGGGATCTTAACGTGGTGTTAAGTTTCCTAAAGTCACACTGGTTTGAACCACTTAAAACGGTGGAGTTGAAATATCTCACGTGGAAGGTGGTCATGTTATTAGCCTTGGCTTCGGCTAGGCAAGTGTCTGAATTAGCGGCTTTGTCACATAAAAGCCCCTATTTGGTTTTCCATTTGGATAGAGCAGAATTGCGGACCCGTTCGCAATTTCTGCCAAAAGTGGTTTCATCTTTATGAACCAACCTATTGTGGTGCCTGTGGCTACACGTGACTTGGAGGATTCCGAGTTACTTGATGTGGTCAGGGCTTTGAAAATTTACGTAGCCAGAACGGCTAGAGTCAGGAAAACTGAAGCGCTGTTTGTCCTGTATGCATCCAACAAGATTGGTGCCCCTGCTTCAAAGCAAACTATTGCTCGCTGGATTTGTAACACGATTCAGCAAGCGCATTCTACGGCTGGTTTGCCGTTACCAAAATCGGTCAAGGCCCATTCCACTAGGAAGGTGGGCTCTTCTTGGGCGGCTGCCCGGGGGGTCTCGGCATTACAACTGTGTCGAGCTGCTACTTGGTCGGGTTCAAACACTTTTGCAAAATTCTACAAGTTTGATACCCTGGCTGAGGAGGACCTCATGTTTGCTCAATCGGTGCTGCAGAGTCATCCGCACTCTCCCGCCCGTTTGGGAGCTTTGGTATAATCCCAATGGTCCTTACGGAGTCCCCAGCATCCTCTAGGACGTTAGAGAAAATAAGATTTTACTTACCGGTAAATCTATTTCTCGTAGTCCGTAGAGGATGCTGGGCGCCCGTCCCAAGTACGGACTTCTTCTGCAATACTTGTATATAGTTATTGCTTCAATAAGGGTTATGTTATAGTTGCATCGGTCTTGAACTGATGATATGTTGTTTTCATACTGTTAACTGGGTAGTTATCACAAGTTATACGGTGTGATTGGTGTGGCTGGTATGAATCTTGCCCTTGTATTAACAAAATCCTTTCCCGTACTGTCCATCTCCTCTGGGCACAGTTTCTCTAACTGAGGTCTGGAGGAGGGGCATAGAGGGAGGAGCCAGTGCACACCAGGAACTAAATTCTTTCTTAAAGTGCCCATGTCTCCTGCGGAGCCCGTCTATCCCCATGGTCCTTACGGAGTCCCCAGCATCCTCTACGGACTACGAGAAATAGATTTACCGGTAAGTAAAATCTTATTTTCTATGGTCTTTTGTTGGACAAATAAGCATATATTACTATAGAGTTGTTTCTAACCTATCTACTTGTGGGACTAAGATTTCAGGAGAAATGCATTAATGAAGCTTGAAAATAAATCAGCTTGAGCTCTTGTGGTAAATTTACTAAGGTGGGTATTTTTTAGACCTCGTGATCTTGCCCATAGCAACCAATTAGATTCTCTCTATTATCTTCTAGAAGCAGCTAGATCATACTTGTCTTCTCTCCTGGAATGGCCGGGAGGCTCCCGAAAATCTGGTGACCCTCCCAGCCCCCCGGAAAAGCAGGCACGTCTCACGATTTCTGTAACCCCCCCACACACACACACACACCGCCCGGCCGCCCACTTAGTGAGTATATTGGGTGGACCGGGCAGTCGATGACGCGATTCTTGTTGAATCGCGTCATCATAGCCACGCCCACTGCAGTATAATGCCGGTAATAGCGCCCCCGCCTCCATCCCGTCCCCATTCCGGCTCTGCTCAGTCCCCTCTACTCGTCACTACCCTTTCCCGCCCCCTGCTGATCCGACCTGGCTGCTTTCTCCCGGAGAGAGCAGCCAAAAAGTCGGTAAGTATGAGCTAGATAAATGTTAAGTAGAATGTGATTGGTTGCTATGGGCAACATCACCAGTTCTAAGAAAAACCTCCCACCTTAGTAAATTTACCCCCTCATGTCTTCTTCCTTTACCTAAGGCAGAGGTTCCCAAACGCGGTCCTCAAGGCACCCAACGGCAAAGGTTTTCAGTATATCCATGCTTAGCCACAGGTGACTTAATTAGTACCTCACTTGGACCCTCTCACCTAAGGCTGCGTGTTTGTTTTTTATTGCCTACCTGTAGGTGGCAGTATTGCAAAACCCCTTACACCCTGCAAGTGTGGATGCAGCTTACTTAACATTTCTGGTAATTTGGGCAGGAACCATTAATAAAAAATAAAATATAAAAAGATTTTTTATATATATATATATATATATATATGTGTGTGAAAGAGTGGTAGAACCCGGCGCCTTTTGTGTTGTGTGGTTTCCAAGTGAAGCTAGAATAATACTAAGCGTACCGCATCTCAAGTGTGTTCAAGCCTGTAGAATGGATGTAACTTCTCCTGGTCGCAATCTTTTTACTTTCCCGGTTACTCCGTGGGTGGACCGTGAGGAGATTTAAGAACCACAATAGTGTAATATTGCAAAACAACAATAACAGGTGTGCTGGTATAGAAAACGTTTTTCAAATGTGATGAATAGTGAAAGAATAATTCACCCAGTGTCAATTTCATAAACACAGTGGTGTATCCGCAACCTAAGGTAGTTTAAAAATAAGTACCATCAGGTCTTGTAGATCTTGCATATAGTATGTTCCTTTATGGTGTTCCTCTCCCGTGGTGTGGAGTTCAGGGCTCCTTAACAAGGTGTGAACTTGGCACAAGGGAGTGTTATCATCAACTAGATTACTGATTTATAGCTGATAAACCCAACGCGTTTCGTCTGTTTGACTTCATCAGGGGTAGCAAAAATTTTTTTATTGGGATCAAAATATTACATCAATGGTTCTGCAATAAGGATGTTTAAAAAGCAACCTTTATATAAAGGCTTCATATATAGAAGGAAAAAATGGACCTTAAAAAGTGGTTTCCCACTTAGACTCTAATAAGAGCTTTTTCATCTTTAGTACTGGATCAACCTAGACGCATGAAATTATTCAGTGCACTGGATTAAAATTTTTATAAGAAGATACGGAAGCATCAAAAGGTATGTCCAAAGTAAAGATAATTATTATAAAACACTGGAACTTCCAGAAGGACCCACAGTTGTATCATAAAGTATCTCCCAACCTGCAACCATGGGTGTAAAATTTCCACACCCATGGTTGCAGGTTGGGAGATCCTTTATGATTCAACTGTGGGTCCTTCTGGAAGTTCCAGTGTTTTATAATAATTATCTTTACTCTGGATATACCTTTTGATGCTTCCGTATCTTCTTATAAAAATTTTAATCCAGTGCACTGAATCATTTCATGCGTCTAGGTTGATCCAGTACTAAAGATGAAAAGGCTCTTTTTAGAGTCTAAGTGGGAAACCACTTTTTAAGGTCCATTTTTTTCCTTCTATATATGAAGCCTTTATATAAAGGTCGCTTTTTAAACATCCTTATTGCAGAACCATTGATGTAATATTTTGATCCCAATAATTTTTTTTCCTATTTTTTTCTCTACCCCTGATGAAGTCAAACCGACGAAACGCGTTGGGTTTATCAGCTATAAATCAGTAATCCAGTTGATGATAACACTCCCTTGTGCCAAGTTCACACCTTGTTAAGGAGCCCTGAACTCCACACCACGGGAGAGGAACACCATAGAGGAACATACTATATGCAAGATCTACAAGTCCTGATGGTACTTATTTTTAAACTACCTTAGGTTGCGGATACACCACTGTGTTTATGAAATTGACACTGGGTGAATTATTCTTTCACTATTCATCACATTTGAAAAACGTTTTCTATACCAGCACACCTGTTATTGTTGTTTTGCAATATTACACTATTGTGGTTTTTAAATCTCCTCACGGTCCACCCACGGAGTAACCGGGGAAGTAAGAAGATCGCGACCAGGAGAAGTTACATCCATTCTACAGGCTTGAACACACTTGAGATGCGGTACGCTTAGTATTATTCTAGCTTCACTTGGAAACCACACAAAACAAAAGGCGCCGGGTTCTACCACTCTTTCACATTTTAATTCAACCGGACTTTGGAAATAGAGTCCACACAAGAGAACCTGCCTAGCAGCCCCCCAGAATTATGGGATGTGTTTTTGAACTTTGAACGGGATTTATCATTATACTTACCTACAATAGTCTTGTTTTATTGGTAGCAGCGCTATTAACACCACTGTTCACATATATATATATATATATATATATATATATATATATATGTGTATATATTTATACACACACACATATTTCTCTTTTATTAAAATCTATTTGTAGAAGTAAACCTCTGACTACTAAACAACCATTAATACCGTTGACCACGCCAGTGATTTAGGGAAAGCAGCTGTATAAAACCCTTATTTGTATTCACTTGTGTTTTAGATGCACCTATTTTTTTTTTTCTTCTTCAAGTCAGTATTGTATAAATTTTGCGCCAGTAAAATGCTGACCGTCAGTAAGATTTGCTAAAATATATATAGATTTCCAGCGTTTGTAACCTGGGAACACTAGCAGCGGTAATTAATCATTAAGATTATTCTGGAATAATTAGAATTCATTATTCTGCATAGATGTACATTAATTATTCTACAAGGGAGAGTATCACTGAATCTATGTGCTATGGAGTAATGCAACTGCTTAATAAAATATAAGCTCACCAAAGGCAGAGGAAACGGACAGTCTGGGTGCTGTCTGTTTACATGTCGTAGGGTGACCATATTATCCCTTTTACCTGGGATGCTCATGGATTACACAGGTTCTGTGGCTGACTGACTTTAAGCCTACATTCCAGCTGGTTTTAATCAGCCACAGAACCTGTGTAATCCATGTGCATCCCAGGTAAAAGGGAGAATATGGTCACCCTACTTTGGCAAAGGGCATTTTGAAATGGGTAGCTTCGGTGGGGAGGGGCAACCTGCACCAAAGTGTGCCGCAATGCTACTGTTTAACCTGCACTAAAAATTCCTATTTGTGGATTCAAATATTCTATATTATACCATTTTTTTTTTTGTGCTAGCATTTTCTTCGGCATAAATATTACTTCTATTTACAAGCTTTCTCCTAGTTCTCATTCCCAAGGCTGGTGCTGATTTTCAGCACTGAACGCCACTGTATCCTCGACTACTGCTGTGGGAGACCAGAGGAGCTTCTCCTGTCACAAACCAGCAGTGTTGGCTGGTAAGGTGCTGCTGGACGGTTATGGAGGCTAATTCAGACCTGATCGTTAGCAGGCGATTTTTGCACTGCTGCGATCAGATAGTCACCGCCTACAGGGGGAGTGTATTTTAGCTGTGCAAGTGTGCGAACGCATGTGTAGCAGAGCTGCACAAACTGATTTTGTGCAGTCTCTGCACAACCCAGGACGTACTCAGCCGCTGCGATCACTTCAGCCTGTACGGGACCAGAACTGACGTCAGGATCCCTTCCCTGCAAACGAATGGACACGCTTGCGTTTTTCCAATCCCTCCCTGAAAACGGTCAGTTGCCACCCACAAATGCCTTCTTCCTGTCATTCTCCTTGCGATCGCCCGTGCAAAAGGATCCGTCGCACAAACCCATCACTGAACGGCGATCCGCTTTGTACGCATTGCGGTGCATATGCATGCGCGGTTCGGACCTGATCGCAGGCTGTGAGAAAACGCAGTCTAGCGATCAGGTCTGAATTACCCCCATTATCAACATTGAGTTTCACAGGCTGTGTTGCTTAGATGCTGTTTCTTCAGTAAGGACTTAAAGCCTAATTCAGATCTGATCGCAGCAGCAAATTTGTTAGCAAATGGGCAAAACCATGTGCACTGCAGGGGGGCAGATATAACATGTGCAGAGAGAGTGTTAGATTTGGGTGGGTTATTTTGTTTCTGTGCAGGGTAAATACTGGCTGCTTTATTTTTACACTGCAATTTAGATTTCAGTTTGAACACACCCCACCCAAATCTAACTCTCTCTGCACATGTTACACCAGCCCCGCCTGCAGTGTACATGCTTTTGCCCATTTGCTAACAAATTTGCAGCAGCAATCAGGTATGAATTAGGCCCTTAGGGGCCTATTGTTTAGATCCGATAATTATAATTTATTACCCGTGCTTATAGTTACATTAAGAAGAAATGATGTACCATTGGGATGTATTAAGAAACACATCCAGGGAGAGGCCCGGTCCCTGCCGTGTGTAAAGTGATTGCTAATGCGATCAGTTACAGATGTGTCCTCTTACCTTTTGTCCATGTTGACCTATGGGCAGTGTCGACAATCAGGTGTCAACATAAGTGGTGTCGACCTTGAGTCCAGATAGCGTTTAGCGTGACTGCAGCAAGGATGTAAGAGGACACATCTGTACTTTCTGCTATGGGGCCCTGGCGTGCTACTGCGCATGCCCGCCCATCAGACTGCACATGTGCCAGCAGCCATTACCGGGGAGCGAAACAAAGGATCCCACTCCCGGTAAAATGTGTAATCTTTAGCCTGTAGGCTGTAATGGTTAAAATTAGCTAAAGATGGTGTTAGCTGCCTGGGACAAGCTCCGGAATATGTCCTCTTTTCTGCGTTAGGAGCAAAGTAAAAACCAAAACAAAGCAAGTAACTGTATACTGTAACTGTATATTTGGTTTTACCAAGGTGCCAAGTTACTTGCTCATTTTTGCTCTGCTTTCCACCTCAGAATCCGGCCCTTCTGAGTCTGATCTCACCATCTCATTGCTGCAACCAGAAACACTTCAGTCTGGCTGCGGAGACGGTTAATAAACGCCACAGCAAGGGTTCAGGAGAGAGCGAGCAGCAATATCACAGATCTCTGGAAGGGTCATTCCATGGAACATAACAGATGACATGAAAGTTCAACATAACAGGGCTATATTTCCTGTTTATCTATATATCTACATTCCCGGAGCTGCCTGTGACCCTGTTACAAAGTGACAGATTTTAATTTGGCATCTTAAGATTCCATTGAGAAGAAGCATGGCTAAAGCTGGGTGCACACTATACAATGCTCACATCCTTGGAAGGAAACATCCCTTAGAAACGCATTTGCAATTTTTTATTTTTTTTGTGCTCACAAGTTTTTCACAAAATTGTACCAGTTCCCATGTCCAGGAAATCACGCAGGTCTTCTCCAAGTCACTCTGGATGATGACCTATTTACAAAGGTTTTAGTATGAGTATAAAATGAGTAATTGTACATACTGGGGGTATTCAATTAGCTCCAGCAATTTCGGAGCTATCGAATTTACCCCCTGCGTATTCAATTGCGGGCCATTTTTGTCAATTTTGAAGGCATTTTCGCCAATGCCTTGTCACTTTTTTTTTTTGTGTGAAAAAGCATTGGCATTGCCAAGGCATTGTAAAAAATGCCTCAAAATTGGCGAAAACAGGCCGCGTTTCCGCTGGTGCATGTGCGAAAACACATGGAGTCTCCGATCCTCATTTTTTTTGCTCCTGCCGAATGTTTTGCCTAAGTAAAAAAAGCCCTGTTATTGAATAGAGCGAATCCCCATTCGCCCTAAAAAATAGCAAAAAGTGAATACCCCCCCCACTGTGTGTTAGCTGCAAGTGTTGTGTGTGGTAGAGAACATCTACAGCAGGCATGTCAAACAAGCGGCCCGCGCGCCGCATGTGGCCCGAACGCACATTTTTGGGCGGCCCAACAGTGTGGGTCCAAATGTACATATAATGCGGCCCAGTCCTGCAGGTGTGAGGGTACAGTCCGGTCCAGCATACCGCTAAGAATCTAGCCGCTTGTATGTCATTCCCCTGGAGGTGCCGCCGAGCAAGACTATAGTGCTTCATAGTAATGCCCGCTAATAGCGTCTGATTCCAGCTGCTATTAGCGGCCATTACTATGAAGCCCTGCCACCGAGCACATTGGTCTTGCTCAGCGTCACCTCCTTCTTTTCCAAGGCTGCTGGGAGCATGGTGACATCATCATGCTCCCGCGGCTGGCTCCCTCCTCAGCCCCTTCCTGCTTCACGAAACAGTGACGGTGACAGAGACTGCTTATTACAAAGCAGCTACCAAGGTTTCAATACTTTGTTATGCTACTATATATATATATATATATAGTGGTCGAAGTGGACCGGTATGCAATGGTATGGCATACCGGCACTCTGCCACTGACCCTGTTTTTTTTTTTAAAATTAATAACAGTGTGCAGACTCACGTCTGCACACTGTAGAGGCAGCAGCGCTGAGCAGAAGGGGGGAGTGACCAGCCAATAGTGTTCGTTCCTGCCAGCGCCACTGGAGCCCGCACGTGGGGTGCGTCCGCTTCCCGCACCTGGAGCCCAAGCAGCTGGGACCCGCTGGGCACCCACGTGAGGTGCGCCCACTTCCCGCAAAGCTGCCGCTGGAGCCCAAGCAGCTGGAGCCCAATGCCTGCCGTCTCTCCTCCACCCTGCGGTGACATAGCCTCCAACATTTTACACATAAAAATTGGTACAAACTCGAAAAGGGGCGTGGTCACGTGTAAAGGGGGCGTGGCCACGCCCCATTTCCTATACTTTCAATGGAAGTTTGGAGAGCCAAAAATCGGTACAGACCATAAAAAAAAGGTACTGCACCTGCCAAAAAGGTACAGTTGGAGGGTATGTGGTGAGTGCTGCCATTATCTGGGGGAGGGGGTGAGTGCACATATCGAGAAGCAGTAGCACATCCACACACATAATGTGTGTAATGGGCTCTACCGTGGCATAATGTGTGTAAGGGGCTCTACTGTGGCCGTGGCGTAATGTAATGGGCTCTACCGTGGCGTAATGTGTGTATGGGGCTCTACTGTGGCCGTGGTGTAATGTAAGGGGCTTTACCGTGGCGTAATGTGTGTAAGTGGTTATACCTGGTCTGATGTGTATATTTGGCTGTACCTGGCGTATTATGTGTAGGCGGCCATTGGTAAAATGTGAATTTTGGCTCATTCCGTGGGAATTTCGTCTCATTCCGTGTGGCATAATGTGAATTTTGACTCCTTTCGCGTGGCATAATATGTAAGGGCCACAAGTACTAGATAGTATAAGGGGTCCTACAATTGTGGTGCATGATGTGTATAAGGGGTATATGGTGAGGTACACTATGCTTAAGGCCATGCCCCCTTGTGAGTGGCCACGCCCCCTTTACACCCTTCACTTTTCCATACCTCCACTTCAAAATTTCCACTTGTACCACTGTACTGTATTTAAAAAAAAAGACATATTTAAAACAAATAGCAGGTAATGGTAGGTAGCACACGTACAAGAGGTCACAAATAAGAAGGTTTATCTGTCCAAGGTGGCATTCCTGGATACAGCAACAGTACCAACGCATTTCGGCCTTGGCATGGCCCTCATCAAGAGGTTCCCCTTTTTTTAAATTAAAACTGTGTTTAAAAGGGAAAAATCTTGCTGTTTGGGATTGCTTTCCCTCGATTGCTTTTAAACAAATATGCAGAGTTAAAACGTTACACACGACGATCTCCATTTTTTTTTTTTCATTCTTTTATATACACAATGGGTGATATTCAAATCATATATCATGCCCAATCTCCTTTCTAAAGTGATCCCAGTTATCGCGCATAATGCGCCCAGAGTAATCAGGTTTAGTTGCATAAAGGGTTGGGTGCCTTGCTACTCCAGGAGTAGCGAGCTGAAATGATGATACCACACCCGTCAGCAGAAAGAGAACGGGCGGGAAAGGGGTTGAAAAGAATTGAATACCGCTCCTGGACTATGTGTTGGTCAGATGACCGAAGACGGTGACTAAGTGTATTCCCAAAATACTTGTTTACTTGAGCACTTGTTTCACTTTACATATGTTTGCACTCTTAGGCGCTTTAGAACATACCTCTAATTCAATTACTATTTTATGCGTGACTCACAAGCACACTGTTTTTTAGAAGCCACCAATAGATATTAATGGGGAGAGTCTTTTTTAATCTTTTATATTCTTGTTGATATTTCACGGGCAATTCATTTATTTATACATGTGCACTTAGGCCCTCATTCCGAGTTGTTCGCTCGCAAGCTGCTTTTAGCAGCTTTGCACACGCTAAGCCGCTGCCTACTGGGAGTGAATCTTTAGCATAGTAAAATTGCGAACGAAAGATTAGCAGAATTGCGAATAGACACTTCTTAGCAGTTTCTGAGTAGCTCCAGACTTACTCGGCAACGGCGATCAGTTCAGTCAGTTTCGTTCCTGGTTTGACGTCACAAACACTCCCAGCATTCGCCCAGACACTCCCCCGTTTCTTCAGACACTCCCGCGTTTTTCCCAGAAACGGCAGCGTTTTTTCACACACACCCATAAAACGGCAAGTTTCCGCCCAGAAACACCCACTTCCTGTCAATCACATTACAATCACCAGAACGAAGAAAAAACCTCGTAATGCCGTGAGTAAAATTCCTAACTGCATAGCAAATTTACTTGGCGCAATCGCAGTGCGAACATTGCTCATGCGCAATTAGTGGAAAATCGCTGCGATGCGAAGAAAATTACTGAGCGAACAACTCGGAATGACCACCTTAGTTCTTATTTTCTTATATATATACTGTATGTATATATGTATGTATGTATATATATATATATATATATATATATATATATATAAATTACATTTTTCTTCAATAAAATCATGTTGTCCTTACACATATACACAATACAGTATACTGTATATAAACATATGTCTATGATTTGTGCTGCCAATCTATCCCTTGCAAGTGCAGCATGCCCAGATGCCCTCCATCACAGGGAAGTACAAAGCAGCAAAAGCAGGCTTATGGGTCTTAATATACTGTCATCGTTGATGTAAACACTCACAGGGTGCTTTCAAAATTGCTTATAAGACTTTACATTTTCTTGCGGCCTGCACACTCACCTTGAATATTCAGCCGGGATGGGATTTTGAGCTTGACATGCCTTATCTACAGTAACCACATAGACAGTTATTATGTTGACATGGTAAAAAGGTCGACAATGAAAAGGTAGACACTGGGTAATGTCGACAGGGAAGAAGAAAAAAGTCGACATGAAAATGGTCAACACGGGTTTTTTAAAGTGTTTTGGGTGTCATTTTGTATGTTTCACCAAATGTGACCACAATCAGTGTAAATGTGTACAGTCCCCACGTTTCGGGCAAGGTGGCTGACTGCGCTCGCCGCAGGTTAATATTCCCAATCATAGTCCACGTGGAAGGTAAATCAACCAAAAGTTGGAAAACATGAAAACCCCCATAAGTGTTAACCATTGTCATCATGTCAACTATTTTCTCTAACGTCCTAGTGGATGCTGGGGACTCCGTCAGGACCATGGGGAATAGCGGGCTCCGCAGGAGACAGGGCACATCTAAAAAGCTTTTTAGGTCACATGGTGTGTACTGGCTCCTCCCCCTATGACCCTCCTCCAAGCCTCAGTTAGGTTTTTGTGCCCGTCCGAGAAGGGTGCAAACTGGATGGCTCTCTTAAGGAGCTGTTTAGTAAAGTTTTTTTTAGGTTTCTAATCAGTGATTCCTGCTGGCGACAGGATCACTGCAACGAGGGACTTAGGGGAGAGACTTGCAACTCACCTGCGTGCAGGAGGATTGAAGTCTTAGGCTACTGGACACTGAGCTCCAGAGGGAGTCGGAACACAGGTCAGCCTGGGGTTCGTCCCGGAGCCGCGCCGCCGATCCCCCTTACAGACGCTGAAGAAAGACGGCGGAACGGAGGTCCGGAAACAGGCGGCAGAAGACTTCACAGTCTTCAGAGAGGTAGCGCACAGCACTGCAGCTGTGCGCCATTGTTGTCACACGGCTCACTGACACGGTCACGGAGGGTGCAGGGCGCTGCTGGGGGCGCCCTGGGCAGCAATATAAATACCTATTTGGCAAATAAATACATCACATATAGCCATTAAGGCTATATGTATGTATTTTAACCCAGGCCAGTTATTAAAAAACCGGGAGGAAAAGCCCGCCTAAAAGGGGGCGGAGCTTATTCTCCTCAGCACACGGCGCCATTTTCCTGATCAGCTCCGCTGGTGAGGAAGGCTCCCACTCTCCCCTGCACTACAGAAACAGGGTTAAAAGAGAAGGGGGGCATAAATTGGCGATATAATTATATATTAAGAGCGCATATATAGAAACAACACCTTCTAGGGTTGTTATATACATTATAGCGTTTTTTGTGTGTGCTGGCAAACTCTCCCTCTGTCTCCCCAAAGGGCTAGTGGGTCCTGTCCTCTATCAGAGCATTCCCTGTGTGTGTGCTGTATGTCGGTACGTGGGTGTCGACATGTATGAGGAAAATGTTGGTGAGGAGGCGGAGCAAATTGCCTGTAATGTTGATGTCACTCTCTAGGGAGTCGACACCGGAATGGATGGTCTACTTATGGAATTACGTGATAATGTCAACACGCTGCAAGACGGTTGACGACATGAGATGGCCGGCGGACAAATTAGTACCGGTCCAGGCGTCTCAGACTCCGTCAGGGGCTTGTAAAAACGCCCATTTACCTCAGTCGGTCGACAGACACAGACATGGACACTGACCCCAGTGTCGACGGTGAAGAAACATACGTAATTTTCCTTTAGGGCCACGAGTTACATGTTAAGGGCAATGAAGGAGCTGTTACATATTTCTGATACTACAAGTACCACAAATAAGGGTATTTTGTAGGGTGTGAATAAACTACTTGTAGTTTTGCCTGAATCAGATAAATTAAATGAAGTGTGTGATGATACGTGGGGTTCCTCCGATAGAAAGTTATGGGCGGTATACCCTTTCCCGCCAGAAGTAAGGGCGAGTTGGGAAACACACCTTAGGGTGGATAAGGCGCTCACACGCTTATAAAAACAGGGCGTTACCGTCTCTAGATACGGCCGCCCTCAAGAAGCCAGCTGATAGGAAGCTGAAAAATATCATGACAGTATATACACACATACTGGTGTTATACTACGACCAGCAATCGCCTCAGCCTGGAGGTGCAGCGCTGAGGGAGCTTGGTCGGATTTCCTGACTGAAAATTTTGATACCCTTGACAGGGACAAGATTTTATTGACTATAGAGCATTTTAAGGATGCATTTCTATATATGCGTGATGCGCAGAGGGATATTTGCATTCTGGCATCAAGAGTAAATGTGATGTACATATCTGCCAGACGAAGACACGACAGTGGTCAGGTGAGGCAGATTCCAGACGGCATGTGGAAGTATTGCCGTATAAAGGGGCGGTCCATCGGACCTGGTGGCCATGGCAACAGCTGAAAAATCCACCTTTTGTTACCCCGAATCACATATCGGCAAAAAAGGACACAGTCTTTTCAGTCTCAGTCCTTTTGTCCCCATACGGGCAGGCGGGCAAAGGCCAGTCATATCTGCCCAGGGGTAGAGGAAAGGGAAGAAGACTGCAGCAGGCAGCCCATTCCCAGGAACAGAAGCCCCTCACAGCTTCTGCCAAGTCCGCAGCATAACGCTGGGGCCGTACAAGCGGACTCAGGTGCGGTAGGGGGTCATCTCAAGAGTTTCAGTACGCAGGGGGCTCACTCGCAAGGGAACTCCGGGATCCTACATGTAGTATCCCAGGTGTACATTGGAAATTCGAGACATCTTCCCCTCACACAATTCACAGGCTGTATTCCCAGCAGGTGATAATCAAAGTACCCCTCTTACAACATGGAAGGGGGTAGTATTCCACACTATATTGTGGTACTGAAGCCAACCGGCTCGGTGAGATCTGAAATATTTGAACACTTACATACAAGCGTTCAAATCAAGATGGAGTCACTCAGAGCAGTGATAGCAAACCAGGAAGAAGGGGACGATATGGTGTCACTGGATATCAGGGACGCTTACCTACAGGTCCAAATTTGCCCTTCTCACCAAGGGTACTTCAGGTTCCTGGTACAGAACTGTCACTATCAGTTCAGACGCTGCCGTTTGGGTTGTCCACGGCGCCCCGGGTCTTTACCAAGGTAATGGCCGGAATGATGATTTTTCTTAAAAGGAAACATGGACGCTTTCCTGATAAGGGCAAGGTCCAGAGAACAGTTGGAGGTCGGAGTAGCACTATCTTAAGTAGTTCTACGACAGCACGAGTGGATTCTAAATATTCCAAAATCGCAGCTTTTTCCGATGACACGTCTACTGTTCATAGGGATGATTCTGGACACAGTCCAGAAAAACGTGTTTCTCCCAGTGGAGTAAGCCAGGGAGTTATCCGAGCTAATCGGGATCCTCCTAAAACCAGGAAAAGTGTCAGTGCATCATTGCACAAGAGTCCTGGTAAAAATGGTGGCTTATTACGAAGCAATTCCATTCGGCAGATTTCCCGCAAGAACTCGTCGGTGGGATCTGCTGGACAAATGGTCCGGATCGCATCCTCAGATGCATCAGCGGATAACCCTATATCCAAGGACAAGGGTGTCTCTCCTGTGGTGATTACAGAGTGCTCATCTTCTAGAGGGCCGCAGATTTGGCATTCAGGATTGGATGCCGGTGACCACGGAGGCCAGCCTGAGAGGCTGGAGAACAGTCACACAGGGAAAAAATTTCCAGGGAAGTGTGATTAAGTCTGGAGAATTCTCTCTGCATAAATAAGCTTAGAGCAAATTTATAAGGCTCTAAACTTAGCAAGACCTCTGCTTCAAGGTCAGCCGGTATTGATCCAGTGGGATAACATCACGGCAGTCGCCCACGTAAACAGAAAGGGCGGCACAAGAAGCAAGAGGGCAGTGACAAAACTGCAAGGATTTTTCGCTAGGCGGAAAATCATGTGATAGCACTGTCAGCAGTGTTCTTTCCGGGAGTGGACGACTGGGAAGCAGACTTCCTCAGCAGGCATGACCTCCACCCGGGAGAGTGGAAACTTCATAGGGAAGTTTTTCAGCATGATTGTGGACCGTTGGCAAAGACCAAAGGTGGACATGATGGCGTCCCGCCCGAAAAACGGGACAGGTATTCCGCCAGGTCATGAGACCTTCAGGCGATAGCTGTGGATGTTCTGGTAACACCGTGGGTGTACCAGTCAGTGTATGTGTTCCCTCCTCTGTTTCTCATAACCAAGGTATTGAGAATTATAAGACATAGAGGAGTATGAACTATACTAGTGGCTCCGGATGGGCCAAGAGGGACTTGGTACCCGGAGCTTCAAGAGATGCTCACAGAGGACTAAGGGCCTGGGGAGCTAAGAAGGGACTTGCTTCAGCAAGTACCATGTCTTTTCCAAGAATTACCGCGGCTGCGTTTGACGGCATGGCGGTTGAATACCGGATCCTGAAGGGAAAAAGGCATTCCATAAGAGGTCATACCTACCTTGGTCAAAGCCAGGAAGGAGGTGACCGCACAACGTCATCACCACATGTGGTGAAAATATGTTGCGTGGGTAAGGCCAGAAAGGCTCCACGAAGGAAATTCAACTAGGTCGATTCTGCACTTCCTGAAAACAGGAGTGTTTTGAGCCTCAAATTGGGTTTCATTAAGATTTAAATTTCGGCCCTGTAGATTTTCTTCCAGGAAAAAAAAAATTGACTTCAGTTCCTGAAGTACAGATTGTAAAGGGTGTATTGCATATACAGTTCTTTTGTGCCTCTAGGGGCACCGTGAGATCTCAACATAGTGTTGGGATTCCTTAAAATCATATTGGTTTGAACCGCTCAAATCTGTGGATTTGAAATATCTCACATGAAAAGTGACCATGCTGTTGACCAATATCTCACATGGAAAGTGACCATGTTGTTAGCCCTGGCCTCGGCCAGGCGATTGTCAGAATGGGCGGCTTTGTTTTACAAAAGCCCATATTAAAATTTTCCATTTGAACAGGGCAGAACTGGGACTCGTCTCCAGTGTCTTCCTAAAGGGGTGTCAGCGCTTTCACCTGAAACAACCTATGGTGGTGCCTGCGGCTACTGGGAACTTGGAGGACTCCAAGTTACTAGACGTTGTCAGGGCCCTAAAGATATATATATATATATATATATATATATATATATATATATAGTTAGGACGGCTGGAGTCAGAAAGTCTGACTTGCTGTTTATATTGTATGCACCCAACAAGCTGGGTGCTCCTGCTTCTAAGCAGTCTATTGCACGCTAGATTTGTAGTACAATTCAGCTTGCACATTCTGTGGCAGGCCTGTCACAGCCGAAATATGTAGATGCCCATTCCACAAGGAAGGTGGCATCATCCTGGGCGGCTGCCCGAGGAGTCTCGGCATTATAACTTTGCCGAGCAGCTACGTGGTCAGGGGAGAACACGTTTGTAAAATTTTACAAATTTGATACTCTGGCTAAAGAGGACCTGGAGTTCTCTCATTCGGTGCTGCAGAGTCATCCGCACTCTCCCGCCCGTTTGGGAGCTTTGGTATAATCCCCATGGTCCTGACGGAGTCCCCAGCATCCACTAGGACGTTAGAGAAAATAAGAATTTACTTACCGATAATTCTATTTCTCGTAGTCCGTAGTGGATGCTGGGCGCCCATCCCAAGTGCGGATTGTCTGCAATGCTTGTACATAGTTATTGTTACAAAAATCGGGTTATTACTATTGTTGTGAGCCATCTTTTCAGAGGCTACTTCGTTTTGTTATCATACTGTTAACTGGGTTCAGATCACAAGTTGTACGGTGTGATTGGTGTGGCTGGTATGAGTCTTACCCGGGATTCAAGATCCTTCCTTATTGTGTACGCTCGTCCGGGCACAGTACCTAACTGAGGCTTGGAGGAGGGTCATAGGGGGAGGAGCCAGTACACACCATGTGACCTAAAAAGCTTTTTAGATGTGCCCTGTCTCCTGCGGAGCCCGCTATTCCCCATGGTCCTGACGGAGTCCCCAGCATCCACTACGGACTACGAGAAATAGAATTATCGGTAAGTAAATTCTTATTTTAACTTGTCCACCTTTTGTACCTGTCGACGATAAGCACCGTCTACTTTTACCTGTTGACATTTTGACCATGTCAACCTATAGATTGGAATCCACAATTGTCATTGTTCATTCTTACTACACTCTGCATGATGCATTGCTATGCTATGTGAAGTATTGACTGGATTTGGGTACAATCACACACCTCCCAACATTCAAGATTATTATATTGGGACTCCTGTGTGCCGGGTGTGGCTTCTAGGGAATACCGCTATCGCGAGCCATGCTTCCCATTTCATCACTGTGGATGCATGCCCAGTGCTGACAAGAGCCTCCCAACTGCCCCCCCCCACCGCAGGACATTGCGGCCCATGGGTGGGAGAGCGGGACAGTGCCCAAAAGACAGGACTGTCCTGCAAAAATCTGGACAGTTGGGAGGTATGTGATCATGTTGATTGAGTCATCAGGTGTGTGTGTGTTTTGCACATGCATAGTCAGTGTCCACACATGCACAAAACATATTTGTGATTCACCATTGGGCTCACCCATCGATATTATGCCATCGGTGGCTGACTAATGATAGTGAAAGACTCAGACCATCGATTGTTGCTAAACCCATCGCTGGCCAGCCCTAGTTCTTATTGGAGTGGGCTTGGCTTTGTGGCATGAGATATTCCTGTGTCTTATAGATCATGAGGAGTAAGACTGTGGGTTCAGACATTCTGCACATATTTTCACAGCTCTGAAAGCACTGCTCGTCTTAAATCAGAGTTGCCCATCACAGGCCAAGTAATCAGGATATCCATGCTTAACACCAGATGGTTAAATCAGATTGACTGACGTGCTAATTAAGTCACCTGTGCTCAAGCATGGATAGCCTTAAAACTTGGTCTGTAATAGCAGAGTTTGGGTATTATGTTTTCTGGGGGTCATTCAGACCCGGCCGCTAATGCTACCTACAGCGCAGTTTTCAAATGGAGGCAAACTGTGCATATGTAGCGGCTGCGTTGCTGGTGAGTGACCCCACACATTGCGGTCGCATTCCCAATGGATGCAACCGCAATGTGATTGACAGCGCCGGGCATTCACAGGGCGGGGCAGGCCGAACGGGGGCGGACCGTCACACGCAGCTGCTCCGATTTAAAAAATGGCGGCTGACCGCCTGATAGCACAGCCATGCTGTGCTGCCAGGGTCAACCTTATTTCCGATGTGTTCCGCAATCTAAGTGCGGACGCATCGGTAAGTGGCCTCACACATGCTGGACGGCCTTGCCCTGTGCTGGCTGGCCCACCAGCATGTGAGGAGATGGACGCAGAGCTGGCAGCAATCTGCGCCCATCTCTGTATAAGGTCCTCTGGTGGAACATCTTCTTCAGTTGATAGTACACCAGTACAAATCAGGGTGGTACCAGGACGCCTGCTGCAGGACGGGATGCTTGTTAAATACAGAAGGAGGGAGGGGTTGGGTACGGGTGACCGGCAGTCCGGATCGCGGCGGTCAGCATACCAGACATCAGAATGCCGATAGGTGGGTGAGCGCAATGAAGACCCTTGCACGCTTGCTGCGCTCGCCATGCTCGCCTCGCTGCGCTCACTCTATGGGTGTCCTGGGCTCCCTGCCGGCATTCTGGCGGACGGGATCCCAGCGTTGGTATGATGACCGCCGGGATCACAAATACATCTCGGAGGGAGCCCCCAATCCTGTCTCTGCTGAAAACACCCACCTCAGCCAGAGAAAGAGTCCTTACAGGGGCCTAAATAAGAATGATCAAAAGCTTTATCTCCGTTAGGAATGACTTTATTCAGCTGCAGTATGACGGCCGTTATCCTCCGTGTAACAATGTATTCAGCTGCAGTATGACAGCCGTTATCCTCCGTGTAACAATGTATTCAGCTGCAGTATGACAGTCGTTATCCTCCGTGTAACAATGTATTCAGCTGCAGTATGACGGCCGTTATCCTCCGTGTAACAATGTATTCAGCTGCAGTATGACGGCCGTTATCCTCCGTGTAACAATGTATTCAGCTGCAGTATGACAGCCGTTATCCTCCGTGTAACAATGTATTCAGCTGCAGTATGACAGCCGTTATCCTCCGTGTAACAATGTATTCAGCTGCAGTATGACAGCCGTTATCCTCCGTGTAACAATGTATTCAGCTGCAGTATGACGGCCGTTATCCTCCGTGTAACAATGTATTCAGCTGCAGTATGACGGCCGTTATCCTCCGTGTAACAATGTATTCAGCTGCAGTATGACGGCCGTTATCCTCCGTGTAACAATGTATTCAGCTGCAGTATGACGGCCGTTATCCTCCGTGTAACAATGTATTCAGCTGCAGTATGACAGCCGTTATCCTCCGTGTAACAATGTATTCAGCTGCAGTATGACGGCCGTTATCCTCCGTGTAACAATGTATTCAGCTGCAGTATGACGGCCGTTATCCTCCGTGTAACAATGTATTCAGCTGCAGTATGACGGCCGTTATCCTCCGTGTAACAATGTATTCAGCTGCAGTATGACAGCCGTTATCCTCCGTGTAACAATGTATTCAGCTGCAGTATGACGGCCGTTATCCTCCGTGTAACAATGTATTCAGCTGCAGTATGACGGCCGTTATCCTCCGTGTAACAATGTATTCAGCTGCAGTATGACAGCCGTTATCCTCCGTGTAACAATGTATTCAGCTGCAGTATGACGGACGTTATCCTCCGTGTAACAATGTATTCAGCTGCAGTATGACGGCCGTTATCCTCCGTGTAACAATGTATTCAGCTGCAGTATGACGGCCGTTATCCTCCGTGTAACAATGTATTCAGCTGCAGTATGACGGCCGTTATCCTCCGTGTAACAATGTATTCAGCTGCAGTATGACGGCCGTTATCCTCCGTGTAACAATGTATTCAGCTGCAGTATGACGGCCGTTATCCTCCGTGTAACAATGTATTCAGCTGCAGTATGACGGCCGTTATCCTCCGTGTAACAATGTATTCAGCTGCAGTATGACAGCCGTTATCCTCCGTGTAACAATGTATTCAGCTGCAGTATGACGGCCGTTATCCTCCGTGTAACAATGTATTCAGCTGCAGTATGACGCCCGTTATCCTCCGTGTAACAATGTATTCAGCTGCAGTATGACAGCCGTTATCCTCCGTGTAACAATGTATTCAGCTGCAGTATGACGGCCGTTATCCTCCGTGTAACAATGTATTCAGCTGCAGTATGACGGCCGTTATCCTCCGTGTAACAATGTATTCAGCTGCAGTATGACAGCCGTTATCCTCCGTGTAACAATGTATTCAGCTGCAGTATGACAGCCGTTATCCTCCGTGTAACAATGTATTCAGCTGCAGTATGACAGCCGTTATCCTCCGTGTAACAATGTATTCAGCTGCAGTATGACGGCCGTTATCCTCCGTGTAACAATGTATTCAGCTGCAGTATGACGGCCGTTATCCTCCGTGTAACAATGTATTCAGCTGCAGTATGACGGCCGTTATCCTCCGTGTAACAATGTAAAAGGTTAGAGAAATTCTGAAACTACCCCTAAGGGATAATATGCAAATAATCAACTTCTGTCTGGAAATATCATTGTCACCGCAGCCCTTCCGGTAAATGCTTCCGTCATTGGGCATTCAGAGCATGTTATGTTAAAACACTGTAATGCCCCGTTGGTAGATCATCAGTGTAGGGTAGGACTGTGAGTCTCACTTAGAAATAGAGTGTAAGCTTGTGAGCTAGACCCTCTTACCACTATGGGGGTCATTCCGACCCGATCGCTCGCTGCAGTTTATCGCAGCGCAGCGATCGGGTCGGAATTGCACATGCGCCGGCGCATGCCGGACAGCCAAAGGCCGTCGTTCAGTAGCGATCGACTCTGCCTGATTGACAGGCAGAGGCGGTCGCAGGGCGGGAGGGGGCCGCCATTTAGGGGGCGCGGTCCAGCCAACGCAGGTGTGGCCGGACCGTTGCGGGGGCCAGTGGCAGCAACGATCAACTCCATACAAAAGCATTTGTGCGGGGAAGGGGCGGGGGGGGCTGACTGACATGCAGGGCGGACTAGTCCTGCGCTGGGCGTCCCCCCGCATGTCAGGGAAGAGGAACGTAGCTGTGCTAAATTTAGCACAGCTACGATCAACTCGGAATGACCCCCAAAGTCTGTCTGTTATTACCCAGTCTTGTTTTATTACTGTTTGCTCCCAGTTGCAAAGCGCAACGGAATATGCTGGCGCTATATAAGTAACGTAATAATAGTAAGTGTTGTAGAGACAGCATCACTGAAATTAGAGGGTTGTGGGAATTCTTTGATAATAGTAATAAATTAATATGTAAGCAATGTAACAGGGACAGTCATTTTTGGAAACACCATTTACATAGCAGCAACCTCAGTTAATGTTTTACCGGCTGATCATTAGATGGATGACAGGAGCTGGCAATTTATGGCTTCTGTCTACTTGGTACTTATAAGTAGAGTATATTTCCATTTTACAGTGATAAAGCCCCAGCCCCCTCCCCCCGATGGTAAAACTCATCTCTGCAGCAGAATATAAATCCCTTGTAAGTGTCCACAGCATGTATTCTATAGAATAATATCCACAGTGCTACTGTAGCCTAAGGTTCTCTGGATGGTGCCAGCTATGTTAGGCAAAATTAAATGCACAAATATTTGTGTTCCTTTTAAGAGTCTATGATATGGGAATGAAAAGAGTAAAAATGTCATTTTGGGTGATCACTAAATAGGCAATTTGTTCCAGGGCTCTGTGCCACCGAGATTCTGTGTCCTCACACACTGTGCCATGCCTCCCGTGGAACTGGCAGCCAGTCAGACTGGAGGAACTAGAGCGCTGTGTGGACTGGACAGCAGCCAGATGAGGGTTTTTGTTTTGTTTTTGTTTTGGGGGGGGGTGTGGGGGGGGGGGGGGGGATCTGAGTGATCCTGGTCAGGTTTTAGTAATTACCTGGTCATCCCCCTACTGATCACCCAATGGGGGTAATTCCAAGTTGATCGCAGCAGGAAATTTTTTAGCAGTTGGGCAAAACCATGTGCACTGCAGGGGGGGGGGGGGGGGGGCAGATATAACATGTGCAGAGAGAGAGAGATTTGGGTGTGGTGAGTTCAATCTGCAATCTAAATTGCAGTATAAAAATAAAGCAGCCAGTATTTACCCTGCACAGAAACAATATAACCCACCCAAATCTAACTCTCTCTGCAAATGTTAAATCTGCCCCCCCCCCCCCTGCAGTGCACATGGTTTTGCCCAACTGCTCAAAAATTTCCTGCTGCGATCAACTTGGAATTACCCCCTATATGTAGCTGTTCATGTGCACCTTATTTGTACATAACAGATTATTCTAGTTGTAATCGATGGTCTCTTTGCTTTTAATCTATAATTTATTTATTTATTTATTATCAGTTATTTATATAGCGCAAACATATTCCGCAGCGCTTTACAGAGGATATTTTGCCCATTCACATCAGTCCCTGCCACAGTGGAGCTTACAGTCTATGGGGGTAATTCCAAGTTGATCGCAGCAGGATTTTTGTTAGCAATTGGGCAAAACCATGTGCACTGCAGGGGTGGCAGATATAACATGTGCAGAGAGAGTTAGATTTGGGTGGGGTGTGTTCAATCTGCAATCTGATTTGCAGTGTACAAATAAAGCAGCCAGTATTTACCCTGCACAGAAACAAAATAACCCACCCAAATCTAACTCTCTCTGCACATGTTATATCTGCCTCCCCTGCAGTGCACATGGTTTTGCCCAATTGCTAAAAAAAAATCCTGCTGCGATCAACTTGGAATTACCCCCTATATTCCCTATCACATGTACAGTACATGTGCAGACACATTCACACTAGGGTTCATTTTGTTGGGAGCCAATTAACCTACCAGTATATTTTTGGATTGTGGGAGGAAACCAGAGTATCCGGAGGAAACCCACGCAAGTACGGGGAGAATATACAAACTCCACACGGTTAGGGCCATGGTGGGAATCGAATCCATGACCTCAGAGCTGTGAGGCAGTAATGCTAACCATTACACCATCCATGCTGCCCAGCACAGTAATTAAGCACAGTAATTAAGCACAGTAATTAAGCACAGTGATCTGACTTAACACTATTGTCAGGAACATAAATCCAGTTCTTTATCCTTGTTTGATCAGATCAGAATGCGATTTAAAATTTTAATGCTACAGTTACTTCACAACAGCCTGATGCTGCGCTTATGGAAGTTATCTATCCAAAGTAGTTATTTGGGATGAGTTCCCACCCGCAGGCCAGCAAGCTGGCGGAGCCGGTAGCTAATATCCTTCTTGGCCATCCCCTCTGAGACATCCCAGAGGGGATGCCCAAGGTGCAGATGCGAGGGATACACGGTGACGCAGGGGTAAGTGTTGTGGGTTTGATGATGTAAGTGTTGGGGTATGATGACACCATCTGGATAGCGGTCTATGGAAAATAATATGTGTTATAAGTCCCCTCCAACCTCTGCGTGGTGACCCAAATTGTATCCTTCCACAGCCAAGCTTAGAACTAACCCTGTGATTCATGTCATCAGGGTCCGCCAGTGGAGAAGCGGGATCCGGGAGTACTCTGTTACTCTCCTAGACGTATCGGTATAATATGCCTTAGTGCTTTGAATGAATACACCGTTAAATGCAATATTATTATGAAGTTGTTATGGGTCATCCAACTGGCTTTACTGTCATGTTGCACAGAGACATTTACAGTACTCACTCAACTTTCTGCAAGGCGGTGGGGTCTATGTACTAAGCCTTGGAGAGAGATAAAAGTGGACAGAGATAAAGGGGAGACAATCAATTTGCTGATTGCCGGGATCCCGGTGGTCAGGATACCGACGTCGGAATCCCAACACCCGGTGAAATTCCAGTGGTCGGAATTCCAAACGCCGCCTGGAATCGCCACTCTGGTGGTGGTCCATGCCATCACCCGAGGGGGAATGTAACCCACCCACCGGGCCCGAAGCGTGGCGGGCCAGCGAGGTATTCTGGCTATCAGGATCTCAGCGTCGGTCTCCTGACCACCGGGATTCCGACAACTGGGATATCATACTGAATCCAGATAAAGTACCAGCCAACCAGCTCCTAACTGCCATGGTATAGGTTGTGTTTGAAAAATGACAGTTAGATGCTGATAGGCTGTTACTTTAAAGGACATGTACTAAGCAGTGATAAAAGTGGAGAAGTGAGCCAGTGGAGAAGTTGCCTATGGCAACCAATCAGCATTGACATAACATTTATAATTTGGATACTGTTAAAGTATACAGAGAAGCTGATTGGTTGCCATGGGCAACTTCTCCACTGGCTCACTTCTTCACTTTTATCGCTGCTTAGTACATGTCCCCTTTAATCTCCGTCCAGTTTCTCTCTCTCCAAGGCATAGTACATAGATCAGTATTCCTTAGATTTGCACTAAATGGAAAACCGAATCTCCAGTGTGTGTATGTGTGTGCGTGTATATGTGCGTTTGTATTGGGGCCAAAGATACATTGCCTATAAGAATGTTGAGCAGTTTGCTGTGGAAGAGATCACTGACATAGTATCTGAAATATGCACCTAAACCTTGGTCTATACAAACAGGTGTCTGTCTGTCTGTCTGTCTGTCTGTCTGTCTGTCTTGGTCATAGGTGGAATTTGTGTGTCATAACAACATCTGAGTGTGTGAATTAACCCTGTAGGTGCAGCAATATTAGCAACTGTGTACATTGATATAGAGGGAAAAAACAGGCTACCCAATCACCAGTGTACAGATGTTAGGTCCGGACTGAGCCATATACACATCAAATGAAGTGATCAGTGCGCCGGCCTCATGCAGTAATCAGCAACAAACGCACATAGGAACCTGCTTGTTCTGAAACATTTGAGTACATCAGAGATTTTTAGGTGTAGCCCACATGTTGAGTTCAGGAGTGATTTACAATGTAGATCTATCTATGGAGGTTGCATCCTAATGCCGGACATACTTTATACAATTATCAGCCCCATCAGCGGATCACTAGTTTATTGCAGCAACTGAATAACAATAATCAGAATCTTCCAACATGCCCGACCAGTCTGATCATTGGTCGGCCATATCAGGCAGTGCGCACTGTCACAGCCAACCACCCAACATTTCCCCTGTTCCTTCATAGGAAGAATGGGAAAAGGTCTCCTTCCCAGGGAAAGAATGCAAATCTCGTCTGAGATATCTCAGGTTGTCAGATAAAATGTCTTGTCGGTCTGTCCGAGATTTTATCTGATTATGTATGACCAGCATTAGGCATCATTTATCTAGGAAGTTACTGTAATGTTTAGGGGGATTTACTTTTAAATATATATTTTTTTTTGGTGACAGTAACCATTTGTACACCACAGAACAGACAGTGGCAATCAGTCTGAGATGGCCAATGACTACTTTATTAGGGCATGTCGTTCACCCTGATTTGGGGAAGTATAATGTCAGAAAGATTTGTACAGTATCTACTGTAACTGTAAGTTTATATACCAAGCATTTGTATGCGGTCCAGACAAGAGAAGTGGCTTTCTTATAACCTAATACAGTACAGATTGCTGCAGTAATTAGGAATATTGTATGCAAGTTCTTAATGGGGGGGGGGGTCTGCTCCCGGAAATATGGCGACAGAAGGTTGCAAAGGCTCTGGCGTTATCCCAGCGACATTGCTATCATTCATACTGCTACCTGCACCAGAGAGCATCAGAAATAGGTTTTCATTTGAAGCTGCAGCTTTGGATCTTTCCTGCTGCTATTAGGAAAGTGAAGGGTTTTAGAAAAGTTCTAAAAAGAAAACTTCTTCCGCAATTTGATCAACAATTGAGCTTCAAAGCAAGTGGAGACTTTTATGTCTGATTTATTTAATGTCATTTTTTTTCTGGGTTTCCATTATCAGTGCAGGTCTTGGTGACCCTTTGTCCGAATCCTGCTTCCACACCCCTGAATTAGTGACAATGATTTGACATGGACATTGTGTGCCAATGAAGAGAGCACACTGTAGTACTTACAGTGACCAGGAGGGGGCGATTGTCCTGAGTCAGTAAGTCACAGTGCAAGCTGCGAGTCCTTGAAATAGAAAATGGATGTATACAGGCCACTAGTTCTGTATGAGGGAGTAGTAAAGAAGAGCATCACATAATTTCCATACGTCAGGTCCATGCCACGGCTATTGATGTAATCCCTCCATTTGTCCAATGACAATGGCCATATAACCTGATTAAGAGATGTAGGCTAATGCAGACATATGCGAATGCTGCAACCGCCTGGATTTGAATTGAGTCCCAGAGGCTGCATACAAAGACGCAGGGTCTGTCACAGGTCAGGTAATTATTGAACTTCTGAGTAGACCTAGGTTCGTGCAGCATAGCGGCAGGAAGTAAGACGCCAGAGTAATTTTAACTGCAAAACAGTTGCAAGCATAGGCGTGCGCACGGGGGGTGCCTGGTGCGCACAGGCACCCCCTAATGTCCGGCACCCCCCACACGCCACGCCGGCTACAGATGCCACTGAGACCTGGACTTCTCATTGCCGCACTGCTCCTCCCACCCCGCTGCGCCTGTGCCCGCTGTGGACGCTATACAGTATATGTCCGGCCAAGGGGGGGGGAAACTGACTGACGTTGCACTATGCCTCGCGATGTGACATGTTGATGTCTGAAACATGGCCCAAAACCAGTGTGACACGCCTGCATTTTTGCCTCCACTCCACGTAACCTCCCAAAACAGCCCGACTATCAGTCACTTGACTTTACTAAATCCTCTCTGCACCCACTGGCACAAACCTCTGCGGCACACACGCAGTGCAACGTAGATGCATGCGCAGCTGGATGATGATTGCTCAACCATGTAAAAATCGTTTTTGCATCCATCTGTGAATCACACCCTTAGTGTTTTAGGCTGGCCACTGGCAGCACTATGTATTGCTCATCATATTTGTGATATCACGTAATGCCCCATACTCAGCTGCCTTAGGGCCCTGGGCAATTACCCTTTCTGGTTAATGGCTTCATTGACAACATAAGCATCATTGTGCCATCTCGGATAGAAATTACCTGTCAGCAATACACAGCTCCAAATCGATCAGTATTTACCAGAATGAGGCCTAGAATTTGTGACACCACACCAGGTAGTCTCATGATAGGCCTAGCTGACAAAATGGCTGCCTCTACTAGGACACATTACCCTCGACTCTGAGGGCTCATTGATGTGGTAACATAATTAAAAATACAACTGACTAGAGAT
Source organism: Pseudophryne corroboree (assembly GCF_028390025.1). Lineage (NCBI taxonomy): Eukaryota > Metazoa > Chordata > Amphibia > Anura > Myobatrachidae > Pseudophryne > Pseudophryne corroboree. The sequence goes on along the minus strand of NC_086453.1, from coordinate 291,195,715 downwards.
CTAACTTCTATTGTGTAAGTGATGCAATTTATTTAATTTAAGATGTGGATAATAATTAAAAAAAAGGTCTATGTTAGTTGCCTTTTAAGTTATTCTGATCTAAAATTATACCTTACATTTTGTTTTATGGCACTTGGCACCTCTAATTAACTCCCTTTATATCCAATGCAAAGCTGTATTTAAACCCCATTTCTGCCGTAAAAGCCATCTAATAGAGACATTTAGGACGACCTTTTAGCTTTCATGTGTTGCCTGGCCATTATTTTAGTCTCCTATGAACTATTAGCTGAAGTTTAATGAGCGACCATTAAGAAAAGATAATGAGTGTGACACATTTCTAAATATATGCTTTGGAATAATAATATCATCATTTGGGAAATATATATTCGAGGCTGCCGATTTCAAGCACGAGAAGAGAAATGTCAATTTATGGATAAAATATGAAGCGACTGGCAGCTTGGAGACCGCGATTAGCAGAGCGGATAATGCACCGTAACGCTGCACCACTGTGATTATGGCCCTTGCAGCAAAAAATACAAATAAAATACAATTCAAATCAAACGCCAATAACATGTAAGCACTATGCTTCATATTTAAGGTGCATGATGTGTCCGGGACACAAGTATCACACAGCCTTTTCCTTTAATTACTAAAGCTCATTCATTTCCATATGGTCTGAGAGCGAGCGTTACATGTCAATGTATGTCGACCTAACTCATGTCAACCTACTGAACCACACCCCACAGGGGGACAAAAGCATTGTCTCCCTCTGTTATAATGAAAACCAGTTTGAGGCTGGTTGGCCTGGACAGCTATCAACAGGAAAACCTGCAGGATGGGCTTCTCGTGTCACTGCAGGGGTGTGGCCTATATGGGCAGATGCTGCACAAAAAAATTAATGACTCCTCCCACTCTTAAAGACTATAAGCCCTGCACTGAAGGGGGGCGTTGAGTTTTTGAGATATTGGTACCAGGACTTACATGAGTCCCTGAATGCTAAACCTGAAAAGAACACAATCATAACAATTACAGAGGTCTGCAGATCATCAGGCAGAGGTGATCGACGACTTGTGCAAATTGCCCACCATGCTTAAATTGCGTACTCTCAGCTTATTTTTCATTATTTTACATCTTCTTTTTTCCGCAATGGATTCCTGTAAACAAGAAGTGGAAAAAGTAGATCTGGAAACTATGGGGGAGATTCAAATGTTTGAAAAGTCAGTTGGGAGTCTGTTTTTTGCTATCTAATAGACAGGGAAAAAAAGACACCCAACCGACTTTTCAAACATATGAATCTTCCCCTATGTTTTCATCCTGAGAACGGGTCATAGTTCTCAATGGCGGAAGATCTGTGATGTCCTCTAAACTCCGGGCAGTTATAAAGGACGTTTCAGGAAGATAATTCTACGTCTAAATCTTCTTTGCAGGGAACTCATCTTCAGAGTGATCTCTGCCCCTTTTATCCCTCCACATTATTAGCTGTGTGTCAGTCCGCTCCTGGCAGGAGATTGATGAGCACAGGAGGAGATTTTTGTAAGAAGCTACTTTGAAAATAGCACCCCCTGCAGGTTAGGAGGGTCCCTGCTGCTTTCTCTGGAAGACATGCATTTCATAAAACTAACGCACAAGGGTTTATTACGCAGGACATACTGTATAAACCAGAACAAGAAATTCCACAGATAGTATAATTTAGTGTGTACATATGATAGGGAATATAGATTGTAAGCTCCACTGGGGCAGGGATTGATGTGAATGGCCAAGTATTCTCTGTAAAGCGCTGCGGAATATGTGTGCGCTATATAAAATAACTGGTAATAAATAATAAATAAATGTTCTGCACAACTGATGCCAGGAAGTGTTCCTAACTGTTTTGTGCATAAATAGAAGAGGAATATGGTGTTTAGACTAAGAAAACAGCATGTTAAATGGAAGTCCTGACTTTATAGTTTCAGTATCGGAACAGTTTTCTGTTGTTCCCATGCATGTAAATGTTGGTCCAGGAAAGGCATTTCTTGTTCTCCCTTCTAGTGGAACTTTACAAAACACAAGCGCTATTGTCATAAATCTGGGATGTAATTAATTGGGTGGAACTCTGTGTGTGTTCAATCTATTTAGAAGTGATGGCCACAAAGTGCTGGAGAAATGGTAAGTACCTTGTAGCTGTAGAAGGACAAGCACTCTGCTCTGCCTTTGTCCTTGTACTAGAACATGCTGGGCACTAGGACCCAGAGTCTGCAGGGAGGTGCAACCTCCAACCTGATGTGCTATTGCACATGTGCAGACTGCAACCATCTTTACTGAGTAAGAGTGTCAAAATACTTAGCACCTGAGGTGAGACACCCAGATATCTGCTATGACCCACTCTGGCAGATGTATTAAGCCTGGATAAGAGATAAAGCAGTGATAAGTGGAAGGTGGTAAAGCACCAGCCAATCATTACGGGTTTGAAAAATGACAGGAGCTGATTGGTGCATTATCACCTTCCACTTATCACTGCTTTATCGCTTCTCTAGGCTTAATACATCTGCCCCACTGTTTGATACCACTGCTGTTAACCCCTGCATTACCACTGTGTTCCTGTGTTAAACAAACGTATTATTATTACTGTACAGAAGGTTTGGGGTTGTAATTGCTTCTACTCATAAAAGACCCTGCTACACTACTCTTTCTCCATGGGATAAAATTAAAATAACAAACACAATTTGAGAAGCGTGCGTGCAATTTGTACCATCGTAGGGAAAGGAAATAAACCTTCAGTAGGCATTCACTGGCACTTCTTCAGTCATAGAATGTGACATAAACTCTATTAGGACATCAGAGCACCTCTAGACCACAAGATATAAATGTACGCAGCTAACGGCTCCAGGCATGGAATCAGTGGCGGATTTAGGGGGGGGGGCACCAAGGCACGTGCCCCCCCTGTCATTTTTAGTGCAGACTGACATGCGGACTAGCGTCCGCATGTCAGTCTGCGGTCTCGTTTCGTCCCCTGCTGTTAGGAGGGACACGGAGGGCACAGTGCGCGCCTCTCCTGTGTCCCTCCTGTGTCTCCGGCGGCCGCTGGTCTCATAAAGGAAGTGCCGTTCGTGAGCACTTCCTTTATTACAGTGACCCGCGGCCGCCGGAGACACAGGAGGGACACAGGAGAGGCGCGCACTGTGCCCTCCGTGTCCCTCCTAACAGCAGGGGAGCGGGGGGAGCATCGGCGGCGGCGGAGGAAGGGACGCACTGGGGGGTTATATCTGGCACTGGGGGCATATTTGGCAGGGAGGGGGGGGGGAGAACATCTGGCACTGGGGACATATATGGCACTGGGGGCATATCTGGCACTGGGGGGGGGATATCTGGCACTGGGGGCATATTTGGCAGGGAGGGGGGGGGGGAAAGAATATCTGGCACTGGGGACATATATGGCACTGGGGGGAATATCTGGCACTGGGGGCATATCTGGCACGGGGGGGGGGGATATCTGGCACTAGGGGCATATGTGGCACTGGGGGGGGGATATGTGGCACTGGGGGGAATAACTGGCAGGGGAGGGATATCTGGCACTGGGGGCATATGTGGCACTGGGGGGGGGAATATCTGGCACTGGGGCATATGTGGCACTGGGGCATATGTGGCACTGGGGGGGGAGATATCTGGCACTGGGGGCATATGTGGCACTGTCTGGGAATATCTGGCACTGGGGGTATATGTGTACCTGGCACATGGGGGGGGCTATATTTGGCACTGGGGGCATGTGAGTACCTGGCACCGTGGGGGAATATCTGGCACTGGGGACATATGTGGCACTGGGAGCACAGCCCTAGCAACAAGGACTACCTCCTAGCAATGAGCATGACACCCAGTGCATGAAACCCCTGGCAACGAGCATGACACCCAGTGCATGAAACCCCTGGCAACGAGCATGACACCCAGTGCATGAAACCCCTGGCAATGAGCATGACACCCTGAGCATGAAAACCCCTGGCACCATGCATGGAACCAAGAGCATGAAACCCCTGGCAACGAGCATGACACCCAGTGCATGAAACCCCTGACAACGAGCAGGTATTTGAAAAGTAATTAGAAGCCTTACTGTAGGACTTAATGTGTAATGGGCATTACGGTGTGTGGCATAATGTATCACGGACATTGCGGTGTGTGTCATAATGTGTCACAGGCATTACGGTGTATGGTATACTATATCGCTGGCATTGTGATATGTGGTATAATGTCTCAGGGTCATTGCAGTGTGTGGCATAATGTATCACGGACATTGCGGTGTGTGTCATAATGTGTCAGGCATTACGGTGTGTGGTATACTATATCACGGGCATTGTGGTATGTGGTATAATGTCTCAGGGTCATTGCAGTGTGGCATAATATATAACGGGCATTACGGTGTGTGGCATAGGGTATAACGCGCATTGCGGTATGTGTCACAGGCATTACGGTGTATGGTATACTATATCACGGGCATTGTGGTATAATGTCTCAAGGTCATTGCAGTGTGTGGCATAATGTGTCACAGACATTGTATGTGCTATAATGTATCAGGGGCAGTGCAGTGTGTAGCATAATGTATAACGGGCATTGCGATTCCTGTCATAATGTGTCACAGGCATTACGGTGTGTGGCATAATGTGTCTGGGGCATTACAGTGTGTGCATATTGTGTCATGTGCATTATTGTGTGTGGAATAATGTCTAAGGGCCATTGCAGTATGTGGAATAATGTATACTGGGCATTACTATAAGGAGGAAAAATGACAAATAATGTAAGGGGCATGAATCAGGATTATTTTTCTTTCCTGTGGTGGCCAACGTCTGGGCGTGCAGGTTGCAAAACTGGGGTATAAGGTAGTCTTTTCCTGCAATACCACGCCCATTCCAACGAAGCCACGCCCATTCCAACGAAGCCACGTCCCTAATGGTGCCCCCCCTGTAATTTTTTTCTGGATCCGCCCCTGCATGGAATGATTGCCCGGTGATTATGTTTTACTTTTATATATAAATATGACAAGCTGTTGTTTATTAAGTACAAATTAAATGATTGTTAGCTGTTGGAGGTTATGAGAACTGGGATCTTAGCAGGGGCGGAACTGTGGGAGGCAGTGGAGTCGGCTGCCGCCGGGCTCCTGACCTCAAGGGGGCACTTCTCCACTGTCTGCTCGCTGCTATTGCAGACGGAGGAGCTGTGAGTCCAGGGCCATTAACTTCACCAGGGGAATTACCGGTGGGCTGGTTGGTGCGTGAGGCCGCCTGTCATCTGTGGCTCCGCCCCCTTAGGTCATCACCGGGTCGCGGTTTTGTGCATGACAGGCAGCCCATACAGACTGTTACTAGTGAGGCCACTGTAGTGAGAAGAGGCTCGTCCCACCTAACTGAAAGGCGGTACACGCGCCACTGAAGTCACGGCTGTCACGCACCTCGGAGGATGAAAGGGAAGAGGGTGCGCATCCAGGAGAGGTGAGTTCAGCAGCCTGCACAGCGATCCCCCAGGCAGTCATCAGCTGTAGCCTGCCAGCCTGTGCACAGGAGCAGGTACACGAGGGCAGACAGAGTGGGGAAAGTCAGGTGCCACTGAATGAGTCTGATTGCACTGTTGGCACATGCTGCAGTCAGTCTTTAAAAAGTAAAATGTCATGCAGGTTGCAGGACTTTTTTTTTTCTTTAAAGACTGACAGGCTGCCTACAGAGGTGCACTGGCTGATAGGGGGACATGGAGATCTGTCTGGGGGAGTGGGGGCACTAGCGCACGCAGGGGGGGTTTCTGAGTACCCAGAAACCCCCACTGCCAGACCAAATTATTATTATTTTTGTAAAAAACCCGCCGCGGAGACCCGCGATTTAAGCCCCGCCCCTTTTGGATTTGGCCCTGCCCCTTTTAGAGACCCGCAAATCGCGGGTTGTACACCTGTTGTGGGCTGGCTGTATGTCAGCTGCAGCTGCTGTTGTCTCTGATGCTGCCACAGCCCTTACATTCCGTTCTGCTTCTATTCACTCAGCCCACTCTTCCTTCCTGGAGGAAGGTACTGTATTTCAAGCTTAGATAATTCACAAATATACATACAGCATGCAGTAATATTTTATAAGTTTATATTTTATATATATATATATATATATATATATATATTACAGATGTAGCCAGCCTCCTCTATCTCACGATGTGTACGCACAGGCATACGCATCACGGATAGCGCATATGCGCCACACTGCGATTGATCGCAGCGTGGCATTTGCACATTGGAATACAGTGTATGTGCGTACGCACATGCGCAGCGGTCACACTACTTGCATCATCCATGCCGCTATGTGTACGCATTGCGAGATGGATGAGCATGGCTACATGTGTACAAATATTATATATATATATATATATATATATTAATTATACAGTGTATGTGTAATGTGAAAATGTCTTGTAAACGCCATTGAAGCGTTGAAGCACTGAAGACAAAGTCTTTCTGAGCTACGAGTGCCGCCGACACATGTATTATTTGGATGGTAATGGCTTTGTTTCATTATTACCAGAGGGCACCGGCATATGCTACCTGAGGATGGGGAGTGTGTATGTATGTATGTATGTGTATATATATATATATATATATATATATGTTTCCTTATCTGGCTAACCCCTTCAAGGTCTAGCACCTGGCATTGTCATGTTTCTATACAGTGATGGTTTTCTAATACATTTTTAGAATAGCTCTATGACTATTTTAAAATACATTTGATCTATCTATCTATCTATCTATCTATCTATCTATCTATCTATCTATCTATCTATCATCACATGTAGGCCTTTCTTTCTATGCTAGTTTAATGGACCTGGCATATACTGGGTCACCACAGTCTCCACCCCCATGCTTGGCTCCACCCCCCTCTGGAAACCCCCTCCTGCATATCCTACGTTTGCCCCTGAGTGGGGGGGCAATGTGTAGTAGGGGGGAGAAGGTTATTTAGTGCCAGGAGCGTATCTCTTTATTGACCAGGATGGAACCTGCCCGAGGCACTAGCTAAGGAGGGGCACTGCCTGGCGGTGCCTCCAACTGCAATGGTTCGGAGCCAGCAATAATTAATCCGCAGAAGCAGTGATACGTGTGAGCTCCCCTAGAGTAGCAGACAAATACTCTCCTCATGGCAAGTTCCTTGCTGCTGCATGCACCCCTCTCCAGTAACAATCTCTGGCAGCCCATTGTGGTTTGGAGCTAGGGGGAGAGCAGGACCACACAGACAGCAGGACTGGCCTCATTCACTGCTGCCTGCTACAATCCTGGGAACCAACTGAACTGCGGTCACTTTAACTGATTTGCCCTACACACTGGCAGATCCACCGCCGAGCTGCCCGACGAAAGAGGCATGTGTGTATGTTTAAGTGAAAGAGGCGTGTGTGTGCTTTTAAGTGAATGAGGTGTTTGTGTGTTTTTTATATTTATCGGCACACCGCTGCGCCAAAGCATCTCCATCGAGACCTACTGGCGGGTGAGGGAGTGATGTAGGTGTACTATAAAGGTATGCTGGTTTCTGTTTTTATTGTAATGACTGACTTGGAGTGCGTCTACTTTTTATGTGTATCTATATCACTGTTGGGAAAGGTACCTGAGCACGCTGCTACTGTTCACCCTGAGTGCCGGATAGTTACATATGGTATGTGTGTGTATATGTAGGGGGGCACCAACATTTATCATGCCTCCGGGCGACTGGGACGAACTTACGCCACTGGATCTTAGTAGGGGCTTCCAATGTACAATGTAACTTAAGGGGAGCAGAGTGTAGTGTGTGAGGGTCAGTGAATAGAACTTGGCATTTTTTTATGATCTCTTGTACGTCATCTACGCTAACAGCAAGACATAAAGGGAGATGCGAAGTACAGTAATAGCGTCCTATGCCTAGCATATACAATATAATAGTAATACTCATGTAATGATTGCCACTGAATATGGCTATCCCTAGATGAGCTGCAGCCAGTGTCGGACTTGGGCAAAAAGGGCCCAGCAGGGAAAGGCAGTAATAGGGCCCATACTTAGGGGTGTGGCCAGCCTCCAGAGGGGGTGTGGCCAGCCTCCACAGAGGCCTGAAATGCACCATAGTCCTGTACAGAATAATGTAACAGCTGGTCTCTGACGGGGGATTTAAGTCTTTTGGGACATTATCTGCTGATGCAGGCTTAACCACACAGGATTACTAGTGCTACCTACACACCCACCACTTTGCTTCCTCTGTAGGGGGGATTACTACATTTACTAATGAATGAATGATAAGGCTCCTTTCGAGGCTGTGTGTTCTCATTCCACTGCTCCAATACATGTTAATTTCTGACATATATAAAATACTCCTATCTACCTACTAATCTAGTCTATCAATACACTTGGGAGAGGGAATTCACTTCTAGAGGTATTACGATCAACTAGGAGAAAGTATAACAGGCTCCTAGTACCTCCAGTTTGGAACTGGTGGAAACACAGTACAAAGTATTGACGAGATAATATCGTTGCCCGATTACATTGTGTAAGTTTACTCCAGGAGTGTCCTATCTCTGCTGGCAGTGTCATCAGGATAGAGGATCATCGGTCCACATTTGGTGGGAATGCCCACTGATCACTCCATTTTGGAACCAGGTTATAGCATTGGCATCAGAGATTCTGGGTTCACCTTGTCAGGCTCCGGAGCCTTACCTCCGGCGGGTGCTCCCGTGAGTTACCATCCCGCTGGTTGGCGCGGCTGCGGCGGCAGGGAGCTGCTGGCGGTGGGTCCTTCTGGACGGATGTGCGTCTGCCAAGGGCCGGGGACCGAGGGTCTGGAGAGCCGGGCGCTGCGGTGGTGACACAGTATAGTGTGTCAGAGACAGAAGCTGGCTAAAGCTGTGTGCTAACAGCTAAGTATGTCTCCTGTGCTGGGGGCAGCCATGTTGGAGACCAGAGTATTACCAATGAAGTTCCCAATCTGTGTCCAGCCAATCCTGCGTGTTCTCCCCTTACAAAAGGGGGCTGGCTCAGGGAGAGTGCCAGTGCTTCAAGTTACCTCCTTGTGAAAGGTTCTCCATCTCTGTGCTCCCAGGTTGCTTCTGGTTCCCTGGTCCTGGTTGCTCTCATCCATCGGTTACCTAAACGCTGCTGCAGTCCTGCTGTCTAAGTCCGTTGCCACTTGTGGAAGCGCTCACGGGGTCCCAGGTCGTAGAGGAGCTCCAGGTGCTAACGGCGGTTCCCGCAGACGTCTTCATTTCTTCAAAGTCCAAGTTCTTCAGCCTCGTCTTTCAATCACAAACCACAGTCTTCATTTCTTCAAAGTCAAAGTTCTTCAGCCTCATCTTTCAATCACAAACCACATTCTTCATTTCTTCAAAGTCCAAGTTCTTCAGCCTCGTCTTTCAATCACAAACCAGAGTCTTAATTTCTTCAAAGTTCAAGTTCTTCAGCCTCGTCTTTTGATCATAAAACACAGTCTTCAGTTCTTCTTTACCGGAGTTCTTCAGCTTCACTCTTCAAGTTATTTAACCATAGACTCTAATTCTTCCAGTTTCTTCAATTGCTCCAATATTCGTGTACAGCCTGATTATTCATTAAAACTTCAGTTACAGTATCTTCCTACAAAGTCCTCCTTTTCTTTACGCCCTCCGGCCAACGTTAACACTTAGTTTGGCTTCCACCCCATGAGGAGGAATTACATTCAGCCATCTCATTTACTCTCCTCACAGGTAGCTGTCCCTTCATCCAAAACTCGGTTGTTGGAACCCCAACTTACGCCGAGCGTGACACACCTGTCCCAATTGGACCAGATTTTTGGCTATTTTTGCATTCGGACATCTCTATATCCAAATATAAAAAATCTTTACTTAAACATGTATATAACGCGGGCCAAGCTGTATTTCAAGTTTGTTGGCAGTAGCTTCTACATCCTTCAATGTGGGATTGGTGCCAACACTTAGATTTTTATTTGACCATGGATATTTTTGTACTTGGCACTTGAGAAATATCTCTGATTATGTGACTCTATGGTTCAGTTGGATGGATTTCAAATCTTCCTCCTCCTACAAGGCCTTGTTACCACAGGACCTTGCTTATATATCTGGCCATGTTAGGCTCTTTGCTGTAACTTTTGCTGAATTGTCATTTGCTGGATACTGTAGCTCCTGGAAGACCACGTCGCCTTGCCATGCACTTTTGTTGTCTTCGTTTTGCCTTTTTACCATTTCCTAAGTCCCCCTCCAACCCTTGCTTCCCCCTTGTGTGTTCCTGATGTCTCTTTCCGTCCCTATGTTAATATGTTTATGATCTTTGATTTGTGTCTTTGCAATCTACCTGTGTCTACTTGTGATTGTTGTTGAACCTGCTTTTTTGGTGGGGATTGTGTTATATCATCTTATGAAACAAAATTTTTTTTATATCTATTTCCTATTTTTGTATTGATATTGCATTTGTGTATTACAATAAAAAAATAAAATAATAATAATAATTGATGAAAAATGAAATAATGAATCGGGCCGAGTCACATGGCAGCAACATGCTGTGGCTGTGGCATAGTGGTAATTACCACACCGCTAGTGGGCGTGCCAGGCCATCCCCGCCTCCTACAAAAATACAATTGTAATGCCACACCTAATGGAGGCCCCTGCCTTGGCTGCAAGGTTGGTTGGGAGGTACCATATCTTCATAAATATAGGGTTTAGTTCTCTTTAAAAACAACATTTTACTCCATGTTCTTCTGAAACTTCAAACCAAAATAGTTTGAACATGATGAAGATATTAAATTGAAGCCTCCTGGCTTGAGCACTTCCAGCAGCACGTAGGAGGAGCTCTGATTTATGCGTCTATTAGTTCTCGGATATCAGTGGCATTTCACCCCTGCGCTGTAAAGGAGGATGTAGCAGGCAATTTATTTTCACATCAGTGCTGTGGGAGATCCTAATCTGTGGTACATACAGAGGGGGAGGCATTAACGATCCCGTGGCAAGTTTCCCAAGAATGAAAGAATTATCACAACCATTGGCAATAAATTCCAACTGTATAAAATAAATAAGAGTACACAGTAGTAATCTTTTCTTAAATATGTAATACTTGCTTTAGTTTTCTGGACTAAGCATATACACAGAGATCAAAGTAATGATATACAAGTAGTATTACAGAAAGAAGAAAACAAACCAAAAACAATGAACATACAGTATAACATGACAATGGACATAATGCAGGGATTGGGGTAGCCATTTTGGGTAGTAGCTTCCGCGGGCTGTATATTCCACTCACAAAGGGTACTAGGCGAGGCAGACATTTTGGACGCGCTACATAGGAAACCCTGGTTGGACTAGGTAACGCCTAGAAGAGATGACACTGAAATGGTGAAGTTGCAACATACTTAAGCTAAGAGCAGGGCCAATTACGTAGCCAACAGATCCATTGTTTTGTTTTTTGTTTTCTCACCCACAGGTGTAACAGGCAAGTCAGCCAACTTGGGCGCACTACGAAGGTTACACTGTGTGAGATAAGCCATACAAGGAACAAAAAAGGGATTACTGAAATGTGTGCTGTTATTTGCTTTGCATGAATAGATCCACGTGTTGCTCCTCCCATCTATGAATGAAACCATTCGAGGCAGCCATCTTGCGCTGTCTGTGTAGGTTAGATCTGGCAGGAACTGCAACTCTTAGAATTATAACATCTATTTGACGAACAGAAAAGGCGTAATATATAGGCATAAAATGACAGTATTAAGACAATGGTGACCAAAGCATAACATCTATGGAAGGCTTCATTTAAAATTGAACAGAAGAGGAAAGTAATAATAGAGCAAGTAGTATTTTATATTTTTCTAAGTCACATTATCCAGGAGTTTTGATTGACGAAGCCAAAAAAAAGCATAATTACATACAATGTGTTAATGCAATAAATATTAGCATACGCTAAACAAATAACAGTACTGTCCATAAGCAAACACATGAAATTCCCCCTTCTCTCTTAAAATTACACCTTATATAACCACTAGTTAAAAGCCTGTCAAAATGACGGACACCAGGGCTAGATTATATTAGGGGGAGGGTCGCTACTCACACAGGAGCTGCCAGGTTACTGGAAGTCCTGCTACTTAGAGCCGGGGCCCTGTCATGCTGAGTGTGTGTGTAGGTGTGAAGCAATAGCCTTTTATAGATATAGATGCTGTATATCTGTAATGGCCAGGCTATAATGATGCTGCACTATATACACAACAGTACTGGTATGTGTAAGCTCACCAATCCCGACACAGCTCCCGCCCGGTCTGGGGGTAGACGACACCAGTAGCCACCAGCAGGTGGCTGGAGGGTCTGGGCATGGCCTGTGCAGGGTGTGGGAGGAGTGAGCACAGGTCCCCGCCCTTCTGCTGGCACACGGTATATATAAAACAACTTACCCACATCATCTGCCGCCCCAACACTGACCCCTCCTCCTCCCGCACTGTTCACCCCATACAGAATCTCACCCCTTCCTGCCGGACTGACTCACCTTCTCCCCCCACCGGAAAGTGGCCACATGTGGTCCTGTTGCCTCTGCTCTGAGCACTGCAGGATCATCTGGTGGTTCCTGCTTCCGTTTCCTGGTTACTGCTGCTCAGTGCTGCAAGTATGGCGGTACAGGGCAGTATTGCGTTCCGGTAAGAAATTGGCAGAATTTTTTTCAGGACACTGAGGACACTTGTCTTAAGGTCCCTGTACAGTCTGGGAATCGCTTGCCTGGTGAAGTGGAATCTAGACAGGATTTGGTACCGGGGACACAGTACAACCATCAACTGTCTAAATCTCATTGCACTTATGGTGGATACCGAACGCACGTCTAACACCAGCATAGTTGTTATGGCCTCAGTAATCCGCTTTGCAACAGGGTGACTGCTGTCATATTTCATCTTCCTCGCAAAGGACTGTTGGACAGTCAATTGCTTAGTTGAAGTAGTACAAGTGGTCTTCCGACTTCCTCTCTGGGATGACGATCGACTCCAAGCTTCAAAAACAGCAGTGGCAGGAGCAGTAGGCGTACCACTCAAGGATCCTCTGGAGGAATTCCGGTAAGGAGAGGACTCATCACTCATGCCAGTGACACGGCCTGCAGGACTACTTACGTTCCTGACTGAGGAGGTAATTGACGTTGAGGGAGTTGGTGGTGTGGCTTGCAGGAGCTTGGGTACAACAGGAAGAAGGGATTTAGGTATCAGTGGACTGCTTATGTTCTTACCCAAAGTTTCTGAACTTGACAATGACTTCTTATGAATGCGCTGCAGGTGACGTATAAGGGAGGATGTTCCTAGGCGGTTACCCCTACTTATTATGGATTGACAAAGGCAACACACGGCTTGACACCTGTTGTCCGGATTTGTGGACAAATAATTCCACACCCTTTTTTGTTTTTTTTGCCCTGGCATGACAATGGGCTTTTTCATCCCATGGACAACAACTGTCTCCACTGGTACCTTATTCAAACAAACCACATCACCATCAGAATCCTCATTGTCAACTTCCTCCACAGCGCCAGCTACACCAATCTCCTCCTCATCCTTGTGTGCTTCTACAGTGACATCCTCAATCTCAATATCAACAATTGGACTGGCGGTGCTCCTCCCAGGCAGGAGCCTCCTTTTTCCATACAGTCTTGGGAAGGTCAGGCCTTTACATCGCAACCGCGGACACAGTTGGACCCTCGGGGATTTGTCATATCTCTGAACACAAAGTTGTTTTTTTCCTGTGCTTTAACAAGCCTTCTTTTTTGTTTTTTTTTTCGAGAGGGAAGAGGGCTTCCATTCTCATGAGAAGCTGAACCACCAGTCATGAACATTTATTTATTTATTACCAGTTACTTATATAGCGCATACATATTCCACAGCGCTTTACAGAGAATATTTGCCCATTCATATCAGTTCCTGCCCCAGTGGAGCTTACAATCTATATTCCCTACCACATGTACACGCGCACACATTAACATTAGGGTTAATTTTGTTGGAAGCCAATTAACCTACCAAAATATTTTTGGAGTGTGTGAGGAAACCGGAGTACCCAGAGGAAACCCATGCAAGTACGGGGAGAATATACAAACTCTGCACAGTTAGCGCCATGGTGGGAATCGAACCCATGACCTCAGTGCTGTAAGGCAGTAATGCTAACCATTACACCATCCATACTGCCCAAGGCCTTAGCCTTTCCTTGCCACTTTGTGTCGTGAATGGCATATTGCCAATTTTACGTTTCTCATCAGATAATTTCTTTCTTTTTCTGATTATTAATTTTTGCTTCTTGGATTTTACATGCCTTTTATGACATTGGGCATCAGCCTTAGCAGACGACGTTGATGGAATTGCATTGTCAATGTCATGACTGGTGGCAGCAGCAGCTTCAGCACTAGTACTAGGAACTGGAAGTGGTTCCACTATTTTTTCCTCCAAATTTTTGTTCTCCATTTCGCAGGACAGCATCCCTTTATTATTACAGCACACAGAACAGTGCCCCTTTATTGTCACAGCACCCTTGTATTTTTACAGCATACAGGACCAGTGTACTTTTATTTTAACAGCAGCACCCCTGTATTTTTACAGCATACAGGACCAGTGTACTTTTATTTTAACAGCAGCACCCCTGTATCTTGACAGCATACAGTACGTGTACTTTTATTTTAACAGCACTCCTGTATTTTCACAGCATACAGGACCAGTGTACTTTTATTTTACCAGCAGCACCCCTGTATTTTCACTGCATACAGGAGGACAGTGTCCCCTGTACAACACAGTGACAGCCAAGACACCAACACACATGTACAGCTGCAGTACCCCTAACAGCACATGAAACACCAGTGAGAGCCAGGACAGCACCCCTAACAGCACAGGGACACCACAGTGACAGGAACAGCAAACCTACAGAGCACACACTGACCCCACCGGACGCCACCACCCACAGAGAGACAGAGGTCTGTCTCCCTCACTCTCCAAATCCGGAGTGAAAATGGCGGCGACGCGCAGCTGTTTATATGGTATCCAAAACCTGTGAGAATCCGACAGCGGGATGATTATGTTTTGCCTCGTTCTTGTTTCTGAGTCTGGCGGGAAGTCCCTTGCCAGGCTCAGCTCCCGGCTCGGACAGTGAAGTTCGGGGGGGTTTGGTTCTCTGAGAACCGAACCCGCTCATCTCTACATATAACACAGCGGCATGTAATTATTTATTTATTAAGTTATTTATACAGCACACACTTATTCTGCAGTGCATATTAGTCCCTGCCCCAGTGGAGCTTACAATCTATTTTTTATCACATGGGCACACATGCACAATAGGGCTCTTTTTTTTTTTTTTTTTTCAGAAGCCAAATAACTTACCAGCATGTTCCTGAAGTGTTGGAGGAAACCCATGTAAACACAGGGATATCATACAAACTCCATACAGATATGAATATTAAACGTATGATGTCAGTGCTAACCACTACACCACCGAAAGCAATAATAATGACAACTCGCTCTCATGATAAATTTAAGCCATAAAAGATTCAAAACAGAGCAGTATTTTAGAATAATGTGGAAGATTTATTCAGTGAGAGTACTGGTTCTACAGTGGGGAGGCTGGACATATGATACAGCAGTTCTTACACTATTGATACGTCTGCCTTTTCGCATTCTCAGAGGCACATTTAACAATTCACCTCATACAGTATGTCTTTAGTTCAACTGGTGAAAGAAGATTTTGGTGTGGAAATTCATACATCCAACTGCTATAAATACTAAAATTTCACAATTAGGTTCAAAAAAAGTGTAGAAATAAATAAGAACAAAAACTATACATTCATATACATATGTAGAAATAAATAAGAATAAAAACTATACATTCTTTTACTCTGAATGAGTATAGTGGCCTGCAAGCCCAATGTCAGGAACAAAGGCATGGTTTGTATAGGAAGGTTCCTATTCCTCTGGGGGTTGGCAGGGAAAGAGGGATACTTGCCCACTTTTCCGGGGGGGGGGGGGGGGGGCTGGGAGTGCCACCAAATTTTCGTGAGCCTCCCGGCCGTTCCAGATGGGTAGGCAAGTATGCCCGGCAGTCAATGCAAAACCCAGCCATTCCCTTAATGAGGAGATGATGTGTACTGGCTGGAACTTTCTATTGGAAGCTCTTGCTGATAATCTCACGAAAAGATGGCAGTCCCAGTGGCAGGAATCTCCTTCCCCAGGGACCCAGGGCCAGGAAACTCCTCCCCCTGGGACTGCCATTCTGGAATGCAATTGGCAGTGAGAGCTTCCAGGGGAAAGCCCCCACTGCGGCAATTGCCGGACATGCATTGCTTCTAGGGGCTGCAGACTATGCAGTCCCTAGAAGCTGGTTCAGCGCTACTGCACATGCAATAAACTAGTTGACGGTGTCCATCCAATGTCAGTGTGAATGATGGCCAATGTCATAGACACGGTCAGTTGTGGTGTTATAAATGCACTTACTGTTTATATAATCTTAGTGGTTAGTGATCTAAGATGATTTACTTTACTAATGTTATAGGATTCATTTTCCACATGTCAGCAGCTGAGACCAAGCTTTATCTTTTGAACTCTTAGACAGTTAATTATAAAGTACCTTTAAGCCTTCTATAGTGTTCAAGTTCAGTTGCCGACAGGTGGGAAATTAATCCTGTAACATTAGTAAGGAACATCATTTTATAACAAAAATCCACTATGATTGTATGAGCATATGAAAAATGAATGTTTCTATTACACTACAATTGATATTGCAGCCCCCCTCAAGTCTAAAGGTAGGAGCCGCCAATGGACATGGCTGTCATGCAAGGGGTAATGCTATAATTTTATCCAGTATTAGGCCACTTTCCGACCCCTTCCCTTCCACTTCAAATGCACGGACAAAGCTGTCTGCAGTGCTGTTCCAGTGTGTAGCTTACCCTTCACAGGAAAGAACAGTACAGCGTGACTTACCTCCCTACTGTCCTGCTTACTTCTTCCTGTGCCTGCATATTTTACTACAAGCTCAATTGCTGCTTGTCTAGATCCTATACTGTCCAGCAATATTACTCCCATCACACGCCTACCCTACTACATTAAATAGCTCCGCCATTAAATGAATAGCTACCACCCATCATCATTTCTATTGAACCCAACTGCAATATGAAATTACTAGCTCACAACCTCATCCATGTTAATGGAATATAAATTATAAAATGCTATTCTGCATGTGTTTAAACTTGAACCCCAAATAATAGAGGACATTCCTGGAAGCAGTGAATAATGGCATTTAAATGGGCACATTTAGGACAGACAGATGAGGGTGACAGACCCATGAAAAACTGTCTACAGTATGTGGGGATATTTAGTAAATCTTTAATAGACAGTTTCTGTTATGCACACCAGTGCCAGCAGGAATGTACTGGTGTCTGAACGGTGAGGGATGCAAAACAAATGAACTCACAGACAGACTGGGGAATATGACATTACATACACAGAAGGTGATAGGGTAACAAAATAAACACAAAGTGAACAGAGAAGCCCAAAGGCTAAGAAACTGGGTGTCTCCCTAGTATTAGGAATGCTCAGATGGAAAGAAGCGAGATGTAGTGATTTAATACGTAGAGAACCCGAAATGCTGTTGCTAAGGGCAACAGCAAAACCCTAAAGGGTTACCAACGGGTGTGGCAGTAAACTCCTTGGTCAGAGATGGAATAATAGACACAAGGAGAGTCTCCACAATCCTAGTCCTCACTTGCAGTGCACTGGTTCAGCTTACTGCCACTAAACTGACACCTGAACACCTTGCACAGTGAGAAAGGATTTTGGCAGGCAAGTCTGAGAATACAGCCGCAAACTTGCTAGGTTCACAGAGTAGCAAAAGAACCCCAGCAGGTTAAACGACTGACTCCAGTCTTACTGCTAGGTCTGGATTGGCAGAGTGTAATACCAAATCCCAAGGCCTATTTGCAGTAAGCAACAAACAAATACAAAGTTAACACAGTCCTAGCTAGCTTTCAGGAACTGACTAACCAACAAAGATTCAGCAGCATCTGCCTAACCTGAGAAGAGGGTTTATATAGCAGGTGCTGTCCACGCCCCACTCAGACCTCACAGACTGTGAGCACAAAAACCAGCACCGGATCCCCTGCCGTGCACAGAGCCTGTAACCACTGCACAGCAAAAGACCCGAACCGGAGTATCAGCTACGCTCAGGTTACTCCGCTAGCACTTGTCTCCCGGTTGCCATGATGACGTGGCAGCACAGAGCAGGAGACCCTAACAGTACCCCCCCTCTGACGAGGGGTCAAAGAACCCCTACCACCGGGTTTATCGGGGAACTGCGAGAAGAAAGAGCGTAACAGCCTGGGGGCATGAAGATCACAACTGCGCACCCACGACCGCTCCTCCGGGCCATACCCCTTCCAGTGCACCAAAAATGACAGCCGACCCCGAACCATCTTGGAGTCAAGAATCCTTTCAACAACAAACTCCCTCTGGCCACGTATCAGAAGAGGGGAAGGTCTTCCACTGGAAGAAGGATTACTAATCGCCCGTTTTAAAAGGGAACAATGAAATGTTTTATTGATACCCAAAGAACGGGGTAGATCTAACTGAAATGCCACCGGATTGATAACCCTAGTGATCTTATAAGGACCGATGAACCGGGGGCCTAACTTATGAGATGGCTGTCTCAACTTCAAATTCTTGGTAGACAACCAGACGAAGTCTCCTAATTTGAAGCTGCAGGGTCTTTTCCGCTTATCAAAAACCCTTTTGGTCACTAATGACACAGACACAAGGGCTTTCTTCACTTTCCTCCAAATACCTCTAAGGACCGAAACCACAGAGGAACCACCAGGCGTGGAGTCCTGGGGGTCAAAAGAATTGGCCTTAGGATGATGCCCATACACACAAAGGAAGGGAGAGATCCCTGTAGCAGAGTGAGCCGCGTTGTTATAGGCAAACTCCGCCATGGACAGATGAGCAACCCAGTCAGTCTGACACTTGGAGACATAACACCTGAGGAACTGCTCCAAGGACTGGTTCACCCTTTCAGTCTGCCCATTAGACTGCGGATGGTAGCCTGACGACAAGCTGACAGAAATCTGGAGATCGGAACAAAATGCCCTCCAGAATTTGGCCACAAACTGGGATCCGCGGTCAGAGACCACATCAAGTGGCAACCCGTGGAGGCGCACAACATGCAGCATAAATAATTCAGACAGGCGTCTGGCCGATGGCAGCCCAACCAATGGAACGAAGTGTGCCATATTCGAAAACCTGTCAACGACAACCCAGATGGCTGTCATCCCCGAGGATTTGGGCAAGTCCACCACAAAATCCATTGAAATGTGGGTCCATGGCTTAGATGGAATAGAGAGTGGATGTAATGGGCCAACAGGAACCCCTCTAGGAGTCTTATTTCGGGCACAGATGTCACATGCCCGAACCCACTGATCCACATCCCTAGCCACCGAGGGCCACCACACCGCCCTAGATAGCAACTCCCGAGTTCTGGCAATACCCGGGTGACCTGCCGACTTCTTGGCATGGAATTCCAGGAACACTCGCTGTCTTAACCTAGGTGGCACAAACAAAAGACCTACCGGAAGGTCTGGAGGAGCCTGCTCCTGTGCTCTAAGGACTAATGACAAGAGGTCCTGGGTAATTCCCACTTTAATACATGATGGGGACACAATGGGCAATGGCTCCTCGGTGGTCTCCTGGATTGGAGCAAAACTCTGCGAGAGCGCATCAGCCTTGATGTTTTTTTTACCCAGGGCGATATGTTATCAAAAAATTAAAGCGAGCAAAAAACAAAGCCCATCGTGCCTGCCTGGCATTGAGGCGATTCGCTGACTCTAAATATGCCAAATTCTTATGGTCGGTGAGAATTGAGACCACAAACTTAGCCCCCTCAAGCCAGTGTCTCCACTCCTCGAGTGCATCCTTAATAGCCAACAATTCCCGGTTACCCACGTCATAATTCATCTCGGCAGGCGAAAATTTACGGGAAAAGTAAGCACAGGGATGAAGGCGATTATCAGACACCCCCATCTGAGAGAGCACTGCCCCAATACCCATCTCAGAGGCATCCACCTCCACCACAAAAGGACGCTCTGGATCTGGGTGTCGCAGCACCTTGGCCGAGACAAATGCCCTTTTGAGACGGGCAAAAGCTGCTTTGGCCTCACAAGACCAGTGAGCAACATCCGCCCCTTTCTTAGTGAGTGCCACCAAGGGCGCCACTATAGACGAAAATCCAGCGATAAATCGTCTATAAAAATTTGCAAAGCCCAGAAAACGCTGAAGCGCCTTCAAACTAGTGGGCTGCACCCAATCCAAGACTGCCTGTACCTTGGAACCCTCCATTTGGAAACCTTCTGGGGAGATAATATATCCTAGAAATGCGATTTGCTGAACTTCAAATTCGCATTTCTCCAGCTTCGCCCCAAGCCGGTGGTCTCTGAGTTTCTGGAGGACTAAGCGTACATGCTTCCGATGTTCCTCCAGGGAATGGGAGAAGATTAGGATGTCATCTAAGTATACAACTAAGAATCTATCCAAATATTCCCTGAGCACATCGTTCATGAAGTCCTGGAAGACTGCCGGGGCATTACAGAGCCCAAAAGGCATCACCAAATATTCATAATGCCCTGAGTGGGTATTAAAGGCAGTCTTCCATTCATCCCCCTCTCTTATTCGGATTAGATTGTACGCACCGCGTAGGTCAATCTTAGAAAAAATGGTGGCAGTACGAAGCTGGTCAAACAAGACCGAAATGAGAGGCAGTGGGTATGAGTTTTTAATCGTGATACGGTTCAATTCCCTGAAGTCGATGCAGGGTCGCAACGAACCGTCCTTTTTACCCACGAAGAAGAACCCCGACCCAACTGGAGACTGTGAAGGTCTGATAAATCCCTTAGCCAAGTTCTCCTGAATGTACTCTGCCATAGCCTGAGTCTCAGGACGTGACAGGGAGTACAACCTGCTCTTGGGAAGCTTAGCATTCGGCAACAAATCAATGGCACAGTCATAGGGGCGATGGGGAGGTAGTACCTCTGCAACTCTTTTGGAGAACACGTCCGCAAAATCTGCATAACATCCTGGCAATCCTGGCAAACTTAGCTGCGAAAGCCTGACTGGAAGGCTCAAGCAACTCCTGAAACAATCAGTACCCCAACTAAGAATCTCCCCAGAGACCCAGTCAAATTGAGGATTGTGGGCCCTTAACCAGGGTAACCCCAACACCAATGGGGCAAAAGTACAGACAGTCACATAAAAGGACAATTTTTCAGAGTGTGTGGCTCCAATAAACAAGGAAATCTGGCTAGTGCAAGAGGTAATTTTACCCTGGGATAATGGTTCCCCGTTTAACCCACAAATCTCAATTTCCGATGCCAAGGGTACTAAGGGAACAGAGTGTTTCAGGGCGAATTGGCGGTCCATAAAAACCCCGTCGGCCCCACTGTCCACAAAGGCCTCAGTCTTGACAGTTTGACCGAGGATCTTCAAGGTCACCGGAATGATAAAAGTCTTCTTGGGAAATTCTGACTTCTGGCCTGACAGGATATTTCCCATCACCCTCAGGCCCTGAAGTTTTCCGGCTTTTCTGGGCATGATACTACCACATGACCTTTATTCCCACAGTACAAACATAACCCCTGCTGTCTCCTCCGCGTCTTCTCACGCGAGGAGAGGCGGGTAGCCCCAATCTGCATAGGCTCCTCGGAAAATTCCTCAGAGTCTGAGGTACCCTTGGGAAAGAAGGAAACCTCAGTCTCCCTTTCAAGCCTGCGCTCTCTCAGCCGTCTATCCACCCGAATGGATAACTGCATGAGCTGATCCAAGCTATCAGGCAAGGGATATTGTACCAGTTGGTCTTTTAACTGGTTAGAAAGACCTCTTCGGTACTGGTGTCTCAGGGCTGGGTCATTCCACTGGGTATCATGGGCCAACCTCCGAAACTCCGTACAATAAACCTCAACTGGCCTTCGCCCTTGCTTAAGGATCGAAATCTGAGCCTCGGCTGAGGCCGTCTTGTCAGGGTCATCATACAACATGCCCAGTACCGTAAAAAAAGCATCAACACTTTTATGCGACGGACAGTCAGGCTGCAACCCATATGCCCAGACCTGTGGGTCTCCTTGTAGCAAGGAAATCACTATGCCCACCCGCTGAATCTCCGACCCAGAAGACTGAGGCCTAAGCTGGAAATATAGCTTGCAGCTCTCCTTGAAACAAAAGAACTGCGAGCGATCTCCAGAAAAACGATCCAGGAGATTTACTTTCGGCTCTTTAACCCCTGAAGGTACTGCTGCTGCGGGAGCTCCGCCAGCGGCCTGTGAGGTGTGCATTTTAATGGACAAATCATTAAATTGTTGAGTCAGGACCTGCACCTGATCGACCACCTGTTGCAAAGTATTTTGAGGGGTATGCTCCATATTCCCACAAAATTTCAACAGGAGTATTGGGCTGCTGAATATGTTATGCACACCAGTGCCAGCAGGAATGTACTGGTGTTTGAACGGTGAGGGATGCAAAACAAATGAACTCACAGACAGACTGGGGAATATGACATTACATACACAGAAGGTGATAGGGTAACAAAATAAACACAAAGTGAACAGAGAAGCCCAAAGGCTAAGAAAGTGGGTGTCTCCCTAGTATTAGGAATGCTCAGATGGAAAGAAGCGAGATGTAGTGATTTAATACGTAGAGAACCCGAAATGCTGTTGCTAAGGGCAACAGCAAAACCCTAAAGGGTTACCAACGGGTGTGGCAGTAAGCTCCTTGGTCAGAGATGGAATAATAGACACAAGGAGAGTCTCCACAATCCTAGTCCTCACTTGCAGTGCACTGGTTCAGGTTACTGCCACTAAACTGACACCTGAACACCTTGCACAGTGAGAAAGGATTTTGGCAGGCAAGTCTGAGAATACAGCCGCAAACTTGCTAGGTTCACAGAGTAGCAAAAGAACCCCAGCAGGTTAAACGACTGACTCCAGTCTTACTGCTAGGTCTGGATTGGCAGAGTGTAATACCAAATCCCAAGGCCTATTTGCAGTAAGCAACAAACAAATACAAAGTTAACACAGTCCTAGCTAGCTTTCAGGAACTGACTAACCAACAAAGATTCAGCAGCATCTGCCTAACCTGAGAAGAGGGTTTATATAGCAGGTGCTGTCCACGCCCCACTCAGACCTCACAGACTGTGAGCACAAAAACCAGCACCGGATCCCCTGCCGTGCACAGAGCCTGTAACCACTGCACAGCAAAAGACCCGAACCGGAGTATCAGCTACGCTCAGGTTACTCTGCTAGCACTTGTCTCCCGGTTGCCATGACGACGTGGCAGCACAGAGCAGGAGACCCTAACAGTTTCACTCTCACTCTCTAAAGAGTGAAAGGGTGGGAAGTCAGGACGTCATGAAACTCTGGGTTCCATATAAAAGGTAGAAGGACCTGTTTAAAGGCATGTTTATAGTTTATGGTGAAGGAAGTGCCAAACCTTCCTCGTGCTCCATAAAAAGATATTTTGGTTCCTTCGCCATGGAAACCACCTCCTCCTCATTGATCCGGGTTAGGACCAGCTATGAGATTCACATAGTGTGGGTTACATGGACATCAGACAGGTGTCACAGTCATGTCCTTGCTCAGTAAGAGGTAAGTAAGCAACGTGGTCACAGGGTCAGTACCTGGGAGCCAAGCAGGTAACAATAGCAGGAGATGGGAACAGATCCTATATATGGCACAGATAGCTGGAAGAATCTGGGTTAAGAAGCCAAAGCACAGATAGAGGATGAGGTTACAATGGTCAGCAGCACCTCTGGTGAGATTGAGGTACTGCACCAATTAGAAGCCTGACACAGCTGTTCTTCTTCTTGTCAGCTTGATAACGGCCGCTTGCTAATATGCCCTCCTTTACCTCCTTCTCTTTAGTATACCTGCCTCTTTCACAACTCTACGGCCTGTTACTGTCCCCAGGCACCGCCACTTCTTGCCTAGTGATTGTGCTGCTAGTGTTGTAGCCTCTAGTGCATCTGGATCATAGGAGACCATTGCCCTCTGTAGATGTTTCCAAGTGTCGCTGGAACAAGCTCATTGTAGTATAGGAAGTCTCTGAGAGCTTCAATATGCCTCACAACTGCCCCAGTATCCGCAGAGCTGGTCAGATCTTATGCTGCTTTGTATAGCATTGACCTTAAAAGGTGTTTTTCAGCCAGGACCAAATAAATGGCATCAAAGCCCTCTTCCAGGATAATGGTCTTGCAGCTCAGGTGGGGAAAGCACTGGATGAGGCAGACCACTGCAGCTGATGCAATTTCCCAGCTGGAGCTCTGCAGCTTTACCATTAGTGAGTAGCAATGTTCTTTCGCTAGCTTGGGGATGGGACTGTATGGAATTACTCTGCATCACTGAACCAGCTCCCAGAACAGTCTGGTTGCCTGTAGTTGGATGTCTCTGTTTCCATTAGATAGGTAACCTGTTATGTAGCTGCGGATATCATCATACTAATGCCAAGTCTTCTTTTTACCCAATTAAATAATTGGATGATAGGATCCAATGCCTGATGTCCTATTTCCTCTATTGTGTGCAGAGGTGTCTATGTAAAGGCATTCCTGAACTTCTTATGCTGGGCATACACTATACAATTATCTGGCAGATAATCTACCAGATGTGGCTGGTTGGAAAGAAAATCTGGTAATGGATGAGAGTAAATGACAATCGACCATTTGCTCCCAAACACTGGAAAATGGACAAAACCTAAACCTGTTGTTCAGACAACTTGGTTAATTCACAGATTTTGTGTCCGTTTTCCATATTATCTGACAGATAATTGTATAGTGTGTGCCCAGCATAAGCCTCTTTTCGGTAGGACTGTGCGAAGATTTTAATGCACTGTAAAAGTTTCTGGCTTGTATCATTGTCAGTGGCATCCATCATGTGTGACATGTCGCTAAGGACTATATTATGTAGACCCCCATTTACACATTCAGGATATGTTATGAGAGATGTAAAAACTGTTTCACAATTGTCTGTATATCATGTGAGTTACAGCGGGGCCTGAGAAGAATCACAGTTTCTCTCCAGTCCCCGGTCTCGGCAATATGTCCAAAACAGTTGTCAGCATATTCATACGACAAAATGCTGATTAGATTTTCCTTGTATATTGCTCCATCTCCATAAGTGACTGTTGTTACCTCGGTTCCCTGCAGACGGCTGTCCAGTAAGGACTTCACTTGGCCTATAGTGGTTGTGATTATGTCTACAACCTCAGCACAATACCAGTTTTGTATCTCCCACTTGGAGAGTGTAGTGCAGGCTTCTGTGAACATTCGTTTAATATCCGGCTCTTGCATAGCACTACTCCCAAAGGCCACAGCAGCATTGTTGATAGGTATGGAAACAATTATTTGGGTGCTAAGATGAGTTATAGTTTTCATAGCTGCACATATTTCATGTAACAAATATTGTGACAGAAGGGCACGGTGGGATATGTCATTATTGCAGCCAGCATTTTAAGTACAGACCCTGGAGGGTACAGACAGACAGTGGTCTCCATGCAATCCCTGGCTAAGAGGAAAAGTGTTTTGTTGTCTGAAAGCCAAGTGCCCATATCATGCTCTGCCCATATCATGGTCTTTATAACAACAGGCACAATATTGGTGAATGCACTGCTCACATCCATCTTCACCTCTTAAGGCCCGTACACACGGTGAGATTCGGGCTATGCCCGATTCTCACTATGCGACAGGGGCTAGGTCGGCACATAGTCAGTATCGCAAGCACATAATGTGCGATTTTGGCTAAGTTTCAATTTTGACTATCTCTTCTATAGAGATAGTCAACATTGACTTGCCTGCACATTCTGTCTATTCTTGCGATGCCGACTGGATCGGGATCGCAAGGTGACATATAGTGCGATATAGTCAAAACCGTAAGGAAAAATCTCACCGTGTGTACACACCATAACACTTGCCACAAAAAAAATCAAAGCTCATTTTGTGCATCTCAGTAAATGTGGTTAGTGTGAATTATAAATGTACAAATTACTAAAATTCTTCATGGCCATCAGTATTACTTTCACATGTAAATAGACCTACTATTTCTACTGCGGCATCAGTATATATTCTCAATATTTAATATCCTAATAAAATTATGAATAACCCTAATCAGATTATGTGGTTATATGTGTTATGAGTCACTATCTATTCTGGAGAGGTAAAATAAGGCCAAGTGTATGAGCCACCAAAAAGTCCTAGGGTCTCAATTACCCCCAAACTAGGTTGTACAATTTAAGAGTCTTGACCAATCATGGCTAGATTTGCATGGCATCATCCAATCACTATTAGGTTGAACCTAATTTTAGGGCAGACTAGATGGGCCAAGTGGTTCTTATCTGCCATCAAATTCTATGTTATTCTATAAATATTCTATAATATTCAAAGCACATAGTAAAATCCAACATGTATAAAATGTCTAAAAGAGCCTTTCCAGTATCTTGAACATCAACTTTTTTTATGCAATCTGTTTTTTTTTATTGAAGAAGGAAGTACATGCCAAAGCATAAACAAAAAGACAAACATCTTGATAATAAAAAAGAGGTAACAGTATGTTACGTTGCGTGTAGCCAAGAAAAAATAAAAAGGATAAACCTTTACATATCATGAAGTATGGCACAATAAAATTACAAACTCAATATAAGATTAGCAGAGCCGAGGGCATACATATTGTTATATGGAATCAAAGTACTTCAATTAGGAAGACAAGGGTGAGGTAGAGAGAGGTCGGGGAAAAAGATGTGAAAGGAAAAGACAGAGAAAAGAAGACAGAGGGTAGTGACCTAGACCAGGGAAGTCTCGATATGAGATGCCATCATAAATATCTCAGGGTATAGTCGCTGAACCCATATCTTTCGTCAAGAAAATGTATTCTTTATAAGTCGACAAAGATTTTTAGTCCAGCCAGGGAAGCCATACGGTAATAAAGTCAGACAGCTTATTTCTAGAGGCCCAGAGGATATCATCCATATTCATATATAAATCAATTCTAGTAAACCATATTCTCTGAGTAGGAGTGGTAGCAGATCTCCAAAGGGTGGTGTCAAAGTCAGAAAAATATCCCCATGCACGTTGCCATATTTGCACCGCACACTGGTCCGTGCTGCGCATGCGTACGCTCTCCCGTGAAGGCGCATACCCGCAATAGCGTGCACTCGCAGGCGCGGTATGCGTATTTACGGTAGAGTTTATGTAGTCGTAGCGTGCGACTAATTCGTTACATATTTTCACAATTAATGTAGTTTATAGATCATGATCCCTTTGATAGTTTCTGAAAGTTTGGTTAATATAGAAGGTCCCTGTTTAAAGTAATCCCTCTTTGTATTGTACGAAGGGTCTAACAGGAATCATACAGCAGTGTTTGGTACCCATCGGAAGAGTATTTAATTAGCAATATTCCGGTGTTGGTTTGGAGCGTATTAATCGCTCGTGCGAATAGTTATGGACATAAGAAGTTTATGTCCATTTCTATTATTTACTCATACTCAGGTATGCGGCGGGAAACCTAGTTTCCCACCCACCTGAGCTGTTGGAAATCGTCACAGCCCACCTGTATGAATCAACCTATGACCTTTTGTTGTGATACAGGGTCGAATTCCTTCATCCAATGGACAATGGGATTGTAGGGACTATGAGATTGCATTGTGTGTGGGGCATAAATAGGCAGGCCGACCACATCCAGCTCTCACTCTTCAACGGTTCTCATTGCTGAAAATCGGGTGCTGGATGTCCAGGCGCATGCGATCGTTTACCCTGTGCGTAAGTTTCTCTCCGTAATCATTGTCTTTCTGTGAGCCAATTTCTCTCATCTCTCTCCGTCTCTCTCTCTCTTTCCCTTCTCTTTCTCTCGTATCTCCCCTAGACTAGTATTGTATTGTATTAGATAGTATTGTATTTTGGTTAGGAAGTCTCTGTTATATTGTAGTGTATCATTTGTACTGTTATCCCCTTTTACAAATACATTAGATATAATACAGTTAATAGGCTTTGGACCCTAAACCAGTATCTGTGTATTTCCTATAGTGTTAAGTGTTCACTTGAGCGTCGGTGACGCTCAAGCAGCTTTGTAGTTAGTCAGGTTACACAAGGTTGCACTTACACCCTGTACTCACATTAAGGTAGTCTGTGAATTTTATTGGTATAAGGTTTAGACATAAAGGTATAGCGTTGTGAGCGTCTGCGCCGCTGGTGATCTCCTCGTAGTCTGGAGCGTCCGCTACGCCATAGCGAATCATTACTCTAGTTATAGCCAATAACGTGTCCTGTGATCACTGGGCCGTGAGCGAACGTGACGCTTGAGCGTCTCGCCTACGGCTGAGCGATCGTTACGCAACTAGCGTACCATTACGGTACTTCTTAAGTAAACAGCGTACAGTGTTCTTAGACTTCATAAAGGGTTGTTTATACGACAAGGGAATTTAGCATTGTCAATTGGGGACTCGTCCTATCCTTCTCATATCTGCACTAGGTAGATCAGCAGACATTATCCCCCCAGCAAAGGGTGGGAGGTTGTCTCGCAGTGCTGACGGGATAAGCGTCTGCTTCGCTTAGATAAAGAGTGCTGAAGGAATCCGGGAACCGGAAGTAAGAACAAAACGCTTGTGTCTTTTAAAACTGTTTTATTTCTCTTCTGTCTTGCGTATACACGCACGCATACATTTATCTGCATTTCTTTTTCAAATTTCGTATATCACTATTCCTGTTTGCCAAGTTTTATAGTTGATAGAAAGTGCTAAAAGAGATTTGCTGTTATTTCATAGTAGAGGTAATAGTTAAAGTATAGACCAACACATGGCTTGTCTGGGAGATAAGGCAGTCAGTGTGGTGTGCGGTAGATGATCAGGGATCATCTACATTGATAAAGGTAGAAATTGTGTTACGGTGGATCTTTGTTTTGCGTACACGTGTCCCTAACAAAAGACTTGCGTACGCAATCCAAACGGCAGATGCACGCAGCGTACATTACGCAACGTAGCGTCTGGTTACGCCCACGTAGCTCAAGTCACGAAAAGTTGAATTAGAGCAAAGCGATAATTAGCGCAAAGGCGATAAGTAACGCACAGCGGTAAATAACGCGACGCGGTAAATAACGCATATCTTTTTTTTGGAAAAATCTGAAATTTAGTTTAACAGATCCTGCTCCTAATTGGTAACACAGTTGGACTGAAGACAATTTCTGCGCAGAAATAGATATAGAAACAAAGTGTACATGTGTTGAGTGAGTGTGTTTTTATCACATAAGTTTATATAACTTAGAGGTTGAACCAAAAGGAAAGTCGGGTACTCGTCAAGGGACACACGTGTAAGTGACATATACGGTGGCTAGGGAGGCATCCTTGGTTAAATAATATTTGAGCATTAGAGTATAGCGGACCATAAGGTAACAGACCAGGAGGTCATAAGGTAACAGACCAGGAGGTCATTAACAGACGGTAACAGACCAGGAGGTCATAAGGTAACAGGTAAAATAGACAAAGAGGTCCGCTATAAAGGTACAAGAGGCACAACGCCTGGGGTGTTGGTGCAGAACCCATATAGGCCATAAGCTCTTGCTGAAGGAATCGCGGCCGGAAACATCGATTCCATTGATCTTTCAGTACATGACAAGTAGTGCTTATGTACTGAACGATTGGACCGCACGTAATTGTGTGCAGTAGTTAGTAATCTGACCTAATACCATTAGAGTAAAGTGGTCACAAACGCTATCTGTACATTCTGACGTGATTTGTGTAATTTTTTATTTTTAAAGGGAAGTTCGCTGGTCACTCAGGAACTATCTAACAACCCCAACTTTACTGGAAAGAGTAAGTGTCCTTCGGGTAACCCTCATATGTTCCAGTAAACAGAAGGTTCACAGGGGCCCTGGGTTGGGTACAGCAGCTCTGGTTACAGTGATTGCAGTACTGGCCAACGTGGGCGAGAAGTAAGTGGGGTACTTGGTAAACCGCCACCGCCGGCCTGCCCAGGACATCTTGGTTTGTTTGTAAGGGTTCGCTGAAAACCTTGATATAAAGATCCAAGGAGGAATAAGCAACACCTGCAGAATTATGGGGGCCAGTTGTTCAGGTAGGGGGCGATCAACCTCGGTTCGGGTTGATTCAGAGAACCGACCCGTTGGGTCGGCAAGGTACATCATGTGTGAAAAATACGGAAGTCACACAGAATCTTTATGTGATGAATGGGAGAGAATGACTGTACAAGACAGGGACAAATTCCCAAGAATAGGTAGCTTCAGTCCAGACGTGTTACAAAATTTAAGGAGGAGGATATGTCTCGTAAAATCAACAAAGAGACGAATTCAGCATCATGATTATTTACAGTTATGGCACCAGGAAGGTGAGATACAGAGAGGTTTGGCTCTGGCGGCAGGATCTGGGGCAGTCAGTAAGCTGATAGCCACAGCCCCTCCTCCACCATACATTGCAGGAGAGAAGTTGATTGCGGAGAGAAACGCACTGGGTTGTAAAACACAAACACTTAGTAGCCCTGTAAATGTAAATGATGTTAACCAAGTAACTCATGCTATTATTAACCCGTGCAAGTTGTACCCTGTTTTGAACCTTCCTCAGGAGTGTGATCAAGAAGAAGATTCGGCAACAATTTCAGCTCTCTCCCTTGCGGCCACCATAGCAGAGACCACAGTAGGCACAGCGACACCCACGAGATTAGTGAAAGCCCCTAGCGGAGGGATAGGTGAGGTCGTGTCAACGGGTAAGTACGGCACCATGCACTACACTGAAACAATTGTACCACAAGTTGTAGAATCTACGCAGAATGAGGCTGTTAGAATTGCTCCTGTAAGGGTAATAGCAGTTCCCAATGGAAAAACAGATGTGTCTGGAGCCACTCCCATAAGGAACATTGCCATGTACACTCCATTTTCCCGAATGGAATTAAGAACAATAGTGTCCGAATTTCCTGACCCCAGGAAAGACTTAGTTGCTAGCCAAAAATACATCAGGGATCTAGGCAACACTGTAGAACCCAACAACAAGGATTGGCAGATACTGCTAAGAGCTTGTTTACCTTCCAATGTCGACGCAACTCAATTCTTAGTTGACTGCGCATTGGATAAAGATGTACCGCTTACAGACGTGTACAACAAGGATAATGTAAAAAGGATAAATTTACAGCTAAAAGAGTATTTCCCAGCCGTTGTTAAATGGAATAAAATATTTTCCATTAAGCAAAAGGAGTCCGAAACGGCAACAGAATATTTTCACCGGGCACTATTAGAAATGGCAAAGTACACTGGTATAGAAGACATTAAGACCAACCCAAACCATCGAGAAGTAGCAGTATCTGTACTGATGGATGGTTTGAAAGAAACATTAAAAGCTAGGGTACAGACCACACAACCATGTTGGCGAGGTCTGTCAGTGTCCACATTGAGAGAGGCTGCTATTGATCACGACAGAAACATCACTAGGCACAGGGAGTCGCAAAGTGATAAGTTGATGTCCGTAAGTATACAGGCGCTGACCACAAGGCAGCCTGCGTATGTACCACCGAATCCTGTGGGTAAGGCAAGTGTAATGACATGTTTTTCTTGTAACAGACCGGGACACTATGCACGAGAATGTAGAACAAAGAGTGTACAAAGATCTTTTCAACCCCCTAGACAACGACACGACACACGACATTGGGAGCAGGGTCCACAGAGGCGGAGTTTTGAGCCACATACAGGGGAAACAAAAAGATATCCCCCGAACAGAGGTTGGCATGCCTCTGGTAGTTCCCAGCTAACCCCCTCACAAGTAGTCGCTGCCAGCGGGATTCAGGGAGGTCAGCATACCCACTAGGGGTGTGGCCATACCTGTAATCTGCAGCCAGTTAAGTTGATTGCCAGTCTTGGAAGTGAACCAGAGATTGCAATCAATGTAGCTGGTAAAACTTTAAACTTTCTTGTAGACACAGGGGCGGCCAAGTCAGTGATAAATTCGACAGTGGGCATGAGAACCACTGGTAGGACAATTCCAGCCATGGGAGTAACAGGAGTAGTCCAGCACTACCCTGTTAGCAAACCAGCCGAGATTACAATAGGGCCTTTGCATACCAAGCATTCCTTTTTGCTGGCTGCATCGGCACCAACTAATCTCCTGGGTAGAGACTTACTATGTAAAATGGGTTGCGTCATTTATTGTACTCCTGAAGGTGTATTCTTGGACATTCCTGAGAATCACGCTCAGGAGGTACGAGACATGTTAGACTCCCCATCAAAATTAATGTCACATTCCATTATGACAAATAGGAATCCATCCCAAGTAGAAGAGATGATATCTCAGATACCAGAGTCACTTTGGACAAAAGATGGACAGGACACTGGATTAATGGCAAACGTAGCTCCAGTAATTGTACAAGTAAAAGATGGTAGGATAGCTCCAAAAATCCCACAGTATCCTCTGAAGCCAGAGGTGGAGTTAGGAGTTTTTCCCGTAATAGAGCGCTTGCTACAACAGGGCATTCTAGTAAGAACGTCCAGCACAGCAAATAGTCCCATCTTCCCTGTTAAAAAGAGTGGGGGGAGGGGTTACAGGCTAGTGCAGGATCTAAGGGGGATTAACAAAATAGTTGAAAGTCAGTTCCCCGTAGTGCCTAATCCAGCTGTCATCCTAATGCAAATTCCTCCCACTGCCAAATTTTTCACTGTTATTGACCTCTGCTCCGCTTTCTTTTCGGTACCTCTGCACCCTGACAGCCAATATTTGTTTGCATTCACATACAGAGGAGTCCAATACACGTGGACTCGGTTACCCCAAGGTTTCATAGATAGTCCAAGTATATTTTCTCAGGCTTTGCATGATTGTTTACAGTCTTTCCAACCAGACAGTGGATCAGTATTGATACAGTATGTGGACGATTTATTACTGTGTTCAGATTCACTGGAAGCATCTCTGAAGGATACGAAACAGCTCCTGTTTCATCTTTCAGACACAGGTCACAAGGTTTCCAAAGACAAGTTACAATTATGCCAAACTAAGGTAAAATATTTGGGACACTGTCTAACACAAGGACTGAGACACCTGACCGCTGATAGAATCCAAGCCATTAGAGACATGACACTGCCACAAACCCAGCAACAGATCAGGACGTTTTTAGGAATGTGTGGGTATTGCCGTAATTGGATCCCAGGGTTTTCCATATTGGCGTTACCTTTGCAGGAAATGGTCTCTTCAAACAAACCTGATCGGATTTCGCATACAGACGAATCCGAAACAGCATTTGAGAGACTCAAACAGTGCCTAACGCAGGCACCAGCACTAGGTATGCCAGACTATGGGAAACCCTTTGAACTATACGGAACAGAAAGTGCTGGGTGCGCAGCAGGTGTACTAACCCAAAAACACGGTGACGCCAGCAGGCCAGTCGCATACTACAGCGCCCAGCTAGACACGGTAGCGCGATCCCTCCCCACATGCTTGCGTAGCGTTGCGGCGATAGCATTGCTAGTGACAAAAAGCGAAGATGTCGTGCTAGGCCACAACCTCACAATCCATACACCACATGCGGTATCTGCCTTATTGAATTCTGCCCAAACCAGACACGTCTCATCTGCAAGGTTTACAAGATGGGAATTGGCATTAATGGCCCCAGTAAACATCACCATAAGGAGATGCAGCGCATTAAATCCTGCAACTTTTCTCCCAGGTGTGCCTGGTCAGGCACAAAGGGTGGAAGGTGAGAGTGATGGGGAAGGAGGATTTAATGCAAAGGAAGATACACATGATTGTATGGAATATTTGACCCAAAATTTCACCGCAAGGCCTGACATCAGTGACAATCCACTGGAAGATGCAGAACTCACGTTCTACACTGACGGTAGTTGTCATAGACAGTCAGACTCGGGAGACTTGTGTACTGGATACGCAGTCGTAGATGACCAAGACACCATAGAAGCGGAACCGCTAGGCCCACCTCACTCAGCCCAGGTTGCTGAACTGGTCGCCCTAACCAGAGCATGTGAATTGGCTAAGGGTAAGTCAGCCAATATCTACACCGACTCTAGATACGCCTTCGGGGTAGTACATGATTTCGGAGCCCTATGGCGCCTCAGAAATTTCATGACGGCAGCTGGTACACCGATAGCGCATGCAGCATATATAAAAAGGCTTCTAACAGCGATACAGGAACCCGACAGAGTGGCTGTTATCAAATGTAAAGCACATGCATATAGCCAAGACTCAGTATCCCTTGGTAACAGCCGAGCAGACGAAGCCGCAAAGCTTGCAGCTGCTACCCCCATACAGACAGACACCACACAACTGATGGTATTTAATACCATCAACACACAAAAGTTGTGTGAGATGCAGAATTTGTGTTCCACACAGGAAAGAGCAGTCTGGAAGGCAAAGGGATATGGCCAGGAGTCCTCAGGGCTCTGGACGGATGGACATGGTAAACCAGTGGCCCCCAGGGCATACCTTCCATGTCTGGCTGAAGCAGCTCACGGGCTGACTCATCTAGGCAAGGAGGGGATGTGCAAATTGGTAAGAGCATACTGGTGCGCCCCAGGATTCTCCTCTCATGCGAGTAAAAGAGCAATGTCATGCCTTACCTGTCTGAGAAAGAATATTGGAAAGGCAATACCTACAGAACCATCCCATATCCCACCTGCCGGCGGCCCTTTCCAGGTAATACAAATCGACTTAATTCAATTACCCCTATGTCGAAATTTGAAATATGTACTTGTTTGTATAGATGTTTTCTCGAATTGGGTCGAAGCTTTCCCAGCAGCTACAAATACCGCTATGTTTACAGCTAAGAAAATTGTGCAGGAATTTGTATGTAGATATGGTATCCCTAGAATCATTGAAAGTGATAGGGGTACCCATTTTACAGGTGATGTCTTTCAAGGAATGTGTAAGTTGATGGGAATTGATAGCAAGCTGCACACTCCGTACCGTCCACAGGCGAGCGCGAAGGTCGAAAGAGTGAACAGCACTATTAAAAATAAATTGAGTAAAGTAATGGCAGAGACAGGATTGACGTGGCCAGAAGCTTTACCCATTGTTTTGTATAGCATCAGAACCACTCCCAGGTCCCCTCTTAATCTGTCTCCTTTTGAAATCTTGTTTGGTCGACAACCGCATGTCATGATTAACCCTCAGGATGATTTGAAATGTAACAATGAAGTAACTGTAAAGTACTTGATTAACATGAGTAAGCAGTTGAGGAATCAAAATGATAATCTGAAGTTGGTGATTCCTGATTTACCAGATAGTAATTGTCATGACATTGAACCTGGGGATTATGTAATGATACGAAATTTTCTACGCTCAGGTTGTCTTATTGATAGATGGGAAGGACCATACCAGGTCTTATTGACTAGCACCACAGCATTGAAGGTGGCTGAGAGAGAGACTTGGGTCCATTCATCCCACTGCAAAAAGATTGCTGATCCAGAGAAGTCCCGTGATAAGGAACAGACGGTAGAGGTTGTATCACTGGAGTGTCTGTTCCAGGAGGACTGAGGCGGCACCTGAGCCTTGAAGACCGAAAGCAGTTGTCGACTCCCCTCTCCCTTTTATTGTTTTTCTCCACTTCCCATCCCCTCTTCCTTGAAATTTCTTTTTTCCCCCTTCTCATTCTTCTCTATTTCCTCCTCAAAGATGGACTTGCCCCAAGAGACTGTGATCCGGATTTTGATGTTAACCGTGATGTTGACCAGAGCAGTCTGTTCCGGCGAGAGTACCATAGAGGTCGAGAGAGGATCTGGAATGGGTTCCGATTATGATGATGGAGGCGTAGTTTTCCAAGATCAACCAAACCAACAAGCAAAGGCGAGTATCAGAAAACGATCCGATAGAAGAAATTGTGATGGATTGTTAGCTGAAGAAAATTGTATCTGTAGGCTCTGTGATAATCTGGTTGAAGATGGATGCATAAAGAAATGCCAATCCAGTTTTAATATCCATATGGACCGGCATCCATTGAGTGACTATCACTCTTTAGTGGGTAATGTGTTAAACAAAACAGATTGTTGGGTATGCTCTCAAGTACCTCAGGGTCATAGCAAATCAGGGCTAGTACCATTTCCTTTAACGTTAGGGGAGGTACTTGAGCTAAGTGGTGGGAGACCGGTGGACCGGAGATTTAACATCTCCAGCCCTCCTAGTTTGAAGCTCCACCAATACCATGTGGATAGGTCCCTCTTATGTTTTAATATCTCCAACCCCCGTAAGCCGGGAAATTGGGAAGTGTCATGGAGCAACCTTACCATGACCTTTTCACACAGAGCAGATAGAATGCCTACAGATACAGAGCTCGTACGCCACATAGCCAGTAGAGGAAAATCTTTCCGGTATCGATATACCTTAGGAAATAGGATTACTAGAGTTGGAGAGGTATCACCAGGATACTGTGCACATATCGTACAAACTGATACGTGCATTAAGCAGATGGAAGAATTAGGGTCAGGAGATTTCACCTGGAAGGTTTGTAACATGGTCATGTCCTTCTCCGTCCCATATGTTCTCCCCGATGACGCATATTTCATATGCGGGAGAAAGGCGTACAAGTGGCTTGCCCCAAACTCTGAAGGATTGTGTTATATTGGAAAAGTATTGCCTGAAGTGATGACTGTTACACATGACAAAATGAAGGACATACACCGTGGTGCCCAAGCTCCTTATACTCACACTTATTACGAGCACCGAGTTAAAAGACAACTGTCAGAAAGGTTAGAGCATCCGGCCTCTGATCTTATCCATGAATCCACCGGGATTCAGGTCCTGGTAGCGTTAGATTTCACTCGCACCGCTCGAGGAGTGATGAATTATAGATACATTTCCGCACTCGCCAA
The DNA here is from genome assembly GCF_028390025.1 of Pseudophryne corroboree. Taxonomy (NCBI): domain Eukaryota; kingdom Metazoa; phylum Chordata; class Amphibia; order Anura; family Myobatrachidae; genus Pseudophryne; species Pseudophryne corroboree. Next base: position 291,158,925 of record NC_086453.1, on the reverse strand, counting down.
TTTGTTAGATAATATCACTGAAATGTATGATGACACGTTTAGATACACTGGAAGAGAACTTCAAGCTTACAAAACGGAACTAGTTCAGCATAGGATGGTTCTTAATTATCTTACAGCAGTAACAGGCGGATATTGTGTTACATTGGCAACACAGTACGGCATAAAGTGTTGCACTTATATCACGAATAGCACCGAGGATCCGGTAGAGGTCATAGACCAAAAGATGGACGATATTCTGCAATTAAAGTGGGAATTTCGTCGAAAACACAATCTCACCCTTGCTGCTGTAGGTAATGAGCTGACTGGTTGGGTGTCATGGTTGAACCCGCGAAATTGGTTCTCCGGTTTAGGAGACTGGGCTCAAGGAGTCATAATGGATGTTGGAAAGTTTCTACTATGTATCTTAGGTGTTGTTATATTTATTGGATTGATATTTAGATGCGGGCAGGCTTTAATGAGGTGCAAACAAAGTACAAAAGTGATGAGCGTGAGGAGTGAGGAAACTGTAATTAACCTGGATTTGATTTATGACCCAATAATAGAAACCAGAATGTGATGAAAATGCGATTATACGGTCCGTTTCTTTCACCTGTTTTTCTGCTTTTCTCCAAGATACAAAGACCCCCTTGGACGAGGAAGTTGACGAGACGCTATACAGACAACAGACAAGCACCAAAGATGAAGTTTTGACCACTTGAGAAATGGACATTTGATGAACTTTGCCATGGATCCCCAGTTTCCCTAGTACTTTTAAACTCACGCTAGCCCAACATTTTTTTTGTAAATCCGATGGCTCTGACAAAGCTATTTGCTCATGCCCAAGGAGCAATACAGCGCAAAGAAGACGACTCTCAACAGATACCGAACACAACTTCGACGACAGATGTACATTTCCCTGACATAGAATATCATTGCATTTTCCATAAGTGTTCTTTATCTTCATCTCTACAACCCTCAGGTAATGACACACATAGACGATAGGGAATACAGGCACAGATATCAGCAACCACATACCTCCCCCATTCATGTATCATCAACTAAAATGTGCTCCCCATTTTGTTCAAAATCCGAAAAGAGCTCGGTAAAGTTTGACAGCCCATCCACAGACCTGTACCACAGGATAAGAAGGAATTCAAATGTATACTTCGCAATACCTCGAAGCTTGATTTACAACACGTACGGCACGATGATACATGACCCTCCAAACATGGACTCATACACACATGCTTCTGCTATCACACTAGGTCATACCCTCTTCACACCTACTCCTCTCTCCTCCCTCACCCAACCATGGAAATGAATTAACCCCTGACATATATTTTTCTCCTTTTGAAATGTTTTAGAAGGTGGCAGTTATTATTGACTGCCAAAGGGTGGACTGTCAAAGTCAGAAAAATATCCCCATGCACGTTGCCATATTTGCACCGCACACTGGTCCGTGCTGCGCATGCGTACGCTCTCCCGTGAAGGCGCATACCCGCAATAGCGTGCACTCGCAGGCGCGGTATGCGTATTTACGGTAGAGTTTATGTAGTCGTAGCGTGCGACTCATTCGTTACATATTTTCACAATTAATGTAGTTTATAGATCATGATCCCTTTGATAGTTTCTGAAAGTTTGGTTAATATAGAAGGTCCCTGTTTAAAGTAATCCCTCTTTGTATTGTACGAAGGGTCTAACAGGAATCATACAGCAGTGTTTGGTACCCATCGGAAGAGTATTTAATTAGCAATATTCCGGTGTTGGTTTGGAGCGTATTAATCGCTCGTGCGAATAGTTATGGACATAAGAAGTTTATGTCCATTTCTATTATTTACTCATACTCAGGTATGCGGCGGGAAACCTAGTTTCCCACCCACCTGAGCTGTTGGAAATCGTCACAGCCCACCTGTATGAATCAACCTATGACCTTTTGTTGTGATACAGGGTCGAATTCCTTCATCCAATGGACAATGGGATTGTAGGGACTATGAGATTGCATTGTGTGTGGGGCATAAATAGGCAGGCCGACCACATCCAGCTCTCACTCTTCAACGGTTCTCATTGCTGAAAATCGGGTGCTGGATGTCCAGGCGCATGCGATCGTTTACCCTGTGCGTAAGTTTCTCTCCGTAATCATTGTCTTTCTGTGAGCCAATTTCTCTCATCTCTCTCCGTCTCTCTCTCTCTTTCCCTTCTCTTTCTCTCGTATCTCCCCTAGACTAGTATTGTATTGTATTAGATAGTATTGTATTTTGGTTAGGAAGTCTCTGTTATATTGTAGTGTATCATTTGTACTGTTATCCCCTTTTACAAATACATTAGATATAATACAGTTAATAGGCTTTGGACCCTAAACCAGTATCTGTGTATTTCCTATAGTGTTAAGTGTTCACTTGAGCGTCGGTGACGCTCAAGCAGCTTTGTAGTTAGTCAGGTTACACAAGGTTGCACTTACACCCTGTACTCACATTAAGGTAGTCTGTGAATTTTATTGGTATAAGGTTTAGACATAAAGGTATAGCGTTGTGAGCGTCTGCGCCGCTGGTGATCTCCTCGTGGTCTCGAGCGTCCGCTACGCCATAGCGAATCATTACTCTAGTCATAGCCAATAACGTGTCCTGTGATCACTGGGCCGTGAGCGAACGTGACGCTTGAGCGTCTCGCCTACGGCTGAGCGATCGTTACGCAACTAGCGTACCATTACGGTACTTCTTAAGTAAACAGCGTACAGTGTTCTTAGACTTCATAAAGGGTTGTTTATACGACAAGGGAATTTAGCATTGTCAGTGGGTATAACCGCACAGTCGGCATTACTCAGGTGGCGAATCAAGGACAGTTTATAACTTTACAATGACGGTGGTGAGGGGGTCAACAGCCAAAAGGCCGGCGTAGTAGGAACAGAGGCCTTAATTATATCTTGGGAAGTAACGATAACAGAGTCCCAGAAGGGTCGGAGTAAGGGGCAGTCCCACCAAATATGCAACAGAGTACCAATATTGTTTCCAGTCTTTGTCCGAGAGGGAGATACCCAAATCTTTTTCCCAAGCTAAGGCAAATAGGGGAGGTGTCTGTGAGGTTGAAAACTATAATAGCTTATACAAGGTGGAAATTATGGCATTTTGGAGCAATACAAAGTCTTTCAAATGGTGTTAGTTCTCTAGAAGCATGGGAGGCCCTGTCGCCTGAGTTCAAAAAGTGTCTGACCCGAAGGTATTTCCAAAAATCAGAATGTGGAATATCCCATTTGTTCTAATGTCTGAGAATTGTTTAACTCCCGATGGGGACATCAGCTAGCCGACCCTGAAGAGTCCCTCCACCGCCCATGTACGAAAGTGGGAGAGAGTGAATCCTGGCACAAAGTCTGTATTAGCTGGGAAAGAGGTCAAAAGGCCAAAGACAGAAGAAATATGGGGCCACCTACGCAGTGTCTTCCAGAAAGAGAGAGTAGGAGAAATAGTTGGGTGAGCAGAGGAAGGCCTGGGGAGTGAGGGGAGCCAAGGAAAAATTTCCAGGTATTGTTGCATATATAGGGCTTCGAACATCAACTTTTAATTTGCTTGAATGGGCAATACATAATCGAGAGCTACTGATTTTTGGCCACCAACATTTAGTCAAGTTTCAGCTAAGACTCCATTGGCCTGCAATGCTATCAGAATTGACGTTGTATTGTTTAGACAATGTTATCCTAATGCGCCAAGTGTAAACTTTAGCCTCATGTTGACTTGTAACTACTGTCATGTTTTGTTTTGTTTTCTCAGGCCGAACGTGTGTCCAGAAAGGGAACTGTCCGTGGTAGCCCACAAGCAGCCAGTGATTGAGGCCTACAGTCAGATGGTGAAAGTCTGGAAGCAAGGATGCACGGGACAGCTGTGGTGTGTTGGCTATGAGCGTAGGTAGGTATACATGGCAGGGAACAGTCTAAAATAAGTCAAAGAGATCTTAACAAATGGCTATATTCATGATTTAATCCACTACATTATGGGTGTGGTATAATAGATAGACAGGGTTTAGGTAGACAGTCAATACATAGACACCACATGTTAGACAGTCAAAGGGTCGACAGGGTGAAAAGGTAGACATGAAAAAAGTAGACAGTACAAAAGGTCGACAGGGTCAAAAGGTAGTCATGGTCAAAAGGTCGACATGACAGTGGTCGACATAAAAAAGGTAGACACCATTTTATTATTTTTGGGGTTTGTGTGGAAAGTTTTGTCATCTGGGACCCCTAATTGTAGAGAGGCATCTGCTCGCCACAAGTTTTAGAACCAACTCTATGCCGACATGGATAGAGTATGAAAAAGTCCAAAAACATGTAAAAAGACCTGTGTCTACCTCTTTTTAATGTCGACCATTTTCATGTCGACCTTTTGACCCTGTCTATCTTTTGACCCTATCAACCTTTTGTAATGTCTTATCTTTTTTTCATGTCGACCTTTAGGCCCTGTCGACCTTTTGACCCAGTTGACCTAATGTCTGTCTAACATGTAGTGTCTATCTATTGACTGTCTAATTAGACACTGTCTATCATCCGGATACCTTACATTATATATATGGCCAGTCAGTCTCTTCTTCATCTCTCAGGAACAGTTATCGCTCATTGCTTTGCTCTGTATCATTGGTGTCCCTATCAGGCTAAACTGGAAACTGGTTGATATCACTGAGGCTTCCGTACAGGAGTTATACTCTCAGGGGCTCTAATCTCTGCAACTGACTGCACCTTTCGTTTTGTGTAGCCATACATACACAATGACCTACCTGTATGGAAGTGGTGGTGGCTTTGGTGGTGTCATCTTCTTAATGCAGCCGCAAAATGTCAGTGTATACAGGGCATCAATCTGGGCATGCGCATATTTGTTTAACACAACAAGGATCCAGCAAAGCCAGAGAGGCTTTGCTGGTCCCTATTGCCAGTTACAGGTGACGCCATCTGAAGATGGCATAAGCGGGTGGGAAAAAGCTAGGCTTTTTGGTCCCTTATTAAATAGACCTAAGCCATCATAGCCATTGAGTCCACGGGGAAAGCTATAAAGTGCCCAATATAAGGTAATTAATGTATCTGGCGTTAATCCTTTGTTTAATAGCACAATGCTGAAAGTGATCCTTTTTTATGGTAGTGTTGCCAGAAATTACTCTCATAACAGCTTGATAAATAGCGATCTGAGTCTTAGACGCTCTCCTAGGTCCTGACCTAGAGGTGCATGTAAGTGAGATTTCACAGCATGTTTTTTTATGCAAACTTGCAATGAGCATCCATTGTTTGGAGATACACATATTTGGCACCCACTGCCCCTCGCACTAGGAAGGTAGACCATAGGCATCCAACGAAACATGCCCCTTTAAGATGTATATTTTGAGTTTCAACGATATTGAAATACATTACATAAACTGGTGCAAGTTTGGAGATGATGATTGATGCAGCTTTACACTTAAGCTTACAATTATCTTAATATGTATGTCAATCAATATACAGATGGGGACATTGTATTGTGAAGAAGAAACTATGCTCATACAAATAGTTCCTCTTTTACCTCATCTTTAAATCAGGCTCCTAGCGTCCATGAGGTTACATGCTGTAACATAGGCTTCTAAGCCTACTCCATTTAGATACCATATCTGATTTAGCAATTAAAGTGACGTAATGTTAAGCAATGGCTGATGAGCTAATGAGACTGCCCCGGCTCAGACAAAATTATAGCCAGCATATGTCAGCCAGAGAGGAAGCCTGACAAAGGCAGGAGCACCAATATGGAGAGGGCAGAGAAACATGTCTCACCATGGGCGGGATGTAATAAGAAAGTGCGCCATAATTCGCATTGATACTAATTTATACATATGGAAATGCAGTAAAAACCTCGAAAACAGGGTTTTTACTGCATTTTTCCTTTAGTATATACCGACCCAAGATTGTAACCTGCAGCACCTGGGTGTGATGTACTAAACAGAAAATGCAACAGGGTTTTTACTGCATTTCCATATGTACAAAGCCCTCCACACTTCCACATTGCTTTTCATAGTGATCTGGATTCAGATGTGACAGATACCTATAAATGTAATCTCTGATCAAGGCCTGGCCATACATTTCTTGAGTTACTTTTCACATTCCAAGCACAATATACCCCAAATTACCAGAGCCAGGGGCCCGGTATCTGTTACTTTGGCCATTTGCGAAATACTCTTTAGAGATTACCAATAGCCAGTTTTAGAATTGTGAATCTCAGTGCTTGTAACACTACTTGCGCCAAGAGCGCTGACGCCCCGTCCAATCACTGTCCTCAACACTGAAGCACAATGAGGTGTCAAGACATAGCAAATGTATAATTTCCTGCAGCAGAAGAATATGAGCAGGGTGGGTGCATGATACGGATACCTCCATTCTGCTAGTCTGAGCTGGGTTATACAGCTTTTTATGTATGTATGGAGTTTAACTAATATGTGTGTTTTTTCCCTCCTTGTTAGGCTGAGAAACTCCTTTACTAATACTCTTTTTCCACCTAAAAACCGGGTCCAACCTGGGCAACTGAACACAGGTTTCAAGAAGTGTAACAGTGGCTTCAAACCCTGTTCATACCGTAGGCTGGACCCGGGTTAGTGGCAGGTCTTCCTGGCGCTTGGAGATGATGTCAGCTCTCCATAGGGTTTTAACGGGACCCACTGCACCCTTACCTCGGTCCTTCCCAGGTCCGACCATGGTAGCTACCTGGGTTGGATTCCCAGGAAACTGGAGTCGGGTTATTTTTCGGGATCAGTACGAGATCCAGCCGGCCGAGATCCCGGCGGTCGGAATATCGACACCGGGATCCCGACCGGCACAATCCCGAGAGGGGGCCGCGCGCAACGCAGCCCCTTGCGGGCTCGCTGCGCTCGCCACTCTGCGGGCATGCTAATTTATTCTCCCTCTATGGGTGTCGTGGACACCCACAGAGGGAGAATATGTCGGGATTGTGCCGGTCGGGATCCCGGTGTCGGGATTCCGACCACCGGGATCCCGTCCGGCGGGATCTTGACCGCTTCCCTATTTTTCAGGGACCCTTATCCACTGAGCCACAACCTGGGTAACCTGGCAATAACCAGGGTTATAGTGGCAGTGGAAAAGGGGTATAAGATGTTTTTATATCCTGCTGCATAAACCTTTTTGACTGTGAAGAACATACCAAGAATGAGAAAAACACTCAGTAGCAGATATATTGGGAAAGCAAAGCAATTATCAGACATTCCCCTACTAAAGAATGCCAACTATTAGGCAACCTGTAATTTTAGGCTTGTTTTTCTAACACATAAAATGTGAAATATGTGTTGCGATTATATATAAATGCCCTCTATATATTATATAACATGCCAGAATTGTTTGCACTCTTGTACCGAATACACGCTAACACCAGAAGTGTCTTTATGAGAAAAAGCTAAGTGTACATTTGTATTTGACGTGTTTGTCTATGGCTTTCCCTCTGCCTGGTACGTGGATTACAGGCTGATTGTTTATATTCCACTTTGTGCCGTCTCATCACATGAAAAAAAAAAAATCATTAAACTAGAACATGAAATTGAGACTGATAAACACTAAGAGCGCCTTGTACAGATGCCAAGATAAAGAAGTTTCATCAAATAGATCTTCAGAGGCGCTCTGCGAGGCCTGCAGGTAAAGAAACCAGACAAGCCTTTGTTATATACAGTATGCCAACATATATTTCATGTTTGACCAGTGATAGAAATAGAAGTTGTAGAATTTAGTAAAAAAATCCGATGAACCATTTAAAAAAGTTTGTCGGTTTGGGAGCTACAGCCATACTTTACTTAGCGCATAGCTTATGTTGAAAATCAATGAGGGCCTCTCCTTTGGGGCCGCCATAGTTATCAGACAATCAATGCCAATTGCAGATAAGGCACAAGTTTCATCTAATATGTCCAAAAAGATTTGCAGTGTCAGACACTGTTACGGGCAGGTGTGTATTGGATGTTAATCCTGATTGGCTGCGGCACCTGCCCAATCAAATGTCACATTTAGTTACCCTTTATGGGGGGGAATTCAATTGTCTGTGAAAATACAGTTATTTACTGCGAGTAAACTTTTCACACATACCACACAAAAATGTGGCTTTTCGCCAGTATGCGCACTTCTGTTTTTTTTACCTATCCAATTGCAAATGTGCGAAAACCGGGATACACGCGATAACAGTATAGAAGTGTATTAGTGGTCATAATAAAAGTATTCAGGGTACGTAAACTGTGCCATATGCCTATTATATGCATTTTTCTAAAAAAGTGAAAAAACTATAGAAAGCAAGTGTCTTGTGAAAATAAATGCTCTACTTCATTTAGGGGTGCACAGTGTCGGACGGGTGTGGTTCATCAAATCGACAGTGTCTAGGTCGACAATGTTTAGGTCGACCACTATAGGTCGACAGTCACTAGGTCGACATGGATGGAAGGTCGACAGTGTTTCTAGGTCGACATGTGCTAGGTCGACAGGTCTAAAGGTCGACATGAGGATTTTTTTTGTGTGTGTCGTTTTCTTCGTAGAGTGACCGGGATCCCAAATTAGTGCACCGCGTCCCCTCGCATGGCTCGCTTCGCTCGCCATGCTTCGGGCATGGTGCCTTCGCTTCGCTCGGCACACTTTACCGTTCCAATCGTAGTCCACGTGGATCGTTAAGTATGAAAAAATTCAAAAAAAGAAAAAAAATGTGAAAAACTCATGTCGACCTTTAGACCTGTCGACCTAGCACATGTCGACCTAGAAACCCTGTCGACATTCCATCCATGTCGACCTAGTGACTGTCGACCTATAGTGGTCGATCTAAACATTGTCGACCTAGACACTGTCGATCTTCAGACCGGATCCCATGTCGGACAGGGGCATGTAGGGCCCACCGGGGTAATGCAGTGGTAGGAGCCTATGTTAGGGGTGTGGCCAGTATGCAGAGGGGGTGTGGCCTGCCACCTTATTGGTTTGACTAACCATTAGAGCAGGCATTCCCAACCGCGGTCCTCAAGGCACACCAACAGTGCAGGTTTTAGTGATATCCAGGCTTCAACACAGATGGTTAAATCAAAATAACTGAGGTACTAATTAAGTCACCTGTGTTCAAGCCTGGATATCACTAAAACCAGGACTGTTAGTGTGCCTTGAGGACCGCGGTTGGGAAACACTGCATTAGAGAGTGCAAGGATTGGGCACCTTCATAAATATGTACACTAAGGGGGTAATTCCAAGTTGATCGCAGCAGGAATTTTTTTTAGCAGTTGGGCAAAACCATGTGCACTGCAGGGGAGGCAGATATAACATTTGCAGAGAGAGTTAGATTTGGGTGGGTTATTTTGTTTCTGTGCAGGGTAAATACTGGCTGCTTTATCTTTACACTGCAATTTAGATTGCAGATTGAACTCACCACACCCAAATCTATCTCTCTCTGCACATGTTATATCTGCCCCCCCCTGCAGTGCACATGGTTTTGCCCAACTGCTAAAAAATTTCCTGCTGCGAACAACTTGGAATTAGCCCCTAAATTAAGCAGCTGCATGCATGATAATGTACCAGATTAATAACAGATTAATAACAGCAATGTAGAAAATACACCATAGTCCAGTATAAGGTAACATATGTATAAAGTGTAATTCCACTTCTAAAAATAAAAAGCAATTTTTCTCCCACCTGCAAGTCTAAAAACACTCGTCCCACTCATAAATCACGCCAATATACCTGTCCCGTACATTGTACCCCAATTTCCTGCATTTTGCATGTTGTCATCACAAAAATGACATGTCATTATTGGGCAATTAAAAATAATTAATAAACTTCTAAGTGCCTAATACAGTAAGTCATTAAGGGTGGTATCCCAGGGGTTCTGAACCAAACCCAACGTTTTTACCTTAAAATATGGATTTTCCGTAACTCTTCACCTGCTCAGGAGCTGGTAAAAATAAATTTGCGTTAAATGTATGGAGAATTATCGCTGCAAAATTTTTGCGATATGAGTTTTTATTGCAAAATAGCGGCATTTCCACTTATGGGGCATACACACAGTGTGATTTAACTACCGATATGGACTATATAGTCTATATCAGTAGTAAACATAGTGCATATGGCACCGTGTGTATACAGCTTGCAATGCTGATGCGCGCTCCTGCGGAGTGGACATCGCAAGTAATAACAGACTGTACAGGCAGGTCAGTTTTGACTATAAAGTGTACAGTCTAGTAGATTGTACAGTGAAAATTGACCATAGCAAAAATCGCACCATGTGTTAAGTCATTATCGGTGGCTCTGAGGTGATCAAGGGAAATCGCATAGTGCAAATTTGCCTATAGGCAGAAACGCACTGTGTGTATGCCCCTTTAGTCTTAAGATTTGCCATATGTGATCTGTGGGTCCTGTGTGGCATAATGTGTACTGGGGCACTGTAGTGTGTTGCAGAGTCCTCAGCAAGTGCGTTACGCTTACACAGCACTGAGCAATAACAGGGAGCATCAACTCCTCGAGTGTGTCTACGGTCACACAGACTGCCCGCGGCAGTAGTGACGCTGGCACCGTGTTTCTATACATACTAAAGTCAGATACACATCCCGAAAACCACCATGATATGCCTGCGTTTTTGCCGCCAGTTTCCGTTAACTCCCGAAGATGGTCCCTTCCTGTCAATCACACCGCATTAAAAATCTCCCTGCAAGCAGCATCGCAGATATACCTTGGCGCAGGTGCACTGCGGCTACGTGTGCAGTCTGCCAATAATCACTCAGTTGCATGAACATCGGCATCGCGTAAACACATAAACTATGCCAATAGTGTAAGGATCTTATAAGGGGATGCAGAGCTTCTCCGTTATATACAGTATCTCCTTCATGATGGGGAGAACTCAGCCTGAAAGGAACACAAAGGTGACATTAAGGGTAGCTCTGCTTCTCAGATGGGGGAGGAATTCCTTACACAGATCGCACACAATTCAGGGCGGCTGGTGTGAGGTTCAGTGAACTGACTTTGAGCTGTAATTTTCAGCAATTATCGGGAGTAATGTATACGCAACTGTAATAAAAAAGAAGTGGGCACGATTATTCAGAGTGCCTGCCCAACGAACAAAGGCATTAAATAGCATGGCCAGAGTACTTTCCAGCACATCAAAAGCCTAAAGTAGAATTTCAGCTATGGTAAATCACTTGCTTATTAGGTGGATACAGTCACCTAACACTTTGTAGAATACAATTAATCCAAATGCTTTTGGGTCAGAAGTGCAATGAATAAAGTTTACTTTAAAAAGTGTTTTCTGGGAAATCTTGTATAACACCTTGGTTCCCAAACTTTTTTGAATCACGGCGCCCTAGAGCATCAGAATTTTTTTCACGGCACCCCTAGGCCAAAAGTTTCTTATTGAGAAATGTAGAAAAAAAAATTTAAATTAAGTAACGTGCTTATATGTCATCCTTAGGTTCAGTTATGTGGTGAGGGACATGATTCATTTCTGGTTGTCCACATCATTTATGATTGGAAGACATTAGCACTAGAGATGAGCGCCTGAAATTTTTCGGGTTTTGTGTTTTGGTTTTGGGTTCGGTTCCGCGGCCGTGTTTTGGGTTCGAACGCGTTTTGGCAAAACCTCACCGAATTTTTTTTGTCGGATTCGGGTGTGTTTTGGATTCGGGTGTTTTTTTTCAAAAAACACTAAAAAACAGCTTAAATCATAGAATTTGGGGGTCATTTTGATCCCAAAGTATTATTAACCTCAAAAACCATAATTTACACTCATTTTCAGTCTATTCTGAATACCTCACACCTCACAATATTATTTTTAGTCCTAAAATTTGCACCGAGGTCGCTGTGTGAGTAAGATAAGCGACCCTAGTGGCCGACACAAACACCGGGCCCATCTAGGAGTGGCACTGCAGTGTCACGCAGGATGTCCCTTCCAAAAAACCCTCCCCAAACAGCACATGACGCAAAGAAAAAAAGAGGCGCAATGAGGTAGCTGTGTGAGTAAGATTAGCGACCCTAGTGGCCGACACAAACACCGGGCCCATCTAGGAGTGGCACTGCAGTGTCACGCAGGATGGCCCTTCCAAAAAACCCTCCCCAAACAGCACATGACGCAAAGAAAAAAAGAGGCGCAATGAGGTAGCTGTGTGAGTAAGATTAGCGACCCTAGTGGCCGACACAAACACCGGGCCCATCTAGGAGTGGCACTGCAGTGTCACGCAGGATGTCCCTTCCAAAAAACCCTCCCCAAACAGCACATGACGCAAAGAAAAAAAGAGGCGCAATGAGGTAGCTGACTGTGTGAGTAAGATTAGCGACCCTAGTGGCCGACACAAACACCGGGCCCATTTAGGAGTGGCACTGCAGTGTCACGCAGGATGTCCCTTCCAAAAAACCCTCCCCAATCAGCACATGATGCAAAGAAAAAGAAAAGAAAAAAGAGGTGCAAGATGGAATTGTCCTTGGGCCCTCCCACCCACCCTTATGTTGTATAAACAAAACAGGACATGCACACTTTAACCAACCCATCATTTCAGTGACAGGGTCTGCCACACGACTGTGACTGATATGACGGGTTGGTTTGGACCCCCCCCAAAAAAGAAGCAATTAATCTCTCCTTGCACAAACTGGCTCTACAGAGGCAAGATGTCCACCTCATCATCACCCTCCGATATATCACCGTGTACATCCCCCTCCTCACAGATTATCAATTCGTCCCCACTGGAATCCACCATCTCAGCTCCCTGTGTACTTTGTGGAGGCAATTGCTGCTGGTCAATGTCTCCGCGGAGGAATTGATTATAATTCATTTTAATGAACATCATCTTCTCCACATTTTCTGGATGTAACCTCGTACGCCGATTGCTGACAAGGTGAGCGGCGGCACTAAACACTCTTTCGGAGTACACACTTGTGGGAGGGCAACTTAGGTAGAATAAAGCCAGTTTGTGCAAGGGCCTCCAAATTGCCTCTTTTTCCTGCCAGTATAAGTACGGACTGTGTGACGTGCCTACTTGGATGCGGTCACTCATATAATCCTCCACCATTCTATCAATGTTGAGAGAATCATATGCAGTGACAGTAGACGACATGTCCGTAATCGTTGTCAGGTCCTTCAGTCCGGACCAGATGTCAGCATCAGCAGTCGCTCCAGACTGCCCTGCATCACCGCCAGCGGGTGGGCTCGGAATTCTGAGCCTTTTCCTCGCACCCCCAGTTGCGGGAGAATGTGAAGGAGGAGATGTTGACAGGTCGCGTTCCGCTTGACTTGACAATTTTGTCACCAGCAGGTCTTTCAACCCCAGCAGACTTGTGTCTGCCGGAAAGAGAGATCCAAGGTAGGCTTTAAATCTAGGATCGAGCACGGTGGCCAAAATGTAGTGCTCTGATTTCAACAGATTGACCACCCGTGAATCCTTGTTAAGCGAATTAAGGGCTCCATCCACAAGTCCCACATGCCTAGCGGAATCGCTCCGTGTTAGCTCCTCCTTCAATGTCTCCAGCTTCTTCTGCAAAAGCCTGATGAGGGGAATGACCTGACTCAGGCTGGCAGTGTCTGAACTGACTTCACGTGTGGCAAGTTCAAAGGGCATCAGAACCTTGCACAACGTTGAAATCATTCTCCACTGCGCTTGAGACAGGTGCATTCCACCTACTATATCGTGCTCAATTGTATAGGCTTGAATGGCCTTTTGCTGCTCCTCCAACCTCTGAAGCATATAGAGGGTTGAATTCCACCTCGTTACCACTTCTTGCTTCAGATGATGGCAGGGCACGTTCAGTAGTTTTTGGTAGTGCTCCAGTCTTCTGTACGTGGTGCCTGTACGCCGAAAGTGTCCCGCAATTCTTCTGGCCACCGACAGCATCTCTTGCACGCCCCTGTCGTTTTTAAAAAAATTCTGCACCACCAAATTCAAGGTATGTGCAAAACATGGGACGTGCTGGAATTTGCCCATATTTAATGCACACACAATATTGCTGGCGTTGTCCGATGCCACAAATCCACAGGAGAGTCCAATTGGGGTAAGCCATTCCGCGATGATCTTCCTCAGTTGCCGTAAGAGGTTTTCAGCTGTGTGCGTATTCTGGAAAGCGGTGATACAAAGCGTAGCCTGCCTAGGAAAGAGTTGGCGTTTGCGAGATGCTGCTACTGGTGCCGCCGCTGCTGTTCTTGCGGCGGGAGTCCATACATCTACCCAGTGGGCTGTCACAGTCATATAGTCCTGACCCTGCCCTGCTCCACTTGTCCACATGTCCGTGGTTAAGTGGACATTGGGTACAACTGCATTTTTTAGGACACTGGTGAGTCTTTTTCTGACGTCCGTGTACATTCTCGGTATCGCCTGCCTAGAGAAGTGGAACCTAGATGGTATTTGGTAACGGGGGCACACTGCCTCAATAAATTGTCTAGTTCCCTGTGAACTAACGGCGGATACCGGACGCACGTCTAACACCAACATAGTTGTCAAGGCCTCAGTTATCCGCTTTGCAGCAGGATGACTGCTGTGATATTTCATCTTCCTCGCAAAGGACTGTTGAACAGTCAATTGCTTACTGGAAGTAGTACAAGTGGGCTTACGACTTCCCCTCTGGGATGACCATCGACTCCCAGCAGCAACAACAGCAGCGCCAGCAGCAGTAGGCGTTACACGCAAGGATGCATCGGAGGAATCCCAGGCAGGAGAGGAATCGTCAGAATTGCCAGTGACATGGCCTGCAGGACTATTGGCATTCCTGGGGAAGGAGGAAATTGACACTGAGGGAGTTGGTGGGGTGGTTTGCGTGAGCTTGGTTACAAGAGGAAGGGATTTACTGGTCAGTGGACTGCTTCCGCTGTCACCCAAAGTTTTTGAACTTGTCACTGACTTATTATGAATGCGCTGCAGGTGACGTATAAGGGAGGATGTTCCGAGGTGGTTAACGTCCTTACCCCTACTTATTACAGCTTGACAAAGGGAACACACGGCTTGACACCTGTTGTCCGCATTTCTGGTGAAATACCTCCACACCGAAGAGCTGATTTTTTTGGTATTTTCACCTGGCATGTCAACGGCCATATTCCTCCCACGGACAACAGGTGTCTCCCCGGGTGCCTGACTTAAACAAACCACCTCACCATCAGAATCCTCCTGGTCAATTTCCTCCCCAGCGCCAGCAACACCCATATCCTCCTCATCCTGGTGTACTTCAACACTGACATCTTCAATCTGACTATCAGGAACTGGACTGCGGGTGCTCCTTCCAGCACTTGCAGGGGGCGTGCAAATGGTGGAAGGCGCATGCTCTTCACGTCCAGTGTTGGGAAGGTCAGGCATCGCAACCGACACAATTGGACTCTCCTTGTGGATTTGGGATTTCGAAGAATGCACAGTTCTTTGCTGTGCTGCTTTTGCCAGCTTGAGTCTTTTCATTTTTCTAGCGAGAGGCTGAGTGCTTCCATCCTCATGTGAAGCTGAACCACTAGCCATGAACATAGGCCAGGGCCTCAGCCGTTCCTTGCCACTCCGTGTCGTAAATGGCATATTGGCAAGTTTACGCTTCTCCTCCGACAATTTTATTTTAGGTTTTGGAGTCCTTTTTTTTCTGATATTTGGTGTTTTGGATTTGACATGCTCTGTACTATGACATTGGGCATCGGCCTTGGCAGACGACGTTGCTGGCATTTCATCGTCTCGGCCATGACTAGTGGCAGCAGCTTCAGCACGAGGTGGAAGTGGATCTTGATCTTTCCCTAATTTTGGAACCTCAACATTTTTGTTCTCCATATTTTAATAGGCACAACTAAAAGGCACCTCAGGTAAACAATGGAGATGGATACTAGTATACAATTATGGACTGCCTGCCGAGTGCAGACACAGAGGTAGCCACAGCCGTGAACTACCGTACTGTACTGTGTCTGCTGCTAATATAGACTGGTTGATAAAGAAATGTCTATGTAACTATGTATGTATAAAGAAGAAAGAAAAAAAAACCACGGTTAGGTGGTATACAATTATGGACGGACTGCCTGCCGAGTGCAGACACAGAGGTAGCCACAGCCGTGAACTACCGTACTGTACTGTGTCTGCTGCTAATAATATAGACTGGTTGATAAAGAGATGTCGTAGTAGTATGTATGTATAAAGAAGAAAGAAAAAAAAACCACGGTTAGGTGGTATACAATT
Source organism: Pseudophryne corroboree (assembly GCF_028390025.1). Lineage (NCBI taxonomy): Eukaryota > Metazoa > Chordata > Amphibia > Anura > Myobatrachidae > Pseudophryne > Pseudophryne corroboree. Next base: position 291,142,818 of record NC_086453.1, on the reverse strand, counting down.
ATGGACGGACTGCCTGCCGAGTGCAGACACAGAGGTAGCCACAGCCGTGAACTACCGTACTGTACTGTGTCTGCTGCTAATATAGACTGGTTGATAAAGAGATGTCTATGTAACTATGTATGTATAAAGAAGAAAGAAAAAAAAACCACGGTTAGGTGGTATACAATTATGGACGGACTGCCTGCCGAGTGCAGACACAGAGGTAGCCACAGCCGTGAACTACCGTACTGTACTGTGTCTGCTGCTAATATAGACTGGTTGATAAAGAGATGTCTATGTAACTATGTATGTATAAAGAAGAAAGAAAAAAAAACCACGGTTAGGTGGTATACAATTATGGACGGACTGCCTGCCGAGTGCAGACACAGAGGTAGCCACAGCCGTGAACTACCGTACTGTACTGTGTCTGCTGCTAATATAGACTGGTTGATAAAGAGATGTCGTAGTAGTATGTATGTATAAAGAAGAAAAAAAAACCACGGTTAGGTGGTATACAATTATGGACGGACTGCCTGCCGAGTGCAGACACAGAGGTAGCCACAGCCGTGAACTACCGTACTGTGTCTGCTGCGACTGGATGATAAATGATATAAAAAATATATATATATCACTACTGCAGCCGGACAGGTATATATTATATATTATATAATGACGGACCTGCTGGACACTGTCTGTCAGCAGAATGAGTTTTATTTTTATAGAATAAAAAAAACAACAACACACAAGTGAAGTCACACGACGAGTGTTTAACTTTTTCAGGCAATCACAATATAAGTATACTACTAACTATACTGGTGGTCAGTGTGGTCAGGTCACTGGTCAGTCACACTGGCAGTGGCACTCCTGCAGCAAAAGTGTGCACTGTTTAATTTTAATATAATATTATGTACTCCTGGCTCCTGCTATAACCTATAACTGGCACTGCAGTGCTCCCCAGTCTCCCCCACAATTATAAGCTGTGTGAGCTGAGCAGTCAGACAGATATATAATATATATAGATGATGCAGCACACTGGGCTGAGCCTGAGCAGTGCACACAGATATGGTATGTGACTGAGTCACTGTGTGTATCGCTTTTTTCAGGCAGAGAACGGATATATTAAATAAACTGCACTGTCTGGTGGTCACTCACTATATAATATTATGTACTCCTGGCTCCTGCTATAACCTATAACTGGCACTGCAGTGCTCCCCAGTCTCCCCCACAATTATAAGCTGTGTGAGCTGAGCAGTCAGACAGATATATAATATATATAGATGATGCAGCACACTGGGCTGAGCCTGAGCAGTGCACACAGATATGGTATGTGACTGAGTCACTGTGTGTATCGCTTTTTTCAGGCAGAGAACGGATATATTAAATAAACTGCACTGTCTGGTGGTCACTCACTAGTAAACTCTCTGCACTCTCTACACTTCTACAGTACTCCTCCTAGTCCTAAGCTCCAGTAAATCTCTCTCTCTTATAATCTAAATGGAGAGGACGCCAGCCACGTCCTCTCCCTATCAATCTCAATGCACGTGTGAAAATGGCGGCGACGCGCGGCTCCTTATATAGAATCTGAGTCTCGCGATAGAATCCGAGCCTCGCGAGAATCCGACAGCGTCATGATGACGTTCGGGCGCGCTCGGGTTAACCGAGCAAGGCGGGAAGATCCGAGTCGCTCGGATCCGTGTAAAAAAAGCTGAAGTTCGGGCGGGTTCGGATTCCGAGGAACCGAACCCGCTCATCTCTAATTAGCACTGGTTTTGCCTATTACGTTGACCATATAGATTAGAATTGGTTCTTGACACCAATCCAAGGCACCACTGCAAGTGTCCCGAGGCACCCCAGGGTGCCTAGGCACAGGCCCGGCGCTACCCGCTCAGCGAAGGGATGCAGTGCAGGGAGGCGCTGGTACGGAGAGGCGCTCCCAATGCTCTGCATCCCTTCCCTGCTGCGCCGTCCTGGCCCCCCTGCTGCTGCTGTGTCTGTCACTGTATGACTGTGACAGTCACTGGCAGCGGAGCCTGCAGCGTGAAAAGCCTCCTCCCTCCCCTCCCCTCACCTGTGTGACAGCGGCTGTGTACGGGACGGAAGGGGGCGGAGCTAAACGGGACGGAAGGGGCGGAGCTAAACGGTCCAGAAGGGGGCGGAGCTACACGGACCAGGCTGCTGTACCGAGGGTGACTGGCTTAGGTAAGTAGAGGGTGAGAGAGAAGTGTGTGTTTGTATATATGGTGTGTGTGTGTGTATATGGTGGGTGTGTGTGTGTGCATACGGTGTGTGTGTGTGTATATATGTGTGAATTGTGTGTGTGTGTGTGTGTGTGTGTGAGGTATGTCTGTGTACGCGCACTTTATGGATGGTAGTACTGGGGGGGGCATTACGTATAATGACGCTATTACTGGGGGGGGGGCATTACATGTAAGGACGCTACTACTACTGGGGGGGCATTTTGTGAAACAACGCTACTACTGGGGGGGCCATTACATGTAAGGACGCTACTACTACTGGGGGGGCATTTTGTGAAACAACGCTACTACTGGGGGGGAATTACGTATAAGGACGCTTCTACTACTGGGGGTGCACTACGTATAAGGACGCTACTACTACAGGGGGGGCATTACGCGTAATGACGCTACTACTACTGGGGGGGGGGCATTACGTATAAGGACGCGTCTACTACTGGGGGCGCACTACATATAAGGATGCTACTACTACTGGGGGGGCATTATGTATAAGGATACTACTACTACTGGGGGGCATTATGTATAAGGATACTACTACTACTGGGGGGCATTATGTATAAGGATGCTACTACTACTGGGGGGCATTATGTATAAGGATGCTACTACTACTGGGGTGCATTACATATGACGCTACTACTACTACGGGTGGGGTATTATGTATAAGAGGAATAAGATTGTGCTACATTGTGGCGTAATTTTAAATGGGGGTACTATTGTGTGGCCATGCCCCTTACTTGTGAGCCCACACCACTTTTCCCGACGCGAATATGGGAGGGCGCAAATTTATAGTTTGCAGGGGGGCGCCGAACACCCTAGCACCGGCCCTGCCTAGGCACACAGTTTGGGAACCACTGGTATAAGACTATGGAAGACGTTATCCATAACTGCTCCTACACTGCGTACACAGGACTGCACAGAGCTGTATGCGTCTTTGTGAGCGACCGCCCCTCTCCGTACACGTGGCTTGCTATCCTGCACCATTATTAGTGCACACTTGCATCAACTCTGTGCTTGGCGCAATAGATAAGTCTGGAAAGAGGCTTCCATGTAACTGTTTATGGCCTGCAATTCTGATGTATCTAGCCTTGGAGAGTAATAAAGTGGAGAAATTCCCAAAGCAACCAATCTCTCCACTTTATCTCCCTCTAAGAAGTAAAAAAAAAGGGTATGTTTAAAAAAAAAAAAAAAGACGGGAATTGACTATGCTACCGTGTTTTCCATGATCATGTTTTCCAATGGTGTATGCAGTTGTGCTTGGCAGCCATATTTGCTGTGTGTGACGGCAGCCCAACACTCCAACGCCTGAAGCCTGTGCAGATCAGTGAGACCTTTGCATGCTTCTGTGTGTTAGAGTAAACAACGCGTTAAAAAACAGGGAAAAAACAGCATGGGGTCCTGTCACCTCCACAAGCAGAACAGCCCTGGACTTTTGGAGCTGGTCCTGGTTCTAAAAATACAGGGGTGTAAATGACATAGGGATTCCCTGTACTTGTAGAACCGGCACCAGGCTCCACTAGCAGGGGGTAATGCCACAGACACATGACGAGGTCCCGTAGCCAAAGCTATTGTTTCCCCTAACTAGTTAGCCCAGGCCAGGGATTCTTGGGGACCCCTCCAATAAAGCCCCCCCCTCTCCCCCCGTTGAGGGCACCCAAGGCCTGGGCTGAGGCAGAAGGTTACCCCTGGTATCCCTGGGCAGTGGTTGCCAAGTTCATAGCAATCAAGTGTGAAAACTAGAAGTGATAAAATGGGGGTAATTCCAAATTGATCGCAGCAGGAATTTTGTTAGCTGTTGTGCAAAACCATGGGGGTAATTCCGAGTTGATCGTAGCAGCAAGTTTGTTAGCAACTGGGCAAAACCATGTGCACTGCAGGGGAGGCAGATATAACATGTGCAGAGAGAGATAGATTTGGGTGGGGTGTGTTCAATCTGCAATCTAATTTGCAGTGTAAAAATAAAGCAGCCAGTATTTACCCTGCACAGAAACAAAATAACCCACCCAAATCTAACTCTCTCTGCAAATGTTATATCTGCCCCCCCCCCCCCCCTGCAGTGCACATGGTTTTGCCCAACTGCTAAAAAATGTGATGCTGCGGTCAACTCGGAATTACCCCCATTGTCTTTTACAGGAGGACTACAGGTCCCAACAAGCCTCCCCTGCATGAACCACAAGTACCACACAAGTACATCATGCCGGTCATAAAGGACCTGATGTTACCTGGAGTCCACCTGTAAAAGACTTATGAAAATAAAGACATGCATACCAAAGAAACACACGCCATGACAGTATACATTTAATACATTCACTCACACTCACATGCTGCATACTTACCTTGACCCCGGTGCTGCTTCGGTTCACTTCTCCAGTAGAATCCAAATACACTTGGGGGGGGGGGGGGGGGGGAGCTTGCTCCGCTACCGCTTTGCTCGGCACAAGTTACCGTTCCAATCGTAGTCCACGTGGATAGTTAAGTATGAAAAAATCCCCAAAATTTTAAACACTCATGTCGACCTTTTGGCCTGTCGACCTAACGGCCATGTCAACCTAATGCATGTCGACCAAATGGCATTGTCGAGCTTCGGTGGACGACCTAATGAGTGTCGACCTAAATTGTGTCGACCTAACGACCGTAACCCCCGCAAATGCTGGAACCCTCAAGGGTTATGTCATTTGCAGGGCCGCCAGCCAATCATCAGCCACTTCTGTGGGAACAGACTGCTGATTGGCTGTGAGTGGCCTGACAATCAACACCCAAACTCACAGCTAGTCAGCGGCCTGTTACTATAGTAACAGTTGCACATCGTTACCAGCCTGCAGTACCTGTTACGCCATCTCCAAGTTACACATTGATATTAGTCCTGCGCTCAGCACTATTCCTTTTAAAGCTCTCTGCTAATACTCACCTGTTTCTTCCTGCTTTCAGTCTGGTACTCAGCCATCCCAATTGCAGTGCTTCTTTGCTTCAACCTGCATACCTGCTTCCAATACTTCAGCCTGCATATTCCTGCATGCAGTATTCTACATTGTGCAGTCTCTACCACTACCAGTATATTCCTGCCTGTCCTAGTTACCACTGTCTGCTAAATATCATCGTGCAGTTCCAGTTGCAACCTGTATACTCAAGGGGACGGTTCAGGCTACAATTTGCTCATATCATCGTGCAGTGCCTTAGTCTAAGTTGGTGAAGTGAAATGAGAAAAATTTATATAAAAAATAATTTTTATAAATACAATTTGAAAATCGGCATGTACATTTGTATTCACACCCTTTGCTATGAAGTCCCTCAAAAGTTTTGGTGCAACCAATTACCTTCAGAAGTCACATAATTAGTGAAATGAAGTCCACTTGTGAGCAATCTAAGTGTCACATGATCTGTTAGTATAAACACACCTTTTCTGAAAAGCCCCAGAGGCTGCAACACCACTAAGGAAGAGGTGTCACACCATGAAGACCAAGGAGCTCTCCAAACAAGTCAGGGACAAAGTTGTTGAAAAGTACAAGTCAGCGTTTGGTTATAACAAAAATATCCAAATCTTTGATGATCCCCCGGAGCACCATCAAATCCATCATCTTCAAATGGAAAGAACATGGTACCACAACAAACCTGCCAAGAGACAGCTGGCCACTAAAACTCACAGACCGGGCAAGGAGGGCATTAATCAGAGAGGCAGCACAGAGACCAAAGGTAAACCTGATGAAGCTGCAGAGTTCCACAGCAGAGACTGGTGTATCTCTGCATGTGACCACAATAAGCCATACACTCCATAGAGCTTGGCTTTTGGGAGAGTGGACAGTGTTAAAAATAAGAAGGTATGTTTTGAGTTTGCCAAAAAGCATGTGGACGACTCCCCAAATGTATGGATGAAGGTGCTCTGGTCAGATGAGACTAAAATTGAACTTTTTGGCCACCAAGGAAAACGCTATGTCTGGCACAAACCCAACACATCCCATCACCCTAAGAACACCATCACTACAGTGAAACATGGTGGTGGCAGCATCATGCTGTGGGAATGTTTTTCAGCAGCAGGGACTGGGAAACTGTTTAGAGTTGAAGGAAAGATGGTGGATGGTGCTAAATACAGGGATATTCTTGAGCAAAACCTGTTTCAGTCTACCTGTGATTTGAGTCTGGGACGGAGGTACACCATCCAGCGGGACAATGACCCAAAGCATACTGCTAAAGCAACACTCGAGTGGTTTAAGGGGAAACATTTAAATGTGTTGGAATGGCCTAGTCAAAGCCCAGATCTCAATCCAATTGAGAATCTGTGGTCAGACTTGAAGATTGCTGTTCAAAAGTGGAAACCATCCAACATGAAGGAGCTGGAGCAGTTTCGCCTTGAGGAATAGGCAAAAATCCCAGTGGCAAGCTCATAGAAACTTATCCAAAGTGACTTGCAGCCAGTGGCGTAACTTCCACCCCCGCAGCCACTGCGGAGGCTTGGAGGCGCAGGGCCTCAAGGGTGCCGCAACTTATTGCTGCTTTGTGTGAGTTCCGGAAGGAGCCGAAGGGCGCAGCGCGCCCCTTTCCTGTGTCCCTCCTGGGTCTCCGGCGGCGGCGTGTCTCTGTCAAATGAAGTGCCGGTTTGTGAGACAATCAGAGCTCGCAGAACGGCAGCCAATCAGGAGCCGCAGCTGCCGGTCCGCGAGCTCTGACTGGCTCACAAACTGGCACTTCATTTGACAGAGACACGCCACTGGAGACACAGGATGTACACAGGAGAGGCGCGCGCTGTGCCCTCCGGCTCCTTCCCGGACAGCACAGCAGCGGGGGCTGGGTGTGTACATGGCACTGGGGGGGGGGCATATTTGGCACTGGGGGCATATGTGTAGCTGGCACTGGGGCGGGGGGCGCATATGGGGCACTGGGGCATATGCGTATCTGGCAATGGGGGGGCATATTTGGCTCTGGCACTGGGGGCATATGTGGCACTGGGGGCGCAGCCCTAGCAACAAGCATTAAGCCTCTGGCAATGAGCTTGACACCCAGCACATGACACCCCTGGCAACAAGCATAACACCTAGCACATGAAACCCCTGGCAATGAGCATGACACCCTGAGCATGAAAACCCCTGGCACCATTCATGGAACCAAGAGCATGAAACCCCTGGCAGCGAGCAGGTAATCTAAAAGTAATTAGAAGCCTTACTGTAGGGTTTAATGTATAATGGGCATTGCGGTGTGTGGCATAATGTATCACGGACATTGCGGTGTGTGGCATAATGTCTCACGGATATTGCGGTGTGTGTCATAATGTGTCACAGGCATTACGGTGTGTGGTATACTATATCGCAGGCATTGTGGTGTGTGGTATAATGTTTCAGGGGCATTGCAGTGTGTGGCATAATGTATAACGGGCATTGCGGTGTGTGTCATAATATGTCACAGGCATGACGGTGTGTGGTGTACTGTATCATGGGCATTGTATGTGCTGTAATGTCTCAGGGGCATTGTAGTGTGTAGCATAATGTATAACGGACATTGCGATGCCTGTCATAATGTGTCACAGGCATTACGGTGTGTGGCATAATGTGTAATGGGCATTATTGTGTGTGGCATAATGTCTAAGGGCCATTGCAGTATGTGGCATAATGTCGTAAATTACAAATAATGTAAGGGGCATGAATCAGGATTATTTTTTTTCCTGTGGTGGCCAACGTCTTGACGTACAGATTGCAAAACTGGGGTATAAGTTAGTCTTTTCCTGCAATACCACGCCCCTGTAAGCAAGGACACACCCCTTTTGTGGGGCGCCATAGGCGCGCACATATTAATCACTTTTCTAGTGCCAATTATGGGTGGGTGTGTGTGTGGGGGGGGGGGGGGGGCGCCAGAGAATGTTTTGGCTTGGGGGAGAAAAATTTCTAGTTACGCCACTGCTTGCAGCTGTAATTTCCGTAAAAGGTGGCTCTGCAAAGTACTGACTTTAGGGGGGTGAATAGTTATACACGCTGAAGTTTTCTGTTATTTCGTCCTATTTGTTGTTTGCTTTACAATTAAAAAAAAAATAATCTTCAAAGTCGTAGGCATGTTCTGTGAATGAAATGATGCAAACCTTCAAACAATCCATTTTAATTCCAGGTTGTGAGGCAACAAAACAAGAAAAATGCAAAGGGGGGTGAATACTTTAGCAAGGCACTGTATCTCTAGTGTGTAATATATAGACTGAGTACACTCCTATCGTGTCACAGACAAGTCTCCTGTTCTGCATCCAGAAGGTAGAACCAGAGCTGTCTCAACAGCAGTGTAGGCCCCTGGGCACAGCAATGCACTGGGGCCCCTACTCACCCATCAGCGGTAGGGGTGGGGGGTGCTATCAGCGGCAGGTTTGAAGTCCCACGGGGGGTAGGGGGTTCTATCTTTCACTCAGCATGTAGGACCTGGAGAAATAATTTCTGCTAATTACTCCTTTACTGCACAGATGGGGCGGGAAGGAGAACGCTAAACTGTAGAAGGGGACATTGTGCTGAATGATGGGGCCCTGGTACATGACTTCCAGGGTGGTAGGGGGGTGTTTAATACACAGGGGAGGGGTGGATAGAGGAGTGGGCTTAATATTCATCATTTTCCGGGGGTCAGGGCCGCTTGCTTTACTGCAGATTTAAAATAGATTTCTTAGCTTTAATGGGCTAAAAAAAACTAGAGAGTCCCACCTTTCAGGAGGTACTGGGGACACCTGTTGGGTGGTGCTGGGGACACCTGTTGGGTGGTGCTGGGGGCACCTGTCAGGAGGTGCTGGGGACACCTTCCAGGAGGTACTGGGGACACCTTTCAGGAGGTACTGGGGACACCTGTCAGGAGGTACTGGGGACACCTTTCAGGAGCTACTGGGGACTTGGGGATCAGACTTCAGTAGCCAGAGCAATCCACCAACAAAAATATAAAACTGCATATTAGGCATGTGGAGCTGTAGCAGGGACCAGCTGCTGGAAGGCTGATATCTCTGGTTCTGGGCATAGTAGAGACAAGCTGCCAGTGTCAACTGAAAGGGGAGAGTCCCAGCTTTTGGAGTATACCCTCATCGTAAGTCAGACAGAACCCGAGATATCTGGCTGGGAAGAACAATTAACAGGCTTGGATGGGGGAAAAAATCTGGTACCCCTGGAAAGAGGGGACCCTCAGCTATCAGCCTAGGGCCCTTTTACTCCTGGGGCCCTTGGGCAAGAGCCCATTAAGCCCATACGAAAAGACGGCCCTGGGTAGAACTAATTGTGGAGAAGCTCGTTCACCTAATCACAGTTTTAACCAGACCTGCCCTGGGCTGTATTAACCCATGGCTGGGTCCCGAGGCTTTCAGGTATTTCGAGCCCCCTGTCTGACAGTGCAATTGTTCTTCCTTTTTACTCCTTTTCTTTTCTCTTTTGAAATAGCGACACTGCGCTATTGGTCCACTGTCCCCCCCCCCCCCCCCCCCCCCCCATAGCATACTTGCCTACTCTCCCGGAATGGCCGGGAGGCCCCCGAAAATCGAGTGGCGCTCCCGGCTCCCCGGAGGAAAAGGCAAGTCTCCCGGACGAGTGCCCACCACCCGCAACTCACCTACATAACCCCCGGCGGCGCAGTTTAAAGTGCGCGGTCCGGGAGTCAGATGACACGATTCACGTCATCCTGGCCCCCGCCCCCTGCCTTGCAATACCAATATGAACGGCATTGCTAGACAGGGGGCGGGGCCACGATGACATGATCGTGCAGCCACGCCCCCAACCCCGCCCCTAAGCGTCATCAAGCCGCATCTCCACACCCCTGCTGCTCCGACCTGGCTGCCTCCTCCTGGAGGGGGCAGCCAGATTGTCGGTAAGTATGCCCCATAGCCTCAAAACAAACATCATCTGACTACGATTGTGCCTTGCTATGGCGCAGGGTGCAAAGTGCCTTTAAACATTGGAGCCCTATGTCACAGGTAACAGTGCCTCAGCAAACAAAATTGAGAGGCCCCCTAGGCTTTAGCCTAGTCAGCCTTATGAATAATTAATTTAGCCCTGGACCTGCCCAGTGTCCCTAGCCTGGAGCCCAAAACCAATCTAAAAAACAAGGTTTGGTACATTTCCCCCTAAATATTCTCAATAGCGGAGAAGTGGACAAGTAAAAAAGTTGCCCATCGTAACCAATCAGCTTTTACCTATCATTTTATAGAATGCACTTATTAAATGCTAGCTAGCAACTCACTGGTTGCTATTGGAAACTGTAAATTGATTAAATTAACAATGGATATGAATCACTAAATAGCAAAATAATAAAATAAAATATTGCAAAATTAAATAAAACAAAACCATTGTATTGCATTAATCAGTACTGGATATACCAGACATGCTATAAAATGTATTTTAGGACCCCTTTCATAAATTCTGTTTTTGCTTCTATTTTCCCCAAGTCCTTGTATGAAGTTGTCCAGAGACCAAAGAACCTATCCTATTCCCACCGGCAGTGTGTCACCTTACGCTGTGTGAACTTACAGACAACGCAACTAAGCCGCTGATGTATGAATTTGCTTGCAGTTGGTTTCTGCTGTGTGAAACAATACCGGAACCTCATTATACAGGCCTGCTGATTCTCAGAAATAATTGTGGGTCCATGTCCAAGGTCCATTAAATGAGTGTGTCGCGGCAGGTCCCTGTTTTCCTAATCCACTGAACATTTAACGCACTTACAGAAAGCCCTAGAGATTGTTATGTGGCTCGAAGTGTCAGCTTAAGAGAGGTCCCAATCTCTGGTGCTGATACGAGGTGATAGCTGAAGTGCGTGTTATGTCCCTTCCGTATTTTATATCTCAGATAGAGGAGTCAATGAAGGAAAGGCAGGTGGCGTTGTGTTTAAATACATGTGTCCTAGCAACCGGCCATTTGTTTGGATCTCGACTATCTCCCCATTGACAACTGTTGATAACATTTGACAGTGTGAAAAGCGGTTTTATGAATTCAAAGCCGCAATTTCGACTAACATTGATGCACTTGACCCTAATCGTTAAGTCAAAGCTGTATTCAATTATAAAGCAATGAGGCTGTGTAGTTGTTTGTGAGGACACCTCCAAATTCAGAACGGAACAAATGACTGTGTCTTTCACTTTACTATGAAATATTGCTCAGAGTGTTTCTGGCTAATGAAGCTGAAAGTATGAGTCCTGGAGGATGGGGTTGACAATTACTGGGATAATGTAGAAGACAGAGGTTGCTTATTTTATTTTATTTTTCCTTCGCACAAAATAGGCCGTTTTGTATAAAAACGGAGAATGCTTGAAATGTAATGTACAGAAATTCAGTAGGACACTGTAATAGAACTCAGGTGTGCCCTGTACTAAACCAAACTACCCTGCCCCATGCATGAACACCAGCTAAAACAGAGATGGTTAACATTCAAGCCAAAGGTCAAGGCAGGGCAGGGGCGGATCTAGACATTTCTTATAGGGGGAGCGGTTTCAAAATTAAACCTGACTCCTCCCCACCCTGTTTATGTATCCTCCCCTTTCCAGCCCTGACTCCTCCCACTTTATATATATATATATATATGTGCGTGTGTGTATGTGTATAGATAGATATATATATATATATATATATATATATATATATATATATATATACATACACACACACACACCACATGGACATAACTATTTGGCCACACTTATTATTTGCAAACATCACGCTGCAGGTTGCTGAACACGTCCTGTGCGCTGTACAGCCTGTTTTGGTTGATCAGATATATCAGTATAATACCGCTGACTGTAGACAGTAAGAGAGTACTTTAATAAAAATTAAAAACACATAACAGAAAGCCCCATATATGTCAGCCTGTTACCCCGGTTACTCCAGCTTCCTGATATCACCTCCAGGAGTCCGATTTTAACGGACTCCTGGACGAGAACAAATTACACATATATATGTGTAGCTTGCGCGTAATACTGGGGGTGAGGGGACTAAGAGCATCACTGCACAGTAAAGAAGCGGCGTGGCGCCAACAGCGGGATATAACTCACCCACAGCGTCTTTTGATTTGCTCATCGCCCCGATGTACGGTGACAGCCTGGCCCGAAAGAGCAGCCGGTCCCTGCTATCGTCTCCAAGCACAGCTTATGCTCCCGCCACGCCGCAGCCACTCACACTACACCTGGCCCAAACAGAGGCCTGGAACGCAAACAGGAAGCAGCCTTACACAACTCAGACGGAAGCTGCTCACAGCCAATCGGAGACAGCAGCGGCCTTACAGCGATGGCCAGAGCTGCAGCATCAGTATGCAGGCGTTGCTGTCATGATGCCCTCATCGCCCCCCCCCCCCCCCCCCCTAAATCCACCAGAGAGGCAGGGGGCAATGCCGAGGAGACAGCAAGGGTTTAGTCTAGAGATCTGCACCGGAAATTTTTCGGGTTTTGGTTTTGGATTCGGTTCCGCGGCCGTGTTTTGGATTCGGACGCGTTTTGGCAAAACCTCCCTGAAAATTTTTTGTCGGATTCGGGTGTGTTTTGGATTCGGGTGTTTTTTTTTTCAAAAAACCCTCAAAAACATCTTAAATCATAGAATTTGGGGGTAATTTTTATCCCATAGTATTATTAACCTCAATAACCATAATTTCCACTCATTTCCAGTCTATTCTGAACACCTCACACCTCACAATATTATTTTAAGTCCTTAAATTTGCACCGAGGTCGCTGGATGACTAAGCTAAGCGACCCAAGTGGCCGGCACAAACACCTGGCCCATCTAGGAGTGGCACTGCAGTGTCAGACAGGATGGCACTTAAAAAAATAGTCCCAAAACAGCACATGATGCAAAGAAAAATAAGATTTTACTTACCGGTAAATCTATTTCTCGTAGTCCGTAGTGGATGCTGGGGACTCCGTAAGGACCATGGGGAATAGACGGGCTCCGCAGGAGACATGGGCACTTTAAGAAAGAATTTAGATTCTGGTGTGCTCTGGCTCCTCCCTCTATGTCCCTCCACCAGACCTCAGTTAGAGAAACTGTGCCCAGAAGAGCTGACAGTACAAGGAAAGGATTTTGGAAATCCAGGGCAAGACTCATACCAGCCACACCAATCACACCGTATAACTTGTGATAAACTTACCCAGTCAACAGTATGAACAACAACAGAGCATCAGTTCAACCCTGATGCAACAATAACATAGCCCTTATTGCAGCAATAACTATATACAAGTATTGCAGAAAAAGTCCGCACTTGGGACGGGCGCCCAGCATCCACTACGGACTACGAGAAATAGATTTACCGGTAAGTAAAATCTTATTTTCTCTAACGTCCTAGTGGATGCTGGGGACTCCGTAAGGACCATGGGGATTATACCAAAGCTCCCAAACGGGCGGGAGAGTGCAGATGACTCTGCAGCACCGATTGAGCAAACAATAGGTCCTCCTCAGCCAGGATATCAAACTTGTAGAACTTTGCAAAAGTGTTTAAACCTGATCAAGTAGCAGCTCGGCATAGTTGTAGTGCCGAGACCCCTTGGGCAGCCGCCCAAGAAGAGCCCACCTTCCTAGTGGAATGGGCTTTAACTGATTTTGTCAGCGGCAATCCAGCCGCAGAATGAGCCTGCTGAATCGTGTTACAGATCCAGCGAGCAATAGTTTGCATACAGGATAAACAGTGACTCCGTTTTCCTGACTCTAGCCGTTCTGGCTACATAAACCTTCAAAGCCCTGACCACATCCAGTAACTCGGAATCCTCCAAGTCACGAGTAGCCACAGGCACCACAATAGGTTGGTTCATATGAAAAGATGACACCACTTTTAACAGAAATTGTGGACGGGTGTTATGCACACCAGTGCCTGCAGGAATGTACTGGTGTCTGAACAGAGAGGGATGCAAAACAAATGAACTAACAGACAGACTGGGAAATATGACATCACGTACACAGAAAGTGATAGGGTAACAAAACCAACACAAAGTGAACAGAGAAGCCCAGAGGCTAAGAAACTGGGTGTCTCCCTAGTATTACAAATGCTAAGATGGAAAAAGCAAGATGTTGTGTTTTAATACGTAGAGAACCCGAAATGCTGTTGCTAAGGGCAACAGCAAAACCCTAAAGGGTTACCAACGGGTGTGGCAGCAAACTCCTTGGTCAGAGATGGAATAGTAGGCACAAGGAGAGTCTCCACAATCCTAATTCTCACTTGCAGGGCCCAGGTTCAGATTACTGCCACTAAACTGACACATGGACGCCCTGCACAGTGAGAGAGGATTAAGCATGCAGGTCTGAAAGTACAGCCACAAACCTGCTGGGTTCACAGAATAGCAAAAGAACCTCAGCAGGCTAAACGACTGACTCCAGTCTTACTGCTAGGTCTGGATTGGCAGAGTGTAGTACCAAATCCCCAGGCCTATTTGCAGTAAGCAATAACAAATACAAAGCTACACAGTACTGGCTAATTTTCAGGAACTGACTAACCAACAAAGATTCAGCAGCATCTGCTTAATCTGAGAAGAGGCCTTATAAAGCAGGTGCTGTCCACGCCCCACTCAGACCTCACAGACTGTGAGCACAAAAACCAGCACCGGATCCCCTGCCTGTAACCACTGCACAGCAAAAGACCCGAACCGGAGTATCAGCTGCGCTCAGGTTACTCCGCTAGCACTTGTCTCCCGGTTGCCATGACGACGTGGCAGCACAGGGCAGGAGACCCTAACAGTACCCCCCCTCTGACGAGGGGTCAAAGAACCCCTACCACCGGGTTTATCGGGGAACTGCGAGAAGAAAGAGCGTATCAGTCTGGGGGCATGAAGATCACAACTGCGCACCCACGACCGCTCCTCCGGGCCATACCCCTTCCAGTGCACCAAAAATGACAGCCGACCCCGAATCATCTTGGAGTCAAGAATCCTTTCAACAACAAACTCCCTCTGGCCACGTATCAGAAGAGGGGAAGGTCTTCCTCTGGAAGAAGGATTACTAATCGCCCGTTTTAAAAGGGAACAATGAAATGTTTTATTGATACCCAAAGAACGGGGCAGATCTAACTGAAATGCCACTGGATTGATAACCCTGGTGATCTTATAAGGGCCGATGAACCGGGGGCCTAACTTATGAGATGGCTGTCTCAACTTCAAATTCTTGGTAGACAACCAGACGAAGTCTCCTAATTTGAAGCTGCAGGGTCTTTTCCGCTTATCAAAAACCCTTTTGGTCACTAATGACACAGACACAAGGGCTTTCTTCACTTTCCTCCAAATACCTCTAAGGACCGAAACGACAGAGGAACCACCAGGCGTGGAGTCCAGGGGGTCAAAAGAATTGGCCTTAGGATGATGCCCATACACACAAAGGAAGGGAGATATCCCTGTAGCAGAGTGAGCCGCGTTGTTATAGGCAAACTCCGCCATGGACAGATGAGCAACCCAGTCAGTCTGACACTTGGAGACATAACACCTGAGGAACTGCTCCAAGGACTGGTTCACCCTTTCAGTCTGCCCATTAGACTGCGGATGGTAGCCTGACGACAAGCTGACAGAAATCTGGAGATCGGAACAAAATGCCCTCCAGAATTTGGCCACAAACTGGGATCCGCGGTCAGAGACCACATCAAGTGGCAACCCGTGGAGACGCACAACATGCAGCATAAATAATTCAGACAGGCGTCTGGCCGATGGCAGCCCAACCAGTGGAACGAAGTGCGCCATCTTCGAAAACCTGTCAACGACAACCCAGATGGCTGTCATCCCCGAGGATTTGGGCAAGTCCACCACACAATCCATTGAAATGTGGGTCCATGGCTTAGATGGAATAGAGAGTGGATGTAATGGGCCAACAGGAACCCCTCTAGGAGTCTTATTTCGGGCACAGATGTCACATGCCCGAACCCACTGATCCACATCCTTAGCCACCGAGGGCCACCACACCGCCCTAGATAGCAACTCCCGAGTTCTGGCAATACCCGGGTGACCTGCCGACTTCTTGGCATGGAATTCCAGGAACACTCGCTGTCTTAACCTAGGAGGCACAAACAAAAGACCTACCGGAAGGTCTGGAGGAGCCTGCTCCTGTGCTCTAAGGACTAATGACAAGAGGTCCTGGGTAATGCCCACTTTAATACATGATGGGGACACAATGGGCAACGGCTCCTCGGTGGTCTCTTGGATTGGAGCAAAACTCCGCGAGAGCGCATCAGCCTTGATGTTTTTTGACCCAGGGCGATATGTTATAAAAAAATTAAAGCGAGCAAAAAACAAAGCCCATCGTGCCTGCCTGGCATTGAGACGCTTCGCTGACTCTAAATATGCCAAATTCTTATGGTCGGTGAGAATTGAGACCACAAACTTAGCCCCCTCAAGCCAGTGTCTCCACTCCTCGAGTGCATCCTTAATAGCCAACAATTCCCGGTTACCCACGTCATAATTCATCTCGGCAGGCGAAAATTTACGGGAAAAGTAAGCACAGGGATGAAGGCGATTATCAGACACTCCCATCTGAGAAAGCACTGCCCCAATACCCATCTCAGAGGCATCCACCTCCACCACAAAAGGACGCTCTGGATCTGGGTGTCGCAGCACCTTGGCCGAAACAAATGCCCTTTTGAGACGGGCAAAAGCCGCTTTAGCCTCACAAGACCAGTGAGCAACATCCGCCCCTTTCTTAGTGAGTGCCACCAAGGGCGCCACTATAGACGAAAATCCAGCGATAAATCGTCTATAAAAATTCGCAAAGCCCAGGAAACGCTGAAGCGCCTTCAAACTAGTGGGCTGCACCCAATCCAGGACTGCCTGTACCTTGGAACCCTCCATTTGGAAACCTTCTGGGGAGATAATATATCCTAGAAATGCGATTTGCTGAACTTCAAATTCGCACTTCTCCAGCTTCGCCCCAAGCCGGTGGTCTCTGAGTTTCTGGAGGACTTAAGCGTACATGCTTCCGATGTTCCTCCAGGGAATGGGAGAAGATTAGGATGTCATCTAAGTATACGACTAAGAATCTATCCAAATATTCCCTGAGCACATCGTTCATGAAATCCTGGAAGACTGCCGGGGCATTACAGAGCCCAAAAGGCATCACCAAATATTCATAATGCCCTGAGTGGGTATTAAAGGCAGTCTTCCATTCATCCCCCTCTCTTATTCGGATTAGATTGTACGCACCGCGTAGGTCAATCTTAGAAAAAATGGTGGCAGTACGAAGCTGGTCAAACAAGACCGAAATGAGAGGCAGTGGGTATGAGTTTTTAATCGTGATACGGTTCAATTCCCTGAAGTCGATGCAGGGTCGCAATGAACCGTCCTTTTTACCCACGAAGAAGAACCCCGACCCAACTGGAGACTGTGAAGGTCTGATAAATCCCTTAGCCAAGTTCTCCTGAATGTACTCTGCCATAGCCTGAGTCTCAGGACGTGACAGGGAGTACAACCTGCTCTTGGGAAGCTTAGCATTCGGCAACAAATTAATGGCACAGTCATAGGGGCGATGGGGAGGTAGTACCTCTGCAACTTTTTTGGAGAACACGTCCGCAAAATCTGCATAACACCCTGGCAATCCTGGCAAACTTAGCTGCGAGAGCCTGACTGGAAGGCTCAAGCAACTCCTGAAACAATCAGTACCCCAACTAAGAATCTCCCCAGAGACCCAGTCAAATTGAGGATTGTGGGCCCTTAACCAGGGTAACCCCAACACCAATGGGGCAAAAGTACAGACAGTCACATAAAAGGACAATTTTTCAGAGTGTGTGGCTCCAATAAACAAAGAAATCTGGCTAGTGCAAGAGGTAATTTTACCCTGGGATAATGGTTCCCCGTTTAACCCACAAATTTCAATTTCCGACGCCAAGGGTACTAAGGAAACAGAGTGTTTCAGGGCGAATTGGCGGTCCATAAAAACCCCGTCGGCCCCACTGTCCACAAAGGCCTCAGTCTTGACAGTTTGACCGAGGATCTTCAAGGTCACCGGAATGATAAAAGTCTTCTTGGGAAATTCTGACTTCTGGCCTGACAGGATATTTCCCATCACCCTCAGGCCCTGAAGTTTTCCGGCTTTTCTGGGCATGATACTACCACATGACCCTTATTCCCACAGTACAAACACAACCCCTGCTGTCTCCTCCGCATCTTCTCACGCGAGGAGAGGCGGGTAGCCCCAATCTGCATAGGCTCCTCGGAAAATTCCTCAGAGTCTGAGGTTCCCTTGGGAAAGAAGGAAACCTCGGTCTCCCTTTCAAGCCTACGCTCTCTCAGCCGTCTATCCACCCGGATGGATAACTGCATGAGCTGATCCAAGCTATCAGGCAAGGGATATTGTACCAGTTGGTCTTTTATCTGGTTAGAAAGACCTCTTCGGTACTGGTGTCTCAGGGCTGGGTCATTCCACTGGGTATCATGGGCCACCCTCCGAAACTCCGTACAGTAAACCTCAACTGGCCTTCGCCCTTGCTTAAGGATCGAAATCTGAGCCTCGGCTGAGGCCGTCTTGTCAGGGTCATCATACAACATGCCCAGTGCCGTAAAAAAAGCATCAACACTTTTAAGCGACGGACAGTCAGGCTGCAACCCATATGCCCAGACCTGTGGGTCTCCTTGTAGCAAGGAAATCACTATGCCCACCCGCTGAATCTCTGACCCAGAAGACTGAGGCCTAAGCTGGAAATATAGCTTGCAGCTCTCCTTGAAACAAAAGAACTGCGAGCGATCTCCAGAAAAACGATCCGGAAGATTTACTTTCGGCTCCTTAACCCTTGAAGGTGCTGCTGCTGCGGGAGCTCCACCAGCGGCCTGGGAGGTGTGCATTTTAATGGACAAATCACTAAATTGACGAGTCAGGACCTGCACCTGATCGACCACCTGTTGCAACGTATTTTGAGGGGTATGCTCCATATTCCCACAAAATTTCAACAGGAGTATTGGGCTGCTGAATATGTTATGCACACCAGTGCCTGCAGGAATGTACTGGTGTCTGAACAGAGAGGGATGCAAAACAAATGAACTAACAGACAGACTGGGAAATATGACATCACGTACACAGAAAGTGATAGGGTAACAAAACCAACACAAAGTGAACAGAGAAGCCCAGAGGCTAAGAAACTGGGTGTCTCCCTAGTATTACAAATGCTAAGATGGAAAAAGCAAGATGTTGTGTTTTAATACGTAGAGAACCCGAAATGCTGTTGCTAAGGGCAACAGCAAAACCCTAAAGGGTTACCAACGGGTGTGGCAGCAAACTCCTTGGTCAGAGATGGAATAGTAGGCACAAGGAGAGTCTCCACAATCCTAATTCTCACTTGCAGGGCCCAGGTTCAGATTACTGCCACTAAACTGACACATGGACGCCCTGCACAGTGAGAGAGGATTAAGCATGCAGGTCTGAAAGTACAGCCACAAACCTGCTGGGTTCACAGAATAGCAAAAGAACCTCAGCAGGCTAAACGACTGACTCCAGTCTTACTGCTAGGTCTGGATTGGCAGAGTGTAGTACCAAATCCCCAGGCCTATTTGCAGTAAGCAATAACAAATACAAAGCTACACAGTACTGGCTAATTTTCAGGAACTGACTAACCAACAAAGATTCAGCAGCATCTGCTTAATCTGAGAAGAGGCCTTATAAAGCAGGTGCTGTCCACGCCCCGCTCAGACCTCACAGACTGTGAGCACAAAAACCAGCACCGGATCCCCTGCCTGTAACCACTGCACAGCAAAAGACCCGAACCGGAGTATCAGCTGCGCTCAGGTTACTCCGCTAGCACTTGTCTCCCGGTTGCCATGACGACGTGGCAGCACAGGGCAGGAGACCCTAACAACGGGTCCGCAATTCTGCTCTATCCATATGGAAAACCAGATAGGGGCTTTTATGTGACAAAGTCGCTAATTCTGACACACGCCTAGCCGAAGCCAAGGCTAATAGCATGACCACTTTCCACGTGAGATATTTTAACTCCACCGTTTTAAGTGGTTCAAACCAGTGTGATTTCAGGAAACTTAACACCACGTTAAGATCCCAAGGTGCCACTGGAGGCACAAAAGGAGGCTGAATATGCAGCACTCCCTTTACCAACGTCTGAACTTCTGGTAGAGAAGCCAACTCTTTTTGAAAGAAAATGGATAGGGGGGAAATCTGGACCTTAATGGAACCCAATTTTAGGCCCAAATTCACTCCTGACTGTAGGATGTGAAGGAAACGGCCCAGCTGGAATTCCTCTGTAGGAGCATTCCTGGCCTCACACCAAGAAACATATTTTCGCCATATACGGTGATAATGTTTAGCTGTCACGTCTTTCCTAGCCTTTATCCGCGTAGGAATGACCTCGTCCGGAATGCCCTTTTCTGCTAGGATCCGGCGTTCAACCGCCATGCCGTCAAACGCAGCCGCGGTAAGTCTTGGAACAGACAGGGCCCCTGTTGCAACAGGTCCTGTCTTAGAGGAAGAGGCCACGGGTCCTCTGTGAGCATTTCTTGCAGATCTGGATACCAGGTCCTTCGTGGCCAATCTGGAACAATGAGGATTGTTCTCACTCCTCTTTTTCTTATTATCCTCAGCACCTTGGGTATGAGAGGAAGAGGAGGAAATACATAGACCGACTGGAACACCCACGGTGTCACCAGTGCGTCCACATCTATCGCCTGAGGGTCTCATGACCTGGCGCAATACCTCTGTAGCTTTTTGTTGAGGCGGGATGCCATCATGTCCACCTGTGGCAGTTCCCACCGTCTTGCAATCTGCGTGAAGACTTCTTGATGTAGTCCCCACTCTCCCGGGTGGAGGTCGTGCCTGCTGAGGAAGTCTGCTTCCCAGTTGTCCACTCCCGGGATGAACACTGCTGACAGTGCGCTTACGTGATTCTCCGCCCAGCGAAGAATTCTGGAGGCTTCTGACTGAATCAGAACCGGTTGGTCGCGAAGCAGGGTCTCCGCTTGACGTAGGGCGTTGTATACGGCCCTTAGTTCCAGGATGTTGATGTGAAGGCAAGTCTCCTGACTTGCCCACAGACCTTGGACCTTTTTTCCCTGTGTGACTGCTCCCCACCCTCGGAGGCTTGCATCCGTGGTCACCAGGATCCAGTCCTGAATGCCGAATCTGTGGCCCTCGAGAAGGTGAGCACTCTGCAGCCACCACAGGAGAGACACCCTGGCCCTGGGGGATAGGGTGATTAACCGATGCATCTGAAGATGTGATCCGGACCACTTGTCCAGTAAGTCCCATTGAAAGGTCCTCGCATGGAACCTGCCGAAGGGAATGGCCTCGTATGATGCCACCATCCTTCCCAGGACTCGAGTGCAGTGATGCACTGACACCTGTTTTGGTTTTAACAGGTTCCTGACCAGTGTCATGAGCTCCTGACCTCTCTCTATCGGGAGATAAACCCTTTTCTGGTCTGTGTCTAGAATCATGCCTAGGAAAGGCAGATGAGCCGTAGGAACCAACTGCGACTTTGGAATATTTAGAATCCAGCCGTGTTGCCGTTACACTTCCAGAGAAATTGATACGCTGTTCAGCAACTGCTCTCTTGATCTCGCTTTTATGAAGAGATCGTCCCAGTACGGGATAATTGTGACACCTTGCTTCCGCAGGAGCACCATCATTTCCGCCATTACCTTGGTGAAGATTCTCAGGGCCGTGGAGAGACCAAACGGCAACGTCTGAAATTGGTCATGACAATCCTGTACCGCAAATCTAAGGTACGCCTGATGAGGTGGATAAATGGGGACATGAAGGTATGCCTCCTTTATGTCCAGAGACACCATAAAATCTCCCCCTTTCAGGCTTGCGATGACCGCTCTTAGCGATTCCATCTTGAACTTGAACCCTTTCAGGTATATGTTCATGGATTTTAAATTCAATATGGGTCTGACTGAACCGTCCGGTTTCGGGACTACAACATGGTCGAATAATAACCCCCTCCTTGTTGAAGGAGGGGAACCTTGACCACCACCTGTTGAAGATACAATTTGTGAATTGCAGTTAACACTATTTCCCTCTCGTGGGGGGAAGCCGGCAGGGCCGTCGGTGAGGGGGCATCTCCTAAAAGTCCAGCTAGTATCCCTGAGACACAATATCTATTGCCCAGGGATCCAACTGGGAGTGAACCCACTTGTGGCTGAAATTACGAAGACGTGCCCCCACCGGGCCTATCTCCGCCTGTGGAGCCCCAGCGACATGTGGTGGATTTTGTAGAGGCCGGGGAGGACTTCTGTTCCTGGGAACTAGCTGTGTTGTGCAGCTTCTTTCCTCTGCCCCTGCCTCTGGCAAGAAAGGACGTACCTCGGACTTTCTTGTTTCTTTGTGATCGAAAGGCTGCATTTGATAATGTCGTGCTTTCCTAGGCTGTGCAAGAATATAAGGAAAAATATCAGAATTACCAGCCATAGCTGTGGAGACCAGGTCCGAGATCCCTTCTCCACAAAATCCTCAGCCTTCCATATGCCTCTTAAGTCGGCATCACCTGACCATTGCATATCTACCGGACACGTCAAGCAGAAATCGACATAGCGTTGACTCTAGAACCCAGTAGACCAATGCCTCTTTGGGCATGTTTTATATATATATATATATATATATATATATATAGGTAGCGGATAGGTTCGGCACTCTGTAGGGTATGTGACGTGGTACTTGCTGCGGTGCCCTCTGTGATCTATGGCAAGATCCAAATAGGTACGGAAGTCAGCGGCACTCAGCAGACGGGATAAAGCAGTGAAAATTCTTTATTTAAGTCCTACACCGTTTCGGGGGTTCACCCCCGTCTTCAGGGACAAGTCATATACCACTTCATTTTGTTCACAACAGCTTTATTTCAGTCGATATTCGGCTCCTTAGGTCGACGTTTCGATCCTCATTCTAGGATCTTTATCAAGACAAGCTTCCATTTATACACAATATTTTGAAAGCATCATATATTGATTACTACGAAAGAACAAAAGATGAATAAAATAAATACATACATAAAAGGAACAAAAACAAAAAAACAAAAAACGTGAATGGACTACCACGCCCTAGAAGCATTTAAATGCAAAAGACTCTCTTAGCACCAAGTGTGGTTCAAAAGACAACACCACGCCTCTGTCCATATTTACTAGGTGTGAACACCAGCACCAGATACTAGTCAATTAACGCCAATGTACGTAAAAGAGAAAGTTTTTGGATTTCACACCTCAATACTGTCTCACCGAAAGGCCTCAACGAGCACTCTGCTATGAATGTTTTCCTATAAATTGCTCCCTTATGAGCTATTTACTCAATGATTTTTAGGCTTGGGCAGGTCTTGGTATTCTGTGATTACATTGAATTAGATTTACCATGAATGTAGTTGTGTGCGACACAGCATGGACTTCTATTGGATAACACATGCGATTGTAGATCACATGTGATACCAATGATATTATGTTATGGTTTATTTAGTTATTTGATTTTATGTAATTTTTTATTATTTTTTCATTCTTTATTAGTTATTTTTCAATTATATTTTGTGGATGTTTAGGTTTTTCCGTTCTGTGTCGCAACAACTTTATATATATATATCTTTTATGATGAGTATTCAGTGAATTTTGAACTCGACGAGTGCACCTCCACACTGTTGGACTCTTGTTTAAATATTGTGGGTCCACCCTTACAGGGAGATCCCGACTAGGGAGCACCTCATTGCTGTCTATTTTTCCGATGTGAGTGCAGGAACACACATGCTATATATATATACATATATATATATACATACTAGGGTCTCAATCTCTGCTGATAAGGTACCTGTCCACGCTGCTACAGTGCTATAAACCCATGCCGACACAATCGCCGGTCTGAGTAGTGTACCAGAATGTGTACGCTATCTGCAGGATCCCTGAGGATTGCTGTTAAGTCAGGGCTACCTTTTGGGCAAACGTGACACCCTAGGGGAAGATTCCCATCGTATCCTGGCCCTAGTAGGGGAAGGATATTCCCTGAGAATTCTTTGTGGGAAACTGCAGTCTCTTGTCTGGAGATTCCCGCTCTTTTTCATCATGAGAGGAGGGAAATTTACCTCAGCTTTCTTCCCCTTAAATATGTGTACCCTTGTGTCAGGGACAGATGAGTCATCAGTGATATGCAAATCATCTTTTATTACAATAATCATATATTGAACACTTTCCTGCCATTTTGGCTGTAACTTTGCATTATCGTAGTCGACACTGGAGTCAGACTCCGTGTCGATATCAGTGTCTATTATTTTGGATAGTGAACATTGAGACACTCTGAAGGTCTCTGCGACATAGGGACAGACATGGGTAGATTCCCTGTCTGTTCTCTAATCTTGTGTGCAATAAATTCACCTTAGCACTTAATTACACATATCCAAACAGGTGTCGGCGTTGTCGACGGAGACACCCCTCACACACATATTTGCTCCATCTCCTCCTTAGGGGAGCCTTTTACCTCAGACATGTCGACACACACGTACCGACACACCACACACTCAGGGAATGCTCATCTGAAGACAATTCCCCCACAAGGCCCTTTGGAGAGACAGAGAGAGAGTATGCCAGCACACACCCCAGCGCTATTAACCCAGGAATAACACAGTAACTTAATGTTAACCCAGTAGCTGCTGTTTATAATGATTTTTGCGCCTAATTATGTGCCCCCCCTCTCTTTTTACCCTCTTCTACCGTGTATCTGCAGGGGAGAGGCTGGGGAGCTTCCTCTCAGCGGTGCTGTGGAGAAAAAACATGGCGCTGGTGAGTGCTGAGGAAGAAGCCCCGCCCCCTCGACGGCGGGCTTCTGTCCCGCTTAAATATACATTTTCTTGGCGGGGGCTCGTACATATATACAGTGCCCAACTGTATATATGCTAAACTTTTGCCAAAGAGGTCCCAATTGCTGCCCAGAGCGCCCCCCCCCCCCTGCGTCCTGCACTCTTACAGTGACCGGAGTATGTGAGGTGTGTGTGGGAGCAATGGCGCACAGCTGCAGTGCTGTGCGCTACCTCAGTGAAGACTGGAGTCTTCTGCTGCCGATTTCGAAGTCTTCTTGCTTCTTATGCTCACCCGGCTTCTGTCTTCCGGCTCTGCGAGGGGGACAGCGGCGCGGCTCTGGGATCGGACGACGAGGGTGAGATCCTGTGTACGATCCCTCTGGAGCTAATGGTGTCCAGTAGCCTAAGAAGCAGGACCTATCTTCAGAGAGTAGGGCTGCTTCTCTCCCCTCTGTCCCACGATGCAGGGAGTCTGTTGCCAGCAGAGCTCCCTGAAAATAAAAAACCTAACAAAATACTTTCTTACAGCAAGCTCAGGAGAGCTCACTGAACAGCACCCAGCTCGTCCGGGCACAGATTCAAACTGAGGTCTGGAGGAGGGACATAGAGGGAGGAGCCAGAGCACACCAGAATCTAAATTCTTTCTTAAAGTGCCCATGTCTCCTGCGGAGCCCGTCTATTCCCCATGGTCCTTACAGAGTCTCCAGCATCCACTAGGACGTTAGAGAAAAAAGAGGTGTACCAAGGTCGCTGGATGGCTAAGCTAAGCGACCCAAGTGGCTGGCACAAACACCTGGCCCATCTAGGAGTGGCACTGCAGTGTCAGACAGGATGGCACTTAAAAAAATAGTCCCCAAACAGCACATGATGCAAAGAAAAGAGAAAAAGAGGTGCACTGTGGTCGCTGGATGGCTAAGCTAAGCGACACAAACACCTCAATATCACAGATTGGTCCAAATCACTGGAAGAAAATGACAAAAGCACAGGAATTCTTCGTTCTAATCAATGGTATTATTGGTCCAAATCACTGGAAGAAAATGACAAAATCACAGGAATTATTCGTTCTAATCAATGGTATTATTGGTCCAAATCACTGGAAGAAAATGACAAAATCACTGGAATTATTCGTAAACATTTGTAGAAAGTTGCTGCTTTCTGATTACAGAAATGCTCAGATATTCCTGCGAATCCACAATCCCTTCCCAGAGGAAAAAGAAATTGAGAAACCGTTGTTTGAGAACGTTTGTTCTCTTACCCTTACAAAGGTACAAACCACTTTCCAAGAAGTCTGACGTTTTTTGGATTTATGGAGACATAATGTTTTTTAAATAAATAATAAAGCAGGTGGTGTATTAGAGCAAAAGAGTGCAAGAGACCAGCCATGCCGTTTCTGAAATATTATGACAAAATGTTACTGTGTGTATATAACACACATTGCACAGTACAGTATACATACTGGTCACAACAATGTAGCAGATATTGAGCACTGATCAAGATACTAGAAGTGACACAGAGCTGCAAGATACAGCAATGGCCTACTGTACTGTACTATATATCTATACTGCTGGTCACCAATATGCTGCACTGTCCTACTATATACTGCTCACAATAATGCAGCACAGATATGGAATGGATACTTGCAGTGACACAGAGCTGCAAGATACAGCAATGGCCTACTGTACAACTATATACTGTTGGTCACCAAAATGCTGCACTGTAATACTATATATACTGCTCACAATAATGCAGCACAGATATGGAATGGATACTTGCAGTGACACAGAGCTGCAAGATACAGCAATGGCCTACTGTACAACTATATACTGTCGGTCACCAAAATGCTGCACTGTAATACTATATATACTGCTCACAAAAATGCAGCACAGATATGGAATGGATACTTGCAGTGACACAGAGCTGCAAGATACAGCAATGGCCTACTGTACTGTACTATATATGTATACTGCTGGTCACCAAAATGCTGCACTGTCCTACTATATACTGCTCACAATAATGCAGCACAGATATGGAATGGATACTTGCAGTGACACAGAGCTGCAAGATACAGCAATGGCCTACTGTACAACTATATACTGTTGGTCACCAAAATGCTGCACTGTAATACTATATATACTGCTCACAAAAATACAGCACAGATATGGAATGGATACTTGCAGTGACACAGAGCTGCAAGATACAGCAATGGCCTACTGTACTGTACTACTAGAAGTATAATTATATACTGGTGGTCCCCAGTCCCCACAATAAAGCACACTGAGCACAGATATTTGCAGCACACTGAGCACAGATATGGAGTGTTTTCAGGCAAAGAACGTAGATATTTTCAGCACACTGAGCACAGATATTTGCAGCACACTGAGCACAGATATTTGCAGCACACTGAGCACAGATTATGGAGCTTTTCAGGGAGAGAACGCAGCCACGTTCTCTCCGTTCAATCTCCAATGCACGAGTGAAAATGGCGGCGATGCGCGGCTCTTTATATAGAATACGAATCTCGCGAGAATCCGACAGTGGGATGATGACGTTCGGCCGCGTTCGGGTTAACCGAGCAAGGCGGGAAGATCTGAGGCTGCCTCGGACCCGTGTAAAATGGGTGAAGTTCTGGGGGGTTCGGATCTCGACGAACTGAACTCGCTCATCTCTAGTTTAGTCATTAGGACTGAACAATGCTAAATCCAGGGAATATCAAGGTTCAAGACAAAAAGTTAGGGCAGGTAGCTAGGAATAGTAAAGTCCCAGGCAAAAGGTCAAGGAAGAAATTCAAAGGAGGTTACCATAGCAATCAAGCAGCCGGCAGAGAAGGATGACCTTGTGGTAGAACGTGTCTGTGCCATTCAATGTTGGCTAGCAGAGTGTGCACTTACTAGGCATAATACAAGACAGCAATTCTTGCTATAGTTTTGTTTGCAAGTTTCAATATATCTCCATCCCTTGGGCACCATAGTAAGGCAACCCTCCTAGGAAGAGCTGCAATGGAGGCATGGCTTTATCAGACCAGGTTCTCCGATGAGAGAAATTAACCAGGTGAGCAGATGCAGATGCTAAAATGTGAACTAGTTGCTCCCAGATTAAATACATCACCTTCTAGCTGACAAGCTATAAGGCACACAGGGTACCCCAATGTTTGGTACTTTGCGCATGTGCTGGACCTGTGAATAACAGTCTGCTGTTGTTTGTGGATGGGGCGGCGATGACCTCTGTTTCCCATGACGGAGGCATGTCACTGCTGTTTTGGGGGCGTAACAAGGCCAGGATCTCTGTCAGAAAACTGAGATTTCCTGGCCTCTTTGTAGGAACTGCGGCAGCCGGCGTGTGCGACCCAAAATTCATAGTTACGCCATTGCCTGCATTGATCTGGTTATTACCATAAACTGCCCGTTTGAAGGTCTGTTCTTGTCTGGACACACCTATACAGGTGAAACGTCATACATTTTCTTATATTTCTCTAACGTCCTAGTGGATGCTGGGACTCCGTCAGGACCATGGGAATAGCGGGCTCCGCAGGAGACAGGGCACATCTAAATAAAGCTTTTAGGATCACATGGTGCGTACTGGCTCCTCCCCCCATGACCCTCCTCCAAGCCTCAGTTAGGTTTTTGTGCCCGTCCGAGAAGGGTGCAATCTAGGTGGCTCTCCTAAAGAGCTGCTTAGAAAAAGTTTTTTTAGGTTTAAATCTCAGTGAATCCTGCTGGCAACAGGATCACTGCATCGAGGGACTTAGGGGAGAGATTTCCAACTCACCTGCGTGCAGGATGGATTGGAGTCTTAGGCTACTGGACACTTAGCTCCAGAGGGAGTCGGAACACAGGTCCTCCTGGGGTTCGTCCCGGAGCCGCGCCGCCGATCCCCCTTACAGACGCTGAAGACGGAGGTCCGGAAAGCAGGCGGCAGAAGACTCCTCAGTCTTCATGAAGGTAGCGCACAGCACTGCAGCTGTGCGCCATTGTTGCTACACGTCTCACTGATTCAGTCACGGAGGGTGCAGGGCGCTGCTGGGGGCGCCCTGGGCAGCAATATTAAATACCTTTAGTGGCAAAATAAATACATCACATATAGCCATTAAGGCTATATGTATGTATTTAACCCAGGCCAGTTTTCTTAAAACCCGGGAGAAAAGCCCGCCGTAAAAGGGGCGGAGCTTATTCTCCTCAGCACTCAGCGCCATTTTCCTGCTCAGCTCCGCTGGTGAGGAAGGCTCCCAGGACTCTCCCCTGCACTGCACTACAGAAACAGGGTAACAAAGAGAAGGGGGGCATAATTTGGCGATATTGATATATTAAAAGCGCTTATATCAAAAACAACACCTTCTAGGGTTGTTTATATACATTTATAGCGCTTTTGGTGTGTGCTGGCAAACTCTCCCTCTGTCTCCCCAAAGGGCTAAGAGGGTCCTGTCTTCGATTAGAGCATTCCCTGTGTGGCTGCTGTGTGTCGGTACGTGTGTGTCGACATGTATGAGGACGATGTTGGTGTGGAGGCAGAGCAATTGCCGGTAATGGTGATGTCACCCCCTAGGGAGTCGACACCGGAATGGATGGCTTTAGTTATGGAATTACGTGATAATGTTAGCACATTACAAAAGTCAGTTGACGAAATGAGACGGCCGGAAAACCAGTTAGTACCGGCTCAGGCGTCTCAGTCACCGTCAGGGGCTGTAAAACGTCCCTTACCTCAGTCAGTCGACACGGGTACCGACACAGATGAATCTAGTGTCGACGGTGAAGAAACAAACGTATTTTCCAATAGGGCCACACGTTATATGATCACGGCAATGAAGGAGGCTTTGCAGATCTCTGATACTGCTGGTACCTCAAAAAGGGGTATTATGTGGGGGGTGAAAAAACTACCTGTAGCTTTTCCAGAATCAGAGGAATTGAATGACGTGTGTGACGAAGCGTGGGTTAACCCAGATAGAAAACTGCTAATTTCCAAGAAGTTATTGGCATTATACCCTTTCCCACCAGAGGTTAGGGCGCGCTGGGAAACACCCCCTAGGGTGGATAAGGCGCTCACACGTTTATCAAAGCAAGTGGCGTTGCCGTCTCCTGATACGGCCGCCCTCAAGGATCCAGCAGATAGGAGGCTGGAAACTACACTGAAGAGTATATACACACATACTGGTGTTATACTGCGACCGGCAGTAGCCTCAGCCTGGATGTGCAGTGCTGGGGTAGTGTGGTTGGATTCTCTGACTGAAAATATTGATACCCTGGATAGGGACAGTATTTTATTGACTCTAGAGCAATTAAAGGATGCTTTTCTTTATATGCGAGATGCTCAGAGGGATATTTGTACTCTAGCATCAAGAGTAAGCGCGATGTCCATATCTGCCAGAAGAAGTTTATGGACGCGACAGTGGTCAGGTGATGCGGATTCCAAAAGGCATATGGAGGTATTGCCATATAAAGGAGAGGAATTATTTGGGGTCGGTCTTTCGGACCTGGTGGCCACGGCAACTGCCGGCAAATCCACTTTTTTACCTCAGACCCCCTCCCAACAGAAAAAGACACCGTCTTTTCAGCCGCAGTCCTTTCGCTCCTATAAAAACAAGCGACCAAAAGGACAGTCTTATCTGCCGCGAGGCAGAGGAAAGGGTAAGAGAGGGCAGCAAGCAGCCCCTGCCCAGGACCAGAAGCCCGCCCCGGGTTCTACAAAGCCATCAGCATGACGCTGGGGCTTTACAAGCGGACTCAGGAGCGGTGGGGGGGTCGACTCAAGATTTTCAGCAATCAGTGGGCTCGCTCACAAGTGGACCCGTGGATCCTGCAGATAATATCTCAGGGTTACATGTTGGAGTTCGAAAGGTCTCCCCCTCGCCGGTTCCTAAAGTCTGCTTTACCAACGTCTCCCTCAGAAAGGACGTCGGTTTTGGAAGCCATTCACAAGCTGTATTCTCAGCAGGTGATAGTCAAGGTACCCCTCCTACAACAGGGAAAGGGGTATTATTCCACACTATTTGTGGTACCGAAGCCGGACGGTTCGGTAAGACCTATTCTAAACCTGAAATCCTTGAACCTGTACATACAGAAATTCAAGTTCAAGATGGAGTCACTCAGAGCAGTGATAGCGAATCTGGAAGAAGGGGACTTCATGGTGTCCCTGGACATAAAAGATGCTTATCTGCATGTCCCAATTTACCCCTCACACCAAGGGTATCTCAGGTTCGTGATACAAGACTGTCATTATCAGTTTCAAACGCTGCCGTTTGGTTTGTCCACGGCCCCTCGGGTCTTTACCAAGGTAATGACCGAAATGATGGTTCTTCTACGAAGAAAAGGCGTATTAATTATCCCTTACTTGGACGATCTCCTGATAAGGGCAAAGTCCAGAGAACAGCTGGAAGTCGGTGTAGCACTAACCCAGGTAGTGCTTCAGCAACACGGGTGGATTCTGAATCTTCCAAAATCTCAATTGACCCCGACAACTCGTCTGCTGTTCCTGGGAATGATTCTGGACACGGTTCAGAAAAAGGTGTTTCTCCCGGAGGAGAAAGCAAGGGAGTTATCCGAACTTGTCAGGAACCTCCTAAAACCAGGAACTGTGTCAGTACATCAATGCACAAGAGTCCTGGGAAAGATGGTGGCTTCTTACGAAGCGATTCCATTCGGCAGATTCCATGCACGGACATTTCAGTGGGATCTGCTGGACAAATGGTCCGGATCGCATCTGCACATGCATCAGCGGATAACACTGTCACCAAGAACAAGGTTGTCTCTCCTGTGGTGGTTGCAGAGTGCCCATCTGTTAGAGGGCCGCAGATTCGGCATACAGGACTGGGTCCTGGTGACTACGGATGCCAGCCTACGAGGCTGGGGAGCAGTCACACAGGGAAGAAACTTCCAGGGCGTGTGGTCAAACCTGGAGACGTCCCTTCACATAAATATACTGGAGCTAAGAGCGATCTACAATGCTCTAAGCCTGGCAAAATCGCTGCTTCAGGGTCATCCGGTGTTGATCCAGTCGGACAACATCACGGCAGTCGCCCACGTAAACCGACAAGGCGGCACGAGAAGCAGAAGAGCAATGACAGAAGCTGCAAGGATTCTGCGCTGGGCGGAGAATCATGTCATAGCACTGTCAGCAGTGTTCATCCCGGGAGTGGACAACTGGGAAGCAGACTTCCTCAGCAGACACGACCTTCACCCGGGAGAGTGGGGACTTCATCCAGAAGTCTTCCACATGATTGTGAACCGTTGGGAAAGACCAAAGGTGGACATGATGGCGTCTCGCCTCAACAAAAAATTGGACAGATATTGCGCCAGGTCAAGAGACCCTCAGGCAATAGCTGTGGACGCTCTGGTAACACCGTGGGTGTACCAGTCAGTGTATGTGTTCCCTCCTCTGCCTCTCATACCAAAGGTACTGAGAATTATACGGAAAAGAGGAGTAAGAACAATACTGGTGGCTCCGGACTGGCCAAGAAGAACTTGGTATCCGGAACTTCAAGAGATGCTCACGGAGGATCCATGGCCTCTACCTCTAAGAAGGGATCTGCTTCAGCAGGGACCTTGTATGTTCCAAGACTTACCGCGTCTGCGTTTGACGGCATGGCGGTTGAACGCCGGATTCTAAAAGAAAAGGGCATTCCAGAGGAAGTTATTCCTACCTTGATTAAGGCTAGAAAGGAAGTGACTGTACAACATTATCACCGCATTTGGCGAAAATATGTTGCGTGGTGTGAGGCCAAGAAGGCTCCAACGGAAGAATTTCAATTGGGTCGATTCTTACATTTCCTGCAAGCAGGATTGTCTATGGGCCTAAAATTGGGGTCCATTAAAGTTCAAATTTCGGCCTTATCAATCTTCTTCCAGAAGGAATTGGCATCAGTGCCTGAAGTACAAACTTTTGTCAAAGGTGTACTACATATACAACCCCCAATAGTGCCTCCAGTGGCACCGTGGGATTTGAACGTAGTTTTGAATTTTCTCAATTCTCATTGGTTTGAGCCTCTAAAATCGGTAGATTTAAAATACCTTACATGGAAGGTAACCATGCTATTGGCCCTGGCTTCAGCCAGGAGAGTTTCAGAGTTGGCGGCTTTATCATACAAAAGCCCATATCTGATTTTCCATTCGGACAGGGCAGAACTGCGGACACGTCCTCATTTTCTCCCTAAGGTGGTTTCGGCTTTTCACTTGAACCAGCCTATTGTGGTGCCTGCGGCTACTAGCGACTTGGAGGACTCCAAGTTACTGGACGTTGTCAGAGCATTAAAAATATATATTTCAAGGACAGCTGGAGTCAGAAAATCTGACTCGTTGTTTATATTGTATGCACCCAACAAGATGGGTGCTCCTGCGTCTAAACAGACGATTGCACGTTGGATCTGTAGCACAATCCAACTTGCACATTCTGTGGCAGGCCTGCCACAGCCTAAATCTGTAAAGGCCCACTCCACAAGGAAAGTGGGCTCATCTTGGGCGGCTGCCCGAGGGGTCTCGGCATTACAACTTTGCCGAGCAGCTACGTGGTCAGGGGAGAACACGTTTGTAAAATTTTACAAATTTGATACTCTGGCTAAGGAGGACCTGGAGTTCTCTCATTCGGTGCTGCAGAGTCATCCGCACTCTCCCGCCCGTTTGGGAGCTTTGGTATAATCCCCATGGTCCTGACGGAGTCCCAGCATCCACTAGGACGTTAGAGAAAATAAGAATTTACTTACCGATAATTCTATTTCTCATAGTCCGTAGTGGATGCTGGGCGCCCATCCCAAGTGCGGATTGTCTGCAATACTTGTACATAGTTATTGTTACAAAGATCGGGTTATTACTATTGTTGTGAGCCATCTTTTCAGAGGCTACTTCGTTTTTTGTTATCATACTGTTAACTGGGTTCAGATCACAAGTTGTACGGTGTAATTGGTGTGGCTGGTATGAGTCTTACCCGGGATTCAAGATCCTTCCTTATTGTGTACGCTCGTCCGGGCACAGTACCTAACTGAGGCTTGGAGGAGGGTCATGGGGGGAGGAGCCAGTACGCACCATGTGATCCTAAAAGCTTTATTTAGATGTGCCCTGTCTCCTGCGGAGCCCGCTATTCCCATGGTCCTGACGGAGTCCCAGCATCCACTACGGACTATGAGAAATAGAATTATCGGTAAGTAAATTCTTATTATTTGTATGATTTTTTTTTTAAAGATTCTATGGGGTCAATCTCATTAGGTGCAAGTTGGCTTGTGCAAGCCGTTTTCATGGCAAATTCGCACTGCAAATTGCATTAGCAATCCAATTCCATACATGCACTGCGTTTTCCAGGAAATTCACGTTTTTTTGTATGCACCCTCTCAAGGGCTTGAAAAGGTAAGGAAAATCCTTATTATAAGGTAAAAACGTCAGGACTTGCATCAGAACCCTTTGCTAACCCTCCCTTAATTAGACATTTGGAAGTTTTCAATTAGCTTCATTGGGCCAAAATTTACTTTTTCGTAAGATTATACACCCCAAATTTATTTAAGGTATTTATTTCAACGAATACTATTTGCTTTTGATCATTTATTTACATTTTTGAATTGAAAGTCGCCTCAAATTACCCTGAAAGCACTTTTTTTGCATTTTTTTCCCTTTGTAATTAGATGACTTTTTTTTTTACTTTTTATCATTGTTTTTACTTTAAAGAAAGTGCAAAAATCAGCCATTTGACACCTTTTTTTTTTTTACTGAAGTATTTTTATTAAGTATTTTTACTAGTGATGTGCACCGGAAATTTTTCGGGTTTTGGATTCGGTTCCGCGGCCGTGTTTTGGATTCGGACGCGTTTTGGCAAAACCTCCCTGAAAATTTTTTGTCGGATTCGGGTGTGTTTTGGATTCGGTGTTTTTTTTACAAAAAAACCCTAAAAAACAGCTTAAATCATAGAATTTGGGGGTCATTTTGATCCCATAGTATTATTAACCTCAATAACCATAATTTACACTCATTTTCAGTCTATTCTGAACACCGCACACCTCACAATATTATTTTTAGTCCTAAAATTTGCACCGAGGTCGCTGGATGACTAAGCTAAGCGACACAAGTGGCCGACACAAACACCTGGCCCATCTAGGAGTGGCACTGCAGTGTCAGGCAGGATGGCACTTCAAAAAAATAGTCCCCAAACAGCACATGATGCAAAGAAAAAAAGAGGCGCACCAAGGTCGCTGTGTGACTAAGCTAAGCGACACAAGTGGCCGACACAAACACCTGGCCCATCTAGGAGTGGCACTGCAGTGTCAGACAGGATGGCACTTCAAAAAAATAGTCCCCAAACAGCACATGATGCAAAGAAAAAAAGAGGCGCAATGAGGTAGCTGTGTGACTAAGCTAAGCGACCCAAGTGGCCGACACAAACACCTGGCCCATCTAGGAGTGGCACTGCAGTGTCAGGCAGGATGGCACTTCAAAAAAATAGTCCCCAAACAGCACATGATGCAAAGAAAAAAAGAGGCGCACCAAGGTCGCTGTGTGACTAAGCTAAGCGACACAAGTGGCCGACACAAACACCTGGCCCATCTAGGAGTGGCACTGCAGTGTCAGGCAGGATGGCACTTCAAAAAAATAGTCCCCAAACAGCACATGATGCAAAGAAAAAAAGAGGCGCACCAAGGTCGCTGTGTGACTAAGCTAAGCGACACAAGTGGCCGACACAAACACCTGGCCCATCTAGGAGTGGCACTGCAGTGTCAGGCAGGATGGCACTTCAAAAAAATTGTCCCCAAACAGCACATGATGCAAAGAAAAAAAGAGGCGCACCAAGGTCGCTGTGTGACTAAGCTAAGCGACACAAGTGGCCGACACAAACACCTTGCCCATCTAGGAGTGGCACTGCAGTGTCAGGCAGGATGGCACTTAAAAAAAAATAGTCCCCAAACAGCACATGGTGCAAAGAAAAAAAGAGGCGCACCAAGGTCGCTGTGTGACTACCCTTTACAAATGCTTCTAACATCATCTCTTCTGAGGTAGACCTTTCTATTCCCATGGATCTATAGATGAATGCTTCTGGGACTCATAAGTCAGAGCAACTTTCATTAAATATCTTGTATGAAGGAAGACTAACATAACTCCCCTATTATAAAGTGATAAGCTGGGCGGTATGGGAAGCATAACAGTCTGACCAGGCCAATAATTTCCTCAGAGGGGAAACCTATGGTTTCCATTCCCTAGCTCCACTGAACGCAGGGGTGTCAAAACGTTATCTAGTTGGGAGGGGGTAGGGGGCGTAAAAAAAAACCCTTTGCCGCTCCCTCAACAATTACACCTACCCCCACCCCCCCACCCCCCGCGGGGAGCTCGGATCAACGTGGAGAGGCGGAGACTCCAGTCCCACTTTGGAAAATCTGCCACCGCTTCGTTCTGCCCCAAGTCCTGTGTCCTGGCCGGCTCTTCACACCGTTGCATTACTGGGAGGAGGCGGGGATGTCCCAGCAGGCTCAGCATGGGCACGCCTCCTCCCAGTAATGCATCAGTGTGAAGAGCCGGCCAGGACACAGGACATGGGGCAGAACGAAGCGGCGGCAGACTTTCCAAAGTGGGACTGGAGTCTCCGCGATGATCCGTCGGTAAGCGCTCCCCCTCCCCAGTGCCTGCGCCTCTGTCAAGTTTGGGGGAAGGCATGCTGCCGTTGAAGCCGTTCGTGCAGGGACCACTTCAACGCGTTTCAGGGAATACTTTCCCCTTTGTCAAGAAGACTTCTTGACAAAGGGGAAAGGATTCCCTGAACGCGTTGAAGCCGTTTGTGCAGGGACCAGTGTTCGTGTCGGAAAGTTACCTGTGAGAATCCAGACCCTTTAACCATCTGGACCGCTTTATCCAAGTCTGCAGCAGGGACATGTGTTTTTGAGTCCTTTAACGATCAAGATTTCTCCATTGGTAATCGACACACACTGTGTTTCTCTGTTCTGCTATTTTTGTGATTTTATGTAGAACTTTTATACATTAAAAAGTAAAAACCTTACATTTGGAAACTTCAGTCGATCCATGTGTATGTGACCTAAGGCTGTCCAGGAGGACCGAAAGATACTGCTACGTGCATTCGTGATAGAAATAATATGTAAGTGTACTCCTTGTGATACCTCCTGCATGTGTTCAAGTGTGGATGTGATGTCTATCTAAAAGATACCTTTACGTACACTCATTGAAGGAATGTAATGTAAGTTTCATTCCAACTAGAGAGGAATACAAGCATACTGCTGTTGGGGAAGATTTCATACACCTCTCCCTTCTAGTGTGATTTATTTAATACCCCATATATTATTAGGGGTTTCATAGTAGCGCCAAGTTTCAGCATCTTGTTTTTTTGGATATATTCGGTCTAGAATATTTGGGTGACTCTATATGTTTGAAACTTGCTGCTACTCAGTGGTTAAAAGTGCAAGGCTGTCTCACCCTTTTTTTTGGTGCACACTCTTTGTTTAATGCACAAATTTATTACAAATATTGGCTAAAATGACCTTCAGGCTGTGTGTATAAGGTGTATATGAAACATAAATGCATTCTGTGCTTAGACTTAGGTCCCATCACCATGATATCTCATTATGGTATGCGATTATTCCAAAATACGGAAAAATCCGATATCCAAAATACTTCTGGTCCCAAGCATTTTGGATAAGGGATACTCAACCTGTATTATTATTATTATTATTATTATTATGATGATGATTATTATTATTATGTCGTTTACTGGCTCTTATTCTATTATTAAATAACATTTACTATTTTAAATAATTTGTTATTCTCTCATTTGCACTCCCCTCCTTTTTTGTGTATTGTATTATCACAGATATCTGCTAGCCCCTATAGATACATTTGCAGGATAGTTATTATTTGCAGATATCAATAATAATTGATGAATAGATATCCCGCAAATAATAATTGATAAATACGCCCGATAGTCACTAGAGCCTGGCTTGTAATCGGTGTGGCAAGGATACGTCTGGGTGTGGTTTAGGATAGTTGACCCTGGCTTAAGTTGTCCCTAATTTAGGTACAGTAAATGTTGCGTGCTATGTGAAGACGAAACCTGGATTAATTCTTATTTCTGGAATTCTGTAAAAGCAAGCTGTGAGTTGTTAAAATATTAGAGAACTTAAACCAGTTAAATTGTCACAGAGAAGTTACTACGTCTTGGTCTGTAAAGTCATCCACATTATATAGAGACATCCAGGAAGCTGGGAAGAACTCTTAAGGGGGGTACTGACGGGAGAGATGTGTGCTGAGCGAACTTAACACTGACCGCTCAGCACACATCTCTCCCCCCGCTCAGCACAGCGCGATGTGCTGAGCGAGGGGGACGGACGGATGGGGGGGCGCTCCCTTCACACAGCGGTGAAGTGAACGACCCGCTAGATTGATCAATCTAGCACCGGCGATAGCGATGTGCGGGGCCGCGCATCGCTATCGCTGAGGGGCATACACACGGCAAATCCGTGCTTAAAATCTAAGAAATCTAGTCAGATTGCTTAGATTTTAAACACGGATCTCTCCGTGTGTACCCCCCTTAAGGTGAATACAAGGGCTGTCTATTTGCCCCATCACTTATACGCTAGAAGCAGAAAGAATAGTCCCAACCACTTGAATTGTATCACACAGACGGATGTGCCCAGGCTGAAGAAGGCGTCATTCCAGTCATCACACGTATAGCGGAGGTCTTGTAGAACAGAAAGAGAAGTTATTTTCCTGTAGAGAAAAATCACATTCATTAATTAAATAAAATTTACCTTTTTTAATTTAATTTAATTTTTTATTATTTTCCATTTAGATTTTGATTTTTTTTTTTACTGTTTTACAGAACGTTATACTACACAACATACCGTAAAGTGTACAGCCGAGAGTATCAGACTGTAAATAAGTGCTGCCCAGGGTGGTCCCAGCTGAACGGGGAGGCCGGCTGCCATCACTGTAAGTATACCCTATCTCATTCTCTAGTACATGGTTTCCTCAAATGCAGACAGGTTAATTAATTAAAGTGTTTCCAGACAGAACACAAAATGCAGAGGTAATATAATAGATAAACCTGTCCTCTATACACTATAGAGGCATCATTCTAACTGAGGTGCTGATATTGAGGCTAATTATTCACAAGGAACAATTGGCCTTTGAGGTATGAGGCATCGCGGTGATCTCAGTGATGTCACTAGTGAATAAATAAGTTGCAGTCATATGACTATTGGTTTTATGCCCACAAAATGGCTCAGAAACCTCTAAACCTGTGGCTATATTATGATACTGGCTATGGGTCTTCTCCTCCACTAAGGTATTTAAAAAAAATACTTTGTAGAACTTACTTGTTGTTTGTGCATAAGGTTGAGTTATAATTGCAGTTGATGTTGGTCTGCTGCAATATCCTGCAGAACTAGTCACACCGTCACATGGGCAGCACAGATGGGGGGAAAAACATTTAATGTGCCGGGTGATCCCAGTCCCTCT
Organism: Pseudophryne corroboree; assembly: GCF_028390025.1. Lineage (NCBI taxonomy): Eukaryota > Metazoa > Chordata > Amphibia > Anura > Myobatrachidae > Pseudophryne > Pseudophryne corroboree. The sequence goes on along the minus strand of NC_086453.1, from coordinate 291,103,526 downwards.
ATGCCAGCGTCCTTCTGATTTGTCCAGCTGAAGATAGGTTAGGGGAACTCGGGCCATGAGGCCCTCTGTGAGGGGGGGATCTGTGGTACTCGCCCCTTGTGCCCCCCCTTAAGCTGGCTCTGGCCTACTCTCTAAAGCCTACCCCCACCACGGCATGCTTCTGACTCATCATGGGTTTCCCACTTCTTACCTCCCACCATCTCGCACCCCTCAAATCTGGTGCCCAGGCACTTGCTCCCCTCTCCCCACCCAGTGGCCTGGAACAAGTTATTTATATATAAATATATATATATATATATATATATATATATTTCTCTGACGTCCTAGTGGATGCTGGGAACTCCGTAAGGACCATGGGGAATAGCGGGCTCCGAAGGAGGCTGGGCACTCTAGAAAGATCTTAGACTACCTGGTGTGCACTGGCTCCTCCCACTATGACCCTCCTCCAAGCCTCAGTTAGATTTCGTGCCCGGCCGAGGTTGGATGCACACTAGGGGCTCTCCTGAGCTCTTAGAAAGAAATAGACTTAGGTTTTTTTTATTTTCAGTGAGACCTGCTGGCAACAGGCTCACTGCAGCGAGGGACTAAGGGGAGAAGAAGCGAACTCGCCTGCTTGCAGCCGGATTGGGCTTCTTAGGCTACTGGACACCATTAGCTCCAGAGGGATCGACCGCAGGCCCAGTCCTTGGTGTTCGGTCCCGGAGCCGCGCCGCCGTCCCCCTTACAGAGCCAGAAGCAAGAAGATGGTCCGGAAAATCGGCGGCATGAAGACTCAGTCTTCACCAAGGTAGCGCACAGCACTGCAGCTGTGCGCCATTGCTCCTCTCACACACTTCACACTCCGGTCACTGAGGGTGCAGGGCGCTGGGGGGGGGGGGGCGCCCTGAGGCAGCAATAAAAACACCTTGGCTGGCAAAAATACCTCAATATATAGCCCCAGGGGCTATATATGAGGTAAATACCCCTGCCAGATTCCATAAAAATTCCCTCACAGCTCCGATGGAGGGAAGCTCCCTAGTTCTCCCCTGCAGTTTACAACACAGAAAAGGGTTAAAAAAGAGAGGGGGGGCATTTAATTTAGGCGCAGTATACATATATAAAAAAAGCAGCTATAGGGGACATAACTCAGTTAGTCCCTGCATTATATAGCGCTCTGGTGTGTGCTGGCATACTCTCACTCTGTCCCCCCAAAGGGCTTTTGTGGGTCCTGTCCTCGTTTAGAGCATTCCCTGTGTGTCTGCGGTGTGTCGGTACGGCTGTGTCGACATGTTGAATGAGGAGGCTTATATGGTGACGGAGCAGAGGCCGATATATGTGATGTAGCCCCCTGTGGGGTCGACACCAGAGTGGATGGATAGGTGAAAGGTATTAACCGACAGTGTCAACTCCTTACATAAAAGGGTGGATGACGTAACAGCTGTGGGACAGCCGGCTTCTCAGCCCGCGCCTGCCCAGGCGTCTCAAAGGCCATCAGGGGCTCAAAAACGCCCGCTCTCTCAGATGGCAGACACAGATGTCGACACGGAGTCTGACTCCAGTGTCGACAAGGTTGAGACATATACACAATCCACTAGGAACATCCGTGACTTGATCCCGGCAATAAAAAATGTGTTACACATTTCTGACATTAACCCAAGCACCTCTAAAAATGGGTTTTTAGGTTTGGGGAGAAAAAACAGGCAGTGTTTTGTTCTCCCATCAGATGAATAAATGAAGTGTGTGAAAAGCGTGGGTTCCCCCGTTTAGAAACTGGTAATTTCTAAAAAGTTACTGATGGCGTACCCTTTCCCGCCAGGAGGATAAGTTACGCTGGGAGATATACCCTAGGGTGGATAAGGCGCTCACACGGTTGTCAAAAAAGGTGGCACTGACGTTTTAGGAACGGCCACTTTGAAGGTACCTGTTGATAAAAGACAGGAGGATATCCTGAAGTCTGTATTTACACACTCAGGTACTAGACGGAGACCTGCAGATCGTGCTGCTGCAGCGTGGTCGGTGACCCTGTCAAACATGAGAACATATTAAAGACGTCATCTTATATATGAGGGATGCACAGAGGGATATTTTGCCGGCTGGCATCCAAAATGAATGTAATGTCCATTCTGTCAGGAGGGTATTAGAGACCTGTCACGGGACAGGTCATGCTGACTTTAAAAAGATTCTGCCTTATAAGGGTGAGGAATTATTTGGGGATGGTCTCTGGGACCTCGTATCCTCAGCCACAGCTGGGAAGAAATATTTTTACCTCAGGTTTCCTCACAGACTAAGAAAGCACTGTATCGGGTACAGTCCTTTCGGCTTCAGAAAAGCAAGCGGGTCAAAGGTGTTTCCCTTCTGTACAGAGACAAGGGAAGAGGGAAAAAGCTGCACCAGTCAGCCTGCTCCCAGATTCAAAATTCTTCTCTCGCTTCCTCTGAGCCCACAGCATGACGCGGGGGCTCCACAGGTGTAGCCAGGGACGGTGGGGGGCCGTCTAAAAAAAAGCGATAAGTGGGCTCGCTCACAGGTGGATCCCTGTTTCTTTCAAGAAGTATGTCAGGGATACAAGCTGGAATTCGAGATATCTCCCCTCAGCCGTTTCCTAGATTATGGCTTGCCGACAACTCCCTCAGGCAGGGAGGCTGTACTAAAGGCAATTAATAAGCAGTATTCCCAACAGGTAATACTCAAGTGCCCCTACTTCAACAAGGACGGGGTTACTATTCTACACGGGTGGGGGTACCGAAACCGCATGGTTCGGTGTGACCCATTTATATTAAAATCCTTGAACACATACATAAAAAAATAAAAAAATTTCAAGTTCAAGATGGAATCGCTCGGGGCGGTTATTGCAAGCCTGGACGAGGGGGATTACATGGTATCCCAGGACATCAAGGATGCTTACCTGCATGTCCCCATTTACCATCCTCGCCAGAAGTACCTCAGATTTGTGGTACAGGATTACCATTACCAAGTCCAGACAGGACTGTACAAGGCACCGAGGGTGTTTACCGGGGTAATGGCCGAAATGATGATACTCCTTCGAAAAAAGGGAGTTTTTAATTATCCCGTACTTGGACAATCTACTTATAAGGGCGAGGTCCAAGGAGCAGTTGCTAGTCGGGGTAGCACTATTTTGAAAAGTGCTACAACAGCAGAGTTGGATTCTAAACAGTCCAAAGTCACAGCTGGTTCCTATGACACGTCTACTGTTCCTGGGGATGGTTCTGGACACAGACCAGAAATAAGTGTTTCTCCGGGAGGAGAAAGCCAAGGAGCTGTCATCTCTAGTCAGAGACCTCCTGAAGCCAAAACAGGTATCGGTGCATCATTGCACGCGAATCCTGGGAAAAAGGGTAGCTTCCTACGAAGCAATCCCATTCGGCAGGTTCCATGCAAGAACTTTTCAGTGGGACCTGTTGGACAAGTGGTCCGGATCGCATCTTCAAATGCATCGGCTGATAACCCTGTCTCCAAGGACCAGGGTATCTCTAAAATGGTGGCTACAGAGTGCCCATCTTAAGGAGGGCCGCAGGTTCGACATACTGGACTAGGTCCTAGTGACCATGGAGGCCAGCCTTTGAGGCTGGGGGCAGTCACACAGGGAAGAAAATTCCAAGGACTTTGGTCAAGTCAGGTGACTTCTCTACACAGGCAAGGCCTCTGCTTCAAAACCAGCCGGTACTGATCCAATCAGACAACATCACGGCGGTCGCCCATGTAAACCGACAGGGTGACACAAGAAGCAGGATGGCGATGGCAAAAGCCACAAGGATTCTCCGATGGACGGAAAATCATGTGTTAGCACTGTCAACAGTGTTCATTCCCGGAGTGGACAACTGGGAAGCTGATCTTCTCAGCAGACACGACCTCCACCCGGGAGAGTGGGGACTTTATCCAGAAGTCTTCCAAAGGATTGTACACCTTTGGGAAAGGCCACAGGTGGACATGATGGCGTCCCGCCTCAACAAAAAGCTATAAAAGATATTGCGCCAGGTCAAGGGACCCTCAGGCGATAGTTGTGGACGCTCTGGTAACACCGTGGGTGTACCAGTCGTTTTATGTGTTCCCTCCTCTGCCCCTCATACCAAAGGTATTGAGAATAATAATAAGAAGGCGAGGAGTAAGAACGATACTCGTGGTTCCGGATTGGCCAAGAAGAGCTTGGTACCCAGAACTTCAAAAAATTATGTCAGAGGACCCATGGCCTCTGCCGCTCAGACAGGACCTGCGGCAGCAGGGGCCCTGTCTGTTCCAAAACTTACCGCGGCTGCGTTTGACGGCATTGCGGTTGAACGCCGGATCCTGAAGGAAAAGGGAATTCCGGAGGAAGTCATTCCTACGCTTATTAAAGCTAGGAAAGAGGTTACAGCAAATCATTATCACCGCATATGGCGGAAGTATGTTGCATGGTGTGAGGCCGAAAAGGCCCCAACAGAGGAATTTCAACTAGGTCGATTTCTGCATTTCCTGCAAGCAGGAGTGAATATGGGCCTAAAACTGGGCTCCATTATGGTACAGATCTCGGCTCTGTCGATTTTCTTTCAAAAAGAACTAGCTTCAGTACCTGAAGTTCAGACTTTTGTAAAGGGAGTGCTGCATATTCAGCCCCCGTTTGTGCCCCCTGTGGCACCTTGGGATCTCAACGTGGTGTTGAGTTTCTTAAAATCACATTGGTTTGTACCACTAAAAACCGTGGATCTGAAATATCTCACGTGGAAGGTGGTCATGTTATTGGCCTTGGCTTCGGCCAGGCGAGTATCAAAATTGGCGGCTTTGTCCTGTAAAAGCCCTTATCTGATTTTCCATATGGATAGGGCAGAATTGAGGACTCGTCCCCAGTTTCTCCCTAAGGTGGTGTCAGCGTTTCACCTGAACCAGCCTATTGTGGTGACTGCGGCTACTAGGGACTTGGAGGACTCCAAGTTGTTAGACGTGGTCAGGGCCCTGAAAATATATGTTTCCAGGACGGCTGGAGTCAGAAAATCTGACTCGCTGTTTATCCTATATGCACCCAACAAGCTGGGTGCTCCTGCTTCTAAGCAGACTATTGCTCGTTGGATTTGTAGTACAATTCAGCTTGCACATTCTGTGGCAGGCCTGCCACAGCCAAAATCTGTCAATGCCCATTCCACAAGGAAGGTGGGCTCATCTTGGGCGGCTGCCCGAGTGGTCTCGGCTTTACAGCTTTGCCGAGCTGCTACTTGGTCAGGGGCAAACACGTTTGCAAAATTCTATAAATTTGATACCCTGGCTGAGGAGGACCTGGAGTTCTCTCATTCGGTGTTGCAGAGTCATCCGCACTCTCCCGCCCGTTTGGGAGCTTTGGTATAATCCCCATGGTCCTTACGGAGTTCCCAGCATCCATCCACTAGGACGTCAGAGAAAATAAGAATTTACTCACCGGTAATTCTATTTCTCGTAGTCCGTAGTGGATGCTGGGCGCCCGTCCCAAGTGCGGTGTATCTGCAATACTTGTACGTAGTTATTGTTAACTAAATCGGGTTATTGTTGAGCCATCTGTTGAGAGGCTCGGTTGTTTCATACTGTTAACTGTGTTTCATATCACGAGTTATACGGTGTGATTGGTGTGGCTGGTATGAGTCTTACCCGGGATTCAAAATCCTTCCTTATTGTGTACGCTCGTCCGGGCACGGTGTCCTAACTGAGGCTTGGAGGAGGGTCATAGTGGGAGGAGCCAGTGCACACCAGGTAGTCTAAGATCTTTCTAGAGTGCCCAGCCTCCTTCGGAGCCCGCTATTCCCCATGGTCCTTACGGAGTTCCCAGCATCCACTACGGACTACGAGAAATAGAATTACCGGTGAGTAAATTCTTATTATATAGCACTGTGCAAAAGTATTAGGCAGGTGTGGAAAAAAATGCTGCAAAGTAAGAATGCCTTCAAAAACAGAAGTGTTACTAATTAATTTTTATCAATTAACAAAATGCTAATTTAATGAACAGAAGAGAAATCTAAATCAAATCAATATTTGGTGTGACCACCCTTTGCCTTCAAAAGGCAGTACCATCAGGGAGGCGTCTGATTGGCTACAAATGTATTCTTCAGCAGGACAATGACCCCAAACATTCAGTCAATGTCATTAAGAACTATCTTAAAGAAGAACAAGGAGTCTTGGAAGTGATGATATGACCCCCACTGATCTCAACATCGTCAAGTTGTCTGGGATTACATGAAGAGACAGAAGAATTTGAGCAAGCCAACATCCACAGAGGATCTGTGGTTAGTTCTCCAAGATGTTTGGAACATCCTCCATGCGAGTTCCTTCAAAAAATGTGTGCAAGTGTATCTAGGAGAATTGATGCTGTTTGAAGGCAAAGGGTAGTCACACCAAATATTGATTTGATTCAGATTTGATTCAGATTTACCTTCTATTCATTCAATAAGGGGGGTATTAAATTGAAGTCGGAAACTGCCGTCTTGTCGGAAAGACTGCAGTTTCCGACTTTTTTTCAGGTCGGAAGGGGTTCCGACCTATTCAATCGGGCTGCTTTTTTTCTGACAAGTCGGCAAATCCGACTTGTTGGAAAACACGTGGATCGGCGGATTAGCTGCGGATCCACGTATTTTGTCGGATTCCGCGGCCAAATCCGTCAGGTTTTTTCCCCGGTTCCGACAATGTCAATCCAACTTTAAAAAAAGTTGTAGGGAACGGTCAAATCCGAGGATTTGGCCACTCGTTGAATACTGAGATGTCGGATCCTTTCCGTCGGAAAGGATCCGACATCTATTGAATACACCCCTATGCATTTTGTTCAGTGATAAAAATAAACTATTGACACTCATATTTTAAAAATTTTAACACCCGCCTAAAACTTTTGCACAGCACTGTATATTTGTATATGTGATCCCAAGATTTGTTAAAACAATTTCCATGTAATACTCTATGCCTCTACATATGAACGTATTTATGATTGTATATTTAGAATGTGCCGCAAGGGTTCCGTAGCACCATCTACTGGGAATAGAACAAACATAAATAAAAACTGATGAATATAGTTAAAAGCGGCACAATATAGGGGGATATGTACTAAGCCTGGGGGGGGGGGGGGGGGGGGGTGATAAAGGGGAAAGAGATTAACTACCAACCAGTCAGCTACTGTCATTTTCCAAAAACAGCAATGTAACATGGAAGTTAGAAGCTGATTGGCTATTACGTTAACTCCATCTAATTTATCACCCTCCAAGGCTTAGTACATTTCCCCCTATGCCTATAGTTAGTAATGTCACTCAAGAAATGTGACATTGCCAAGGAATTTTTTTTTTTTTTTTTTAGCAGAATGATAAAATTCAATATTTTAATTGCATCAACACTTGGCAGATTTATGTTCCTGTAAAATGTCCCACATGAATTATACCCATACCCTATCCAGCTTAAGTAGTCATAAATCATTCACAGCTCGGCGTAGAATTCCTCAAACACATATAAGCATATTTTAATATTAATCTTGAGTTTTCTGTGATATTTAAATGTTATAGAAGTTGTCGGGAGAATAAAGCTCAGGGAGAATAAATAGTAAAAATGTTGATACTTAAAAGCGTCTCAGCACAAACTGTTATACAGTATATAGGCGGCGGCGCAGGGTCAAAGTTATCATTAAAAAGGCCACAAATAACAAATACATTTGGGACAACTAGTACAATTTAAAGGCAGTTGCTGATGTAGGAGCCTTATCAATCTGGTGCCAATATTTCAGTTGGCTAAACAGGAACACTTAAGGCCCGTAAACATGGGGGAGATGTGTGCTGAGCGATCTAGCACAGATCGCTCAGGACACCTCTCTCCCCTCGCTCAGCGCTCAGCACTCAGCGCGATGTGTGCTGAGCGAGGGTGAGGGGGACGCTCACATCACACATCGGTGAAGTGAGCGATCTACTAGATTGTGCCTGCATGCAGGCCAATCTAGTACCGGCGATAGTGATGCGCGGCCCTATCACTATGGGGTATACACACTGAGAGATCCATGCTTAATTTCTCAGTAATCTAGTCAGATTGCTTAGAAATTAAGCATGGATCTCTCCGTTTGTAGGGGGGCTAATCACAGATCCATTAGCCATCCATCAAGGAATCAGTGATACCACTGTGATAATCCCTGACTATGAGGTCTATTTACTAAACCTTGGAGAAAGATAAAGTGGACGGAGATAAATTACCAACCAATTACCAAATTACCAACCAACCAATTAACAGATGGACTTGGTTTAGCTATGTGAATAGTTACACACTCCTTACGCGTAAGGAGGGTCAGAATACTCACCAAATGTACTACGGCAACCTCCCCTCTCTTACAAGCCCTTCACTGCTCCCCTCCCCTTTCAGAATCCAATTCAAATTTACAAAGCCTTCACACATTCCTCTCCTTATCTCCCTTTACACTCCTACCCGTCCTCTTTGCTCTGCTTGCCACCTCTCCTGTCTACAGATTACTTCCTCCCACTCCTACCTCCAACTCCAAGATATTTCACATACTGCTCCCTATCCCTGGAATTCTCTACCTCTCCCTATCAGATTCTCCACCTCTCTATAAAACTTCAAACAGGCTCTCAAGACCCACTACAGTGGCAAACGCAGGATTTACTATGGGGGGTTTCCGTGTGTGTGTGTGTGTGTGTGTGTGTGTGTGTGTGTGTGTGTATTTATATATATACAAACAGAGAGCCCAGCACTCACCAATGTAAGCTCACTTATCCTCAACAATTCAATAAATAAATGATGGGGGTTTAGTTAGTGGATTGGCCAATGCACGTAAGCCTGCAAACCGCTCGCCAAGGTACCCCACCTTCAAGCAAGTCCTACACTATCACAGAGTCTTAAAACCTGACTACTTCACTGCTGTTACACACATCATCTGCCTGCTAGATTTAAGGTGCACCTGCCACAGACTTTATGGCTTTTAAAGGTACACTCGTCACCTTACATTGGCTTAGATATATATATATATATATATGTATTTGTGTGTGTGTATGTATGTATGTATATATATATATATATATATATATAGATAGATAGATAGACAGATAGATAGATATATGTTTGTATATACACACATATATATATATATATATATATACACTGTGTGTGTATATATGTATATATATATTGACAAAGCCTAATATTTATCCTATTTAAAACACTCTAAAAGGTTAATGAACACAGTACGCAATTGGCGTATGGAATACCGTAAGAGTACGCACGTAGCGTACAAACGCTTAGCCGTGGACGAGACGCACGAGCGGCACGTTCGCTCACGGCTTACAGCGTAAGGCATGCACGCTATAGGCTGCCGACTAACGTAATGATACGCTATCAGCGTAGCGGACGCTCGAGACCACGAGGAGATCACGAGCGGCGCTGACGCTCACAGAGTTAAACCTTTGTAACAATATCCTAAACAATGTACTTAAATTGTAAACCTTTATGCAGTGATAAGGTGTAAATGCAACACAGTGTAACCCTGTTAGTTTAAAAGCTGTATGAGCGACTCTTACGCTCTGAGAACCCTTTAGCAATATAATAAACACTCAAATACCGGTCTAAGGGTCTAACACCTTTTAAGGGAGAGAATGAACGTTCAATCGCAAAAGAATACACAATACAAGTTATACACTACCAAACTAACATAAAATACCTAACCGAGTTACTATACATTAAAATACAGCAAAGACATAATTACATTTAAGGGGGAAGGAGAGAGAGAGAATGGCTTACAACAAACTAGGAGATAAATATGGTTGCAGAGAACTTACGCACAAGGGGAACAATCGCAAGCGCCTTTCTGGATATCCAGCTCCCGATTATCAGTGATGAGAACCGTTGAAAAGAGTAGAGAGCTGGCCCAGGTCGGCTTGTCATTATATACACTTACACACAGTACAGTACAATGGTCCCTACATTCTTATTGTTCATTGGACACAGGAATCCGTCTCCGCATTATAACAAAAGGTCATAGGTTGGTTCATACAGGTGGGCTGTGACTATTTCAAACTGCTCAGGTGGGAGGGAAACTGGGTTTCCCGCCGCATGGGTAATAAAGTGCAAATATAGTAAATGTCCATGAACTTCTTATGTCCATAACTATACGCACGAGCGAGTAATCCGCTTCAAACCAACACCGGAATATTGCTAATTATATTCTCTTCCGATGGATACTAAACACCACTGTGTAACCCCTGTCTGACCCTTCGTATCAAACAAAGAGGAATCTCTTTGTCCCTGAACATGCTATATTAACTAAACTTTCAGATTCTATCAAAGGGACCATAATCTACAAAATACATTATATGACTAAAATATGTAACGATTGAGTTGCCCGCTAGATGCACACAAACTCTACCGTAAATGCGCATACCGTGCGCCTGCGAGTGCACGCGACCGCGAGTATACGCACGCACGGGAGAGCTCATGCTCGTGCAGCGGGCACACGCATGAGGTGCATATATGGCAATGTGCAGCGTGATATTTTTCTGACTTGGACAGTCCACCCTTTGGCAGTCACCAATAACTGCCACTTCCTAAAACAGTTCAAAAAGAGAAAAATATATGTCATGTATAATACATTTCTATGATTGGGTAGGGGAGAAGAGAAGAAGGTGGGAAAACGGTATGACCTAGTGAGATAGTAGAAGCATGTGTGTATGAATCCATGTTTGGGGGGGTCATGTATCATCGTGCCGTACGTGTTTTAAATCAAGCTTCGAGGTATTGCGAAGTATACATTTAAATTCCTTCTTATCCCGTGGTACGGGTCTGTGGATGGGCTGTCAAACTTTACCGAGCTCTTTTCGGCTTTTGGTTGCAACAAAATGGGGGAGCACATTTTAGTTGATGATACATGAATGGGGGGATATGTGAGTGCTGATATCTGTGCCTATATTCCCTATCGACTATGTGTGTTATTACATGAAGGTTGTAGAGATGAAGATAAGAAGCAATTATGGTAAATGCAGTCATAAACTATGTGAATTTAATATACATTTGCCGATTGAGGTCTTGTCTTGTGTCTTGTCTTGTCTTGTCTCGATGTACATGTTGACTGTAGTCTCCCGATGCTTTTGCTATAAACGGTATGCAAAAAGCTTTTTCAATGTCCATAGACTTACAAAAAGTGTTGGGCTAGCGTAAAGTTAAAGTTACTAGGGATATGGGGGGGTCTATGGTATGGCATAGTCCATCAGTTGTCTGTGTAAAAGGTTGTCAAATTCTTCTTCCAAGCGGATGTCTTTGTACCTTGGAGGAAAACAAAGGAGAAACGGGTGAAAGAAACAGGCCGTGGAATCACCTTTTATCACAGCGTGGTTTCAATGGTTGGGTCGTAAATCAAATCAATTTTGTTATGCGATACAGTCATTACTTCAGGCGGTACTTTTTCAATATAACATAATCCCTCTGAGTTTGGGGAAAGCCGCTCATACGCCTTTCTCCCGCATATGAAATATGCATCATCGGGGAGAACATATGGGACGGAGTAGGACATAACCATATTACACATTTTCCATATGAAATCTCCTAACCCTAATTCTCCCATCTGTTTAGTACACGTATCTGTTTGTACGATATGTGCACAGTATCCTGGTGATACTTCTTCAACTCTCATGATCCTACTTCCTAGGGTATACCTATATCGGAAATATTTTCCACTACCGGCTATGTGGCGTATAAGTTCTGTATCTGTAGGCATTCTATCGGCTCTGTATGAAAAGGTCATGGTTTGGTTATTCCATGACACTTCCCAATTTCCCGGTTTTCGGGGATTGGAAATGTTAAAACATACTAGGGATCTATCCACATGATATTGGTGGAGCTTCAAACTAGGAGGACTGGAGATATTAAACCTCCTTTCCACCGGCCTCCCACCACTTAGCTCAAGTACCTCCCCTATAGTTAGAGGGAATGGTACTAACCCTGATTTGCTATGGCCTTGAGGTACTTGAGAGTATACCCAACAATCTGTCTGATTTAACACTTTACCCACTAAGGAGTGATAGTCACTCAATGGATGCCGGTCCATGTGGATATTAAAACTGGATTGGCATTTCTTGATACACCCATCCTCAACTACACTGTCACAGAGTCTACAGATACAGTTCTCTTCAGCTAACAATCCTTCACAATTCCTTCTATTGTCAATGCTACCAGATCGTTTTCTGATACTCGCCTTTACTCAGTGATTATGTTGTTCTTGGAAATCTACGCCTCCATCTCAGTCATCAGAAACCCATCTGGATCCTTTCTCGACCTCACTGGTACTCTCACCGAAACAGACTGCTCTGGTCAACATCATGGTCAACAGGAAAATCCATATCACAGTCTCTTGGGGCAAGTCCATCTTACAGGAGGAGAAAAGGAGAAATTTGTAATGGGGGTACAGAAAAACAGTTTGAGGGGGAGAGAAACTTGTTACGATAATTAGTTCTCTAGTCTTGTTGTTCTTCTTGTTCTGCTGTCATCTCAAAGGTGCTGTCTCTCAGTCTTCTAAACATTCTGGTGATACAATATTTCTTCTAGCTCAGCGCTCTTTCTGTAAGGAGAATAAATCTTGCATTACCATTTGTCCAACTAATGTGTGACATACCATCTGTAACGTTATGAGAACGTGAGAAAGAAGAGAGATAGAGAGAAAAAAAAAACAACGAGAGAGAGAGAACCGTTCATATATATATGCATCACATAAATCAACAATAAACAACAACAGAAAAAAAAAACATTTTTCAAACATTTTTCAGGAGAGAAAAAAAACATTGTCAGTTCTTCCGTTCATCATCAGGCTGTCACACCTACATGTCCAATGGTATCTTTGCGCAGTCCCTCCCACCAGCATTTCCAAACTCCACCCTTTGTATCTGGCCAGGATACATTGATGCGGGTAGGTCATGCTGGGGTTTGGTAGACTTCTGCAAAGACCAAGTAGCTATGTAATGTTTGAGTCCTACCGATAACCGTCAGAGATGGGGAGAGAAAAAAAAACATTTTACAGATACATTACAAATTTTACCCGGTCATTCCTGTGTCTTCAGGGAATGACCTCCCAATTTATTAACTGTTACCTCAGGCTTACCATCAGTCCTAATTATCACCTCTCCTGACTACATATCATGGGTGTGGCCCAAAATTCTTCCTATGTGATCCCTGATTATAATTTGGTGTGTCATAACTTTGCTCATATTCATGTCTAGGGGGTCTGACTTTATGTGGGCTGTTGCAGTTGCTGGCATAATGCCCTTCTCTTTTACAACGATAACAAACCCTTGGCTTCCTCCATGTGCCAGTGGCCTGGGGTTTCGGTCGATTTGATGTCTCCTCTAATGCTTGGATGCCCATCGCCATCAACCGCTCTTCCTGTGTTTCCCTGGTTCTTTGACTATTATGGTCATGTCGTTGTCTAGGGGGTGTATATACCTTGCGTGTGTTTTTAGACCTACAATCTCGTGCAACATGACCTTCCCTTAAGCAGTTGTAACACCTTTTCACCTTTGGCTTACCCACAGGGATCTGGGGCTTCTTTGTTTCCCTGTGCTTGCTGATGTTTTGCTCATGCCCAATGGCAGAGTCCCTTAATGCAGTTACTGATTTATCTCCCCAGTATGGATTGGTGGTCCGTATCCTTGCTCTCAACACTTCCTTTAAACCATCCATTAGCACAGATACTGCTACTTCTCTGTGCGGTGCACTTGTTTCGATGTTTTCTATACCTGTATACCTAGTCATGTCCTGCAATGCCCGGTGGAAATAATTAGAAGTACTTTCCCCTTCGTTTTGTCTTATGGAGAAGATTTTGTTCCACTCGACAATGGCTGGGAAATATATTTCTAACTGTCGGTTGATCTGCTTAATACATTCCTGATTGTGTTCCTCCGTACAAGGTACCTCTGTGTCTAATTTACAATCAGCAATAAATTTCGCAGGGTCAACACTGGAGGGCAAACATGCCCTCAGCACTGTCCGCCAATCTTTGTTGGTGGGTTCTGTGGAGTTCCTAGTTCTTTAATAAACCTCTGACATGCAACTAAATCTTCCCTGGGATCAGGGAATTCAGACATGATTGATCTCAATTCTGTCCGGGACCAGGGACGGCGCATTGCACTGTCCTTGACGGGAATGATTCCCTGATCGTCAGTCTTCCCATTGGGGACTGTGATCACTCTGACAGGACTAAATTCAATTACATCACCTTGTGTTGGTCTTACAATATGGGGTACATTTGTGCGTGATATATAACACCGTACGTACCTGTGGACACGACCTCACCTGACCCTCCGTTAGGGGGTTTGATTACTGCCTTTACCGATTTGGTCGCGTCCACCTGGATGTCTTGTGTGATGGCTGCTGGAAAAGGTGCCGACATCGTGCTGGGCTCACTTTCTTGCTTTTAGTCCTGAGCGAAGTTTGACATGGGGTGCGACTTGCACAGGTTAATATTTGTAATTTTTACACTTTCATTTTTATAAACATTATTACATTTGTTACTTTCATTCTTAATACAGTTACTAAGTGCATTTTTATCGTACACCATTGCGCCATTCTCTGCAGCCATAATCCTCTCCATTGCCATGTCTCTCTTCCCAAGGTGAGAGTCAGATATGTAAGTTAAATTTCTTTGCATTTCACTTTCCTGTTGCCACAATTTTAAATCATCATAATGTCTAATACGCCTTTTTGAAGATTTAATCAGGCAAACTCTTCTCCTTAAATTCTGTAATACTTCTGGGTTAAAACTACCTACCCGGGGAAACTTTTCCCCGTCATGCACAGTCATCCTTTCCCATTCATTGCATAACATTTCTGTGTGACGACCATCTTGATCTGATTTCTCACACATAATCTTGCCGACCTGATTGATCGGTTTCAAATCAACCTGAACCTGGGTTGATCGCCCCTTACCTGAACAAATGGCCCCCATCTCTGCAGGTGCTGCTTTCACTACCTCTGACTTCAAATCAGGGTCTTCGGCAACCCTTACAGAAAACCAAGATGTCCGGGGTAAGGCTGCGGTGGGGGTTTTGCAACGTGGTCCGCCCACTTAACTCCGCCCACGCTGGCCAATATGGCGACCAAAGTTCCCAGAGGTTCCGTACCCAACCTAGGGCACCTAAGTACGTCTACTTGCTCGGGCGTGTGGGACCCTCCCCAGCAAGTATCAGTCGCTGGAATGTCCCTGAGTGATCAGGCTACTTCCCTTAAAATAAAAAAAATTACACAAATCACGTTAACAATGTGCAAGTAGCGTTCTTCTGAATTCAAGACACGCTAATGCACACAATCACATGCGGTACAATCGTATCTGCACACAAGCAACTAATCTTATGTGCGGAACGATCAGTGGAATCGAAAATTTCGGCTGCGAATTCCTTCAGCAATGAGCTTCTTTGGCCTATATGGGTCTCGCACCAACCCTCTTCGGTTGTGCTCTCTAGTTCTAGTCTGCTGTACCTGAACCTCCTGGTCCTTGACCTCCTGGTCTGTTATGTACAGCAGACTCTACTGCTCATAAATATGTCGAGATTAACAAGGGACGCCTCCCAAGCCACCCCACGCTATCACTCTCGCTGGTGTACCTCTTTCTACTGGCCTATGGTTCCCACTTCCGTAATAAAAGAGAAATCTTATATATACACACTCTTACATTCGAACACTCTTATTTCTGTACAGAATTCCTTTCATTCAGTAATAGTCTAACCCAGAAGAATTGCAACAGAGAAAGTCTTTTTCTTTTAACTTTAAACTTTTGGATTTGAGATAGATTTGTGTTATTTTCGCGTTACTTCCTTATCGCCTATTAAAACAATACTATCGTGTGGTTTGTATTATGTGGGCGTATCCGTACGCTCCGTTGCGTAATATACGCTCCGTGCGTCGACCCTTGCGTTGCGTACGCCCTGCCCTTGTAAGGACACGTGTACGCAGACCAAGTACGTCCACAGTAACACACTACACGTTTATCAATGTGAATGATCTTTAACAGTAATCCTTCACTGAACACCACTCAAATCTCCCTTGTATTCTAGGCGAGATTGTGTGCGTGCCTTTTACAATTATTCACTTAAATATTACTTTTTATCTTTTAACTATTAATAACAACAAATGTCTCAGCACATTTATCACTAGTGTGTGGCAATCAGGAGAATGAGGTACGGACAAATAATGCTAAACACGAAATACAGGTGTGTGTGCTTATGCGTACGTTCGCAAAACGGAAACTAAACAGGTTTTAAAAGACAATAACGTACTGTTCTTACCTTCCGGTTCCGGATTCCTTCAGCACTCCTTACTAAGCGAAGCAGACGCTTATCTGGTCAGCACTACGAGGAATATTACCTCCCGCCCTTTGCTGACCGATAATGTCTGCTGAAATTACCTAGTGCAGATATGTGAAGAGCTGGCGAGCCCCCAATTGACAAAGCCTAATATTTATCCTATTTAAAACACTCTAAAAGGTTAATGAACACAGTACGCAATTGGCGTATGGAATACCGTAAGAGTACGCACGTAGCGTACAAACGCTTAGCCGTGGACGAGACGCACGAGCGGCACGTTCGCTCACGGCTTACAGCGTAAAGGCAAGCACGCTATAGGCTGCCGACTAACGTAATGATACGCTATCAGCGTAGCGGACGCTCGAGACCACGAGGAGATCACGAGCGGCGCTGACGCTCACAGAGTTAAACCTTTGTAACAATATCCTAAACAGTGTACTTAAATTGTAAACCTTTATGCAGTGATAAGGTGTAAATGCAACACAGTGTAACCTTGTTAGTTTAAAAGCTGTATGAGCGACTCTTACGCTCTGAGAACCCTTTAGCAATATAATAAACACTCAAATACCGGTCTAAGGGTCTAACACCTTTTAAGGGAGAGAATGAACGTTCAATCGCAAAAGAATACACAATACAAGTTATACACTACCAAACTAACATAAAATACCTAACCGAGTTACTATACATTAAAATACAACAAAGACATAATTACATTTAAGGGGGAAGGAGAGAGAGAGAATGGCTTACAACAAACTAGGAGATAAATATGGTTGCAGAGAACTTACGCACAAGGGGAACTATCGCAAGCGCCTTTCTGGATATCCAGCTCCCGATTATCAGTGATGAGAACCGTTGAAAAGAGTAGAGAGCTGGCCCAGGTCGGCTTGTCTTTATATACACTTACACACAGTACAGTACAATGGTCCCTACATTCTTATTGTTCATTGGACACAGGAATCCGTCTCCGCATTATAACAAAAGGTCATAGGTTGGTTCATACAGGTGGGCTGTGACTATTTCAAACTGCTCAGGTGGGAGGGAAACTGGGTTTCCCGCCGCATGGGTAATAAAGTGCAAATATAGTAAATGTCCATGAACTTCTTATGTCCATAACTATACGCACGAGCGAGTAATCCGCTTCAAACCAACTCCGGAATATTGCTAATTATATTCTCTTCTGATGGATACTAAACACCACTGTGTAACCCCTGTCTGACCCTTCGTATCAAACAAAGAGGAATCTCTTTGTCCCTGAACATGCTATATTAACTAAACTTTCAGATTCTATCAAAGGGACCATAATCTACAAAATACATTATATGACTAAAATATGTAACGATTGAGTCGCCCGCTAGATGCACACAAACTCTACCGTAAATGTGCATACCGTGCGCCTGCGAGTGCACGCGACCGCGAGTATACGCACGCACGGGAGAGCTCATGCTCGTGCAGCGGGCACACGCATGAGGTGCATATATGGCAATGTGCAGCGTGATATTTTTCTGACTTTGACAATATATATATATATATATATATAAAACACTCACTTCTCCAGCGATGCAGAAAAAGTAGACAAGCCAGCACTCACGTGTAGATGAAAGAAAAGCAGGATTTATTCCTTAACCAAACGGCATGGTACAGCAAATACAGCAAACACAGCCCGTCAGCTGTTTCAACCGACTGGTCTTCCTCAGGGGCTATGTATATATAGGCTAATCGATTGGGTTCCACCATTAAGCCACGGTGGCGACCGTACCCTTGCTCTACGCCAAAGGGAGAGTTTCTGGATTGCCCACCTTAACACTGTTTCCCCTAAAGGCCTCAATGAACATGCTGCTATGAATGCCTTTTTGTGAATTCATGAGCTATATATTCTAATAGGTGTCAATATTGGGATAAACATGCGGGATTCTGTGGTCCTATGGAGTTTACCTGACCAAGAAAAAAAGTTTAATGTGTGAGTGTTACAATTTGAGACACAACCTGAGAACTTCTACCAAAGTATTTTATTTCACGTATAAATGAATCATGTGTCTATTGAATCATGTGTCTATTGAACATTGATAGCATCATTTATAGAGAGAAATTTCTCATATGAAGGCAATATAATCTTTGGAGGTTTCAGTTAATTGTCCCATATTGTACCACATCGAGTGTGTATTTTGACATTTGTTGGATGTATATGTTTTTTGTAATATGTCTGTACACAGTGACCACCGCGTCCGCCTGATTATTCAAGTTGTGATTATGTCTCTGAACGAGCTACCATGAGTGAGACTAAATCTAATATATCCTCTATAAGATTGGATGTATTTTCCATCCCATTGGGTATGTCTGCCTATTTTTCCCCCCATGCGCTAACAGAAGACTGTCCATCAGTAACATGAACAAGCTTTCTGAACCCGTTCGGCCACCGTAGAGACTGGAACGCACGGCGCTTCCGGCTTCCGACTTCCGGGTCGTGGAACGCATTTGCGTTCCACTGAAAGCGCGATTGTTGTCCGGATCATTTCTGCTAAGTATCTGACAGCGAGACATGCCTAGAGATACGTGGGAGGTCAGATATAGGCGATTGAGGTCGGCAACACCAACAGGATAGACCCCTGCACAGCATGAGAGCGGTAGGGAGACGTTTGGTAGGGTGCACTACTCACTTCCGGTGTAAAGGGTACATAAGGACAGCCCATCAGCTTATATGCTGTGTGGCTGTAGAGGTGGTGAGGACCTGATCACCATTGGTGAGTACTGTATTTTTCTATACACCTGTCAAGAAAGTAACTGCATTTTGGGCCTTCAATGGATTGAGAGGTTGGCTTATTATATATTTGTTTACAGTGATTATCCTGGTTGTCTAAGCTGTCTCATGAGAGTGAACTCTAATAAACATAAGTGTAAGTACCATGGTTTGTGCTCACACATTGGTGAATGTACACACACATGGATTGTATATACATGTTAGTGTGTTGGAGTGCCTTTTACAGATATATGCATTGATTTATCTATCTACAGAAACTCCATTTGAATATGGCCTTATTAACCCTACAGCCCGGGTATTATCTGAACCTGACATATTGATTAGTCTGAGTAAGTGCACAGAGCCATTGACATTATGAAGCGAGTTTTTACTCATCCCAGAGGTTGTTGATACTGTACTTTGTATCCGTGCACGGTGATATATACCCTTGGTGTAGGTGTGCTTACACATGGTGACTATCTATAGAGACATTGGTCAGTACCTATGATTCACATCTGGTGACTAACGAACCTGTTTGATAATTGATGAAGATGGGCGTGGTGGTCCACTGATGTTTTATTGTATTTTGTTTCTTTATTGTATGTATCTTTATGTGTTTTATTCTTTGTTTTTTTCAGTAATCAATATATGTTCTCAAAATATTGTATATAAATTGGAAGCTTATCTTGATAAAGATCCTGAACCTAGGATCGAAACGTCGATTAAATAAGCCTAAATTCGACTGCAATAAAGCTACTGTGAAAAAAATGAACTTGCGAGAAATTATTTGACTGGATGAGTGCACCTCCACACTGTTGGACTTCTGTTTATATATATATATATATATATATATGTGTGAAATATATGTGTGAAATATATGTGTGATATATATATTGTAACACTGTAGGGGTGCAAGGCGCCTTTTCCTGGGGAATATGGCCGCACGCAGCAGCTGAGGAACAACACAAGTCCAGTTTCTGGTACAACTGACCCCGGCCAGTTTTATTGAAACAGAAAATAAAACAAACCCCAAAATAAAAATACCTTGCCTGTCCGGCACTAACTAAACATAAGATATTCCTAACTGTCACTAAACAAAACACAGAGTTCGTCAGTACATACTGTATAGCTTACTTGCATCAGAAAGCGTGTCTCTCACACACAGATCCTGCAGCCTTCCCAGGCAGTCTGCCCATACTAATCAGGTTAGAAGCACTATAACACTCTTACACAGCTGAAACCCTGATTAGCCCTCTGTGAGGCCAAAGACCCGAACTGGGCCCAATGTCTAGAACTCGCCTTATCTCTCTCTCAGAGCCTTTACCCAGCTTTTACAGCAAACTGAAAAGGTTCAGACAAAACAAAAAGCATTTTTCCTAGAAGTTAACATTTTCTAAAACATGTAAGACAAGAACCTGGGACAAATATACCTGCCCTCAAACACTATCCCAGTGTTCTTGTCACATATCCCCCTCCCCTGTTTCGACCTAGGGGCCGGAACACTTGTAGCCCCCAAACAGAAGATGCGAGACAATGCATCTGCGTTGGTCAATTGTGTTCCCGGTCTATGTTCGACAGTAAACTTAAAGTCCTGCAACGCTAGAAACCATCTAGTTACACGAGCATTCTTGCCTCTATTTACATACATCCATTTTAAAGGGGCATGGTCTGTCACTAGTCTGAATTGTCTACCCAAGAGGTAATATCTCAAGGTATCTAGTGCCCACTTAATGGCCAAAGCCTCCTTTTCCACAATGGCATACCTTTTTTCATGCTCATTGAGTTTCCTACTCAAATAAATGATAGGGTGTTCGTCCCCATCTCTGGTTTGGGACAGCACAGCACCTATCCCTACCTCTGAGGCATCTGTCTGTACCACAAATTCTTTTGAAAAATCTGGTGTTATCAACACCGGTTGTGAACACAAAGCCACTTTTAACGCTTGGAACGCCTTTTCTGCATCAGGGTTCCATTTCACCACATTTGACTGCTTCCCTTTGGTAAGGTCTGACAACGGCACCGCTGTGGTCGCAAAATTAGGAATAAACCGTCTATAGTACCCAGTAATTCCCAAAAAAGCCCTTACCTGTTTTTTATTCACTGGACGAGGCCAGTTTTGAATAGCATCAACTTTATTCAATTGGGGCCTAATCAGACCTCTGCCTATGGTGAAGCCCAAGTATTTGACCTCCTCCATTGCGAGGCAGCACTTCTTTGGGTTAGCAGTTAACCCTGCCTCTCTGATTGAGTCCAGTACTGCTTGTACTTTAACCAAATGGGACCCCCAGTCTGTACTGTGAATTACCACATCATCCAAATAGGCAGCTGCATATTTTCTATGGGGCCTCAAAATTTTATCCATCGCCCGTTGAAAGGTTGCTGGAGCCCCATGCAACCCAAAGGGTAACATCTTATACTGGTACAGCCCCTCCGGAACCGAAAAGGCTGTTTTTTCTTTGGCGCTATCAGATAAAGGTATTTGCCAGTAACCTTTGGTCAGGTCCAATGTGGTGAGAAACCTGGCTGTTCCCAGCCTTTCTACAAGCTCATCCACACGGGGCATGGGGTATGCGTCAAACTTGGACACCTCATTTAACTTACGAAAGTCATTACAGAAGCGTATGCTACCGTCGGGCTTCGGGATGAGCACTATGGGACTGGACCACTCACTGTTAGACTCCTCTATGACTCCCAGTTCTAACATGGTTTTAACTTCCTTAGAAATAGCTTCTCGCTGAGCTTCAGGAATCCTATATGGCTTTAAATGAACCCTGACCCCTGGTTCTGTGACAATGTCATGTTTTATTATGGTCGTTCGGCCAGGCAGCTCTGAAAATACCTCCCTATTTTGGATGAGAAATTCTTTAACCTGATTGTTCTGATCAGCTGATAATGTCTCTGACACCTTCACTGCGGGAAGCAACCGGGGTGAAGACACCGAAGGGCAAGGCTCCGCTGACAGAGACAACCTATCTTTCCAGGGTTTGATTAAGTTAACATGGTAGATCTGTTCGGGTTTCCTCTTTCCCGGCTGGTATACTTTGTAATTAACCTCATTCACTTTTTCCCTAATCTCAAATGGACCCTGCCATTTAGCTAGGAATTTGCTTTCCACAGTGGGTACCAAAACAAGAACTCTATCGCCAGGAGCAAATTCCCGTATCTTGGCACTCCGGTTATAGACCCTCTGTTGAGCACTTTGGGCCTGTTCCATGTGCTCTCTGACAACAGGTACCACGGCTACAATCCTATCCTGCATTTGTGTTACATGCTCAATAACGCTTCTATAAGGAGTGGGCTGTCCTTCCCACGTCTCTTTGGCAATATCCAACAGCCCTCTGGGGTGTCTACCATACAACAAATCAAATGGAGAAAACCCCGTAGAGGACTGAGGAACTTCTCTGATGGCCATTAACAAGTAGGGCAACAAACAATCCCAGTTTTTCCCATCTCTCTCAACAACCTTTTTTAACATACTTTTTAATGTTTTATTAAACCTTTCCACCAACCCGTCAGTTTGGGGATGGTAGATGGACGTCCTGAGGTGAGTGACCTTAAATAACTTGCACAACTCTTTCATGATCCTTGACATAAATGGAGTACCTTGGTCAGTCAAAATTTCTTTTGGTATTCCCACTCTACTAAATACCTGCACCAGCTCCCTAGCTATCGCCTTGGTTGTGATAGTGCGTAAAGGGACAGCCTCAGGATATCGAGTGGCATAGTCCATAATTACCAGGATATACTGATGGCCCCGAGCAGACTTTAACAAGGGCCCCACGAGATCCATGGCTATTCTGTCAAACGGGACCTCTATAATAGGCATGGGAACTAGTGGGCTCCTGAAATGGGGTCTAGGGGCATGATACTGGCATTCAGGACAGGAAGAACAATATTCAGACACTTCTTTATAAACCCCTGGCCAAAAGAACCTTTGTAAAACTCTTTCAGTGGTTTTTTCTGCCCCTAAATGTCCTGCGGTAACGTGACTATGAGCTAAATCTAGTACCGTTCTCCGATAAGGCTGGGGAACTACCAGCTGTTCCACCACATCCTCACCCCTTTTGACAATGTGGTACAAGAGCTCATTACAGATGGCCATGTGGGGATACGTAACCCTGTCACCTGGTACCACAGGTTCCCCATTAACAATCTTAACATTCTCTCTAGCCTTTATTAAGGTAGGATCCTTTAACTGTTCAGACGCAAACAGATCCTTCTTTACCTCCAGGTCAGGCACGCTTTCAGTTCTAACTACTATGTCTCTGTTCCCGGCAAGAGGGTCCTCACTGGACTCCCCATCTGTCACTTCCCCAGCCAAACTAGCAAAAGGCAAAGGGCCAGAAAGTTCCGAAGACCCACGTACATCCATAAAATCACCGGTATTATCAACTGGCTTTTTACTTCTCACATCTGTTGATAACCGTGATTCCCACAGTTTCCAAAAATGAGGAAAATCCCTCCCTATTATGGCCTCATGCACCAAGGTAGGGACCAGTCCCACTTTAACCATTGCTGACCCACAACAAGTTTCTATATTCACCTCAGCAGTGGCATAATGTTGGGTATCCCCATGTATGCAAGTTACCCCAATAGGTATTTGCTGGACCTTTAAGGGGTTCACTAACCCAGCTTTCACGAGGGTAACTAAACTTCCTGAATCTAGCAAGGCCTCTACCCGGTTACCCTCTAAGAACACATCACACATTTGTTTTTCCAGCTCAGGTGAAGGTACCACAGTACAGGCTAACCTAGCAAAGAAAGACATTCTGCGACATTCAAAGGCAGCATCACATTGCATGGGTTCTTGCGTGACTGGGCAATTGGCAATAACATGACCTGGCATACCACACCTAAAACATTTAACCACACGATTATCAACCCATTTGGGCAGCATAGACCGTTCTAGCCCCATTGGCCTGTCTCCAGGGCCAGTGTTTACAGTCTCTCCAGCCTTGCGTTCTCTTAACCGCCCAGCAACGTTTTCCCACGGAACAGTCTTACCAGTCTTTACTGAAGGGCGCTGTCGAGGATCTATGGGTTGCTGGGTGGTCATCAGTAGTTCCTCTGCTGCCAAATACCTCTCTACCATGTCCACTAATTGGTCAGCAGTACCCGGGTTTCCATGGCTCACCCACTTGCGCAGGACCATGGGCAAAGATCTCAAGTAGCGGTCCATGACGACTCTTTCCACCATCTGGGGACCAGTTAATGTCTCTGGCTGTAGCCATTTTTTTGTTAGCTGAATAAGGTCGTGCATCTGGGAGCGCGGAGGCTTCTCCATGGCGTACAGCCAACGGTGCACCCGTTGTGCTCGTACTGACAGCGTGACTCCCAGGCGGGTCAGGATCTCAGTCTTTAGTTTATCATAGTCCCGAGCCTCAGCAGGGCTTAAATCAAAGTAAGCTTTTTGGGGCTCACCTGACAGGAAAGGTGCCAGCAGACTGGCCCACTGTGCTTTCGGCCAGTTCTCACGCTCGGCAGTCCTTTCAAACGTGGTCAGATAGGCCTCCACATCATCAGCCTCTGTCATTTTCTGCAGGAAGTGACTGGCCCGTATAGAACTAGAGCTGGTTGGAGCACTGACGGCCACATCTCCAACCCGAGCTGCAAGTCTCTGCACCACTTCTGCTAAGGCCTCTCTATCCTGACGCTGTTGCCTGTAAAGTTCATCAACAACTGCCTGCTGTTGTCTCTTATTTTCCTCCATTGCCACCTGCTGCTGTCTTATATTTTCCTCCATTGCCACCTGCTGCTGTCTGTTGGCCTCCTGCTGTAGTCTCCAATTTTCCTCCATTGCCACCTGCTGTTGTCTCCTATTTTCCTCCATTGCCACCTGCTGTTGTCTCCTATTTTCCTCCATTGCCACCTGCTGCTGTCGGTTGGCCTCCTGCTGAGCCGCTGTAGCTTGCAGCAAGGCTTTAAGCAGATCCTCCATGTCGACAGATTTTTCAGGTGGCTTTGTAGCTGCTTTCACCCAAGACATATATCAAACCCTCAGGGGTGAGTCTCAGTAACTTCACACTGGGCTGTATCTGCATAAACCACCGTTTTCTGCAGGCCTCACAAAGCTGCTGCTTTCACTTATGCGCAGAACGGTGTGCTCGCATTCTCCACCAAGTTGTAACACTGTAGGGGTGCAAGGCGCCTTTTCCTGGGGAATATGGCCGCACGCAGCAGCTGAGGAACAACACAAGTCCAGTTTCTGGTACAACTGACCCCGGCCAGTTTTATTGAAACAGAAAATAAAACAAACCCCAAAATAAAAATACCTTGCCTGTCCGGCACTAACTAAACATAAGATATTCCTAACTGTCACTAAACAAAACACAGAGTTCGTCAGTACATACTGTATAGCTTACTTGCATCAGAAAGCGTGTCTCTCACACACAGATCCTGCAGCCTTCCCAGGCAGTCTGCCCATACTAATCAGGTTAGAAGCACTATAACACTCTTACACAGCTGAAACCCTGATTAGCCCTCTGTGAGGCCAAAGACCCGAACTGGGCCCAATGTCTAGAACTCGCCTTATCTCTCTCTCAGAGCCTTTACCCAGCTTTTACAGCAAACTGAAAAGGTTCAGACAAAACAAAAAGCATTTTTCCTAGAAGTTAACATTTTCTAAAACATGTAAGACAAGAACCTGGGACAAATATACCTGCCCTCAAACACTATCCCAGTGTTCTTGTCACAATATATATATATATATATATATATATATATATATATGTGTGTTTGTGTGTATGTATATATATATATATATATATATATACTGTATATACATAAATATTAGTAGAGCCCAGCACTCTCCTGCTACTTTCAGCATACTGCATACTTACTACCTAATCACAAGCACGGGATAAAATGTACACACAGTATGTATGTATGTATGTATATATATATATATATATATATAAATATACACACTGGTTGCAATGCCCGGCACTACCGGTCCTCCCTTTTACAATTGCCTGGGTGCCCTCCGTAGTAGATTTGTAGTAGTCAAAGAAAGAAATGGCGTCACTCCAGGTCTTGTACCAACAACAAAAGTGTATTTTGTAGTAAACAAATCACATCAGTGTTCCAACGTTTCGGGGCCCGTAGCCCCTTTGTCAAGGCGTGATAGAGTGTAAATCAAAACCGTCTTACCTAAATAGCATGTGCTGCTCACCCGTGATGGAAGACCTCCCCTCCGCTTCCTGCCGCTCCGGTCGCCGGGGACTTCCGGCGGTTCGCGGAAGTACGTCATCCGCGTCGTCACTCTGCCTTGAAGCCAAGTGCAAGGGTATAATTACAACCAAAACAGTAGAAGCACTGACACAGAAGAATCCAGTAGTACCAGTCCTGTTCACGACCCCAAAAATTCATAAAGATAGTAAGAATCCACCGGGGAGGCCGATTATTTCTGCCAGGGACTCTCTTTACCAACCAATTTCACAATACCTAGATTGTGCCATACAACCATTGGTAACACGACAACCTACCTATATCAAGGACACCACCGATTATCTTCTAAGGCTCAAAGGAGTAGGCCAGACACCACCAGACACATTGATGTGTGTGATGGATGTCTATAGCCTGTATACGAGCATCCCCCATGACAAGGGATTACAGGCCATGAGAGAATTTTTGGAGGATGAAGACTTGACAGTGGTGGATAAAGACCTTTTTATGCAGCTGTTACATCGTACTCTATACAGGAACTATTTCCTATTTGATGGGAAATATTATCTCCAACAGAAGGGATGTGCTATGGGCAGTAATGTGGCACCGGCTTACGCCAATGTCTTCATGTTTAAGGAAGAGAAAAAGCTGTTCTTCAACAGGAGAGAAGTTGCCCAACACATACTATTATATTGTCGATTTATCGACGATATATTCATGCTATGGACCGGGAGGGGGGTGGTGGAGCTATTTAAGTCAGTTATGGATGGGATCAATGCTGAAGCAACACATATCAGATTCACGTATCAATGCGATATGACGTGTTTGAACTACCAGGTTGGTACAAGACCTGGAGTGACGCCATTTCTTTCTTTGACTACTATATATATATATATATATATATGCATATGGTTGGCACTCCGTAGAGAGAAGACAGCAGAACCAAGAGGTGCAGAGCCCTCTGCACCTCTTGGTTCTGCTGTCTTCTTTCTACGGAGTGCCAACCATATGCACATATATGTTATACCCCAGCCTTGAACTTCTGAGCTTTTGGAGTCGGTACAAGCCACCCCGGAGGGGCGACAGAAAAGGGAGCGGGGCTTCAGGTAGAGTGACGGGGTCTCATGGTAAGGGTGTGTGGCCTATTGCAGCGACCCCCGTTTTCGTCATTTTGGGGGCGTGTCCAGTGCTCCATGAGCTGCTGGACTGCCCCCGACTCCCCTCCTTGTGCTGGTAGATGTCGTGCGCATGCGCACTGCATCTATTCAGCGTGATCACTGGCTGCTTTACAAAGCAGAGCAGCGGTGATCACAGGATCTCCCAACAACCCCCCCCTTTCCCGCCCGCGGGACACTGCAACCCGCGGGAGGGACAGCGGGACAGTGTCCAATTAGCGGGACCGTCCCACTGAAGTCGGGACAGTTGGGGGTATGTATGTATGTGTATATATATATATATATATATATCACACACATTAATACATACATATACCAGCACACGCACATGAACATACATGCACAACCTTACATACAGTTACACATTTATACATACAGTACCAGCCGAGGGGCGTAGAGCAGACCAGCTGCACTAAGAAGGAGGGAGCTGCTGTGGTTGAGAATGTGCAGCTCACAGCTCCCTCCGGACTTTCTTTTCTGTATGCACTATGCAGCGAGAGCTACGGAGCTCTCTGTTAAAGCAGCTCCGCGATCGCAGCTTTTGCTGAGACGGAGACACAGCTGTCTCCGTCTCTAAAATTAAAAAATCAGGTCTTCAGGATGGGTTTCCAGGTACTCAGAAATCCCTCCTGCGTGCGCCACTGCACTTCTTCACCAAACCCAGCCAAATCTCATCCTCACCCTCTGCTCCATGCTTTATGTCTACCCCATCTGTGTCACCCCTGTCTGTCTGCCCCTCCCCTTTAGAATGTAAGCTCTCACGAGTAGGGCCCTCTTCCCTCATGTGCTAATCTTTTTCTTACTTTACTCCATACTCCCTTCAATGGCACCAAATCCCATGGTTTTCGTCCACCCTAATACTTGTTGCAGTGTTGTCTGCTGATGCAACTATGTTTACATACCCTATACTTGTTCTATATTGTTTTGAACAGTAAGTCACTGTTTTCTTGTTTTACTTATTTCTTTACTTACTCTGTAACTGGGCGCTGAGGATCCCTTGTGGCACTATATAAATAAAGGATAATAATAGTAACCAGCTCCTAACGGTCATTTTTCAAACACAGCTGGTGACATGGCAGTTAGGAACTGATTGGCTGGTACTTTATCTCCGTCTACTTTATCTCTCTCCAAGCCTTCATAAATAGACCCCTAACATTCATGAGGTGTGACTAATATTATCAGGCACTGATTCCTTCCTAGTGAAATTATATGTTACATTCTCATGAATATTCGTTGAGTCCACGACATTTCAGCCTCCCCACTGTGGAGACATCAAGTGAACTTTAAGTGGGTTAATGCTAAGGTACTGGTGGGGAACCCCCACTTTTCTAGTAACCGGGGTGCATATACAAGTATATATAAGATTGCATAAGAAGCTTTAAACTCCTTTGTGAGACAGCACAATAGTAAGCCTTTGGCTGCTGACTAAATTTGTTCCATTTGGTAATCTCTTACAGCGAATACAAGCTACGTGGCGATAAATCTTCCACCTTTCATTTCCTACACAGTAAAGTGACAGTATGTCAATACTTATTAAGAAATCTTTGGAAAATAAGCACAGCAGAGAGCCTACAGCGTATGAAGGAATTAATTCCAAGAATGGAACAGTGAAAGCACGTGCAATGTTGTACAAAATTGCTAGAAAATGACAGTATCCGGCTAAAATGTTTAAAGTGTCAACCAAATTGATTGCGAACTCCGTTTAAAGGGCCTAATTCAGACCTGATCGCTCGCTAGGGTTTTTTTGCACTGCTGCGAGCAGATAGTTGCCGCCCACCGGGGAGTGTATTTTAGCTGTGCAAGTGTGCGAACGCATGTGCAGCCGAGCGGTACAACAAAACTTTGTGCAGTTTCTGAGTCGCCCAGAACTTACTCCACCGCTGCGATCACTTCAGACTCTCCGGGGCTGGAATTGACGTCAGGAGCCCTCTCTGCAAACGCTTGGACACGCCTGCGTTTTTCCAACCACTACTTGAAAACAGTCAGTTGACACCCACAAACGCCCTCTTCCTGTCAATCTCCTTGCGATCGGCTGTGCGAATGGATTCATCGTAAAATCCATCACACAGCAACGATCCGCTTTGTACCTGTGCGACCTGCCTGTGCATTGCAGTGCATACGCATGTGCAGTAGTGACCTGATCGCAGCGCTGCAAAAAACGCTAGCGAGCGATCAGGTCTGAATGACCCCCAAAGTGCGTCTGTCTTAAAGACACACAGTCAGGCAGTTTGTGAAGATAGAATAATAAGTTATGGCAGTGCAGCTTCTGCACGGTAAGAAGTGTGTGTGAGGGAGGGGGGGGGCATCGCTTGGCGACTGCTCCTGGTCTCCCAATTTCCTGCATCCCTCCCACTCCCCCAGGGCAGGATCCATGCCATTCTTTGAAAATGTGCACATAAGAAGCAGAAATCCCAGTATGGGCATTTGGTTCAGTCTAAAAATAGATTGAATATATATCAAACATTACATTTTATTTTATAGATTTTTTTAACTAAAAAATTATTTGTTCCCATAATAAATCTGTAATATATTTATTTATTTTTTATTTAGATTAAGCAGAACAGGTGTCACAGCAGTAGCCCCTGCTAAACTGGCATTCCCATGCAGCAAATGAATGGTGATGACCTTAGCAACAGGACTCCTTGCTAGTGATGTGCACCGGACATTTTTCGGGTTTTGTGTTTTGGTTTTGGATTCGGTTCCGCGGCCGTGTTTTGGATTCAGATGCGTTTTGGCAAAACCTCCCTGAAATTTTTTTGTCGGATTCGGGTGTGTTTTGGATTCGGGTGTTTTTTACAAAAAACCCTCAAAAACAGCTTAAATCATAGAATTTGGGGGTCATTTTGATCCCATAGTATTATTAACCTCAATAACCATAATTTACACTCATTTTCAGTCTATTCTGAACACCTCACACCTCACAATATTATTTTTAGTCCTAAAATTTGCACCAAGGTCGCTGGATGGCTAAGCTAAGCGACCCAAGTGGTCGACACAAACACCTGGCCCATCTAGGAGTGGCACTGCAGTGTCAGACAGGATGGCACTTCAAAAAAAATAGTCCCCAAACAGCACATGATGCAAAGAAAAAAAGAGGTGCAATGAGGTAGCTGTGTGACTAAGCTAAGCGACCCAAGTGGCCGACACAAACACCTGGCCCATCTAGGAGTGGCACTGCAGTTTTCTAGCGAGAGGATGAGTGCTTCCATCCTCATGTGAATCTGAACCACTAGCCATGAACATAGGCCAGGGCCTCAGCCGTTCCTTGTCACTCCGTGTCGTAAATGGCATATTGGCAAGTTTACGCTTCTCCACAGACGCTTTTAATTTAGATTTTTGGGTCATTTTACTGAACTTTAGTGTTTTGGATTTTACATGCTCTCTACTATGACATTGGGCATCGGCCTTGGCAGACGACGTTGATGGCATTTCATCGTCTCGGCCATGACTAATGGCAGCAGCTTCAGCACGAGGTGGAAGTGGATCTTGATATTTCCCTATTTTACCCTCCACATTTTTGTTCTCCATTTTGTAATGTGTGGAATTATATGCCAGTATCAATAGCAATGGCCTACTACTATATATACTGTGCAAAACTGAAATGCACCACAGGTATGGATGGATAGTATACTTGACGACACAGAGGTAGGTAGAGCAGTGGCCTACTGTACCGTACTGCTATATATTATATACTGGTGGTCAGCAAACTGTGCAAAACTGAAATGCACCACAGGTATGGATGGATAGTATACTTGACGAAACAGAGGTAGGTAGAGCAGTGGCCTACTGTACCGTACTGCTATATATTATATACTGGTGGTCAGCAAACTGTGCAAAACTGAAATGCACCACAGGTATGGATGGATAGTATACTTGACGACACAGAGGTAGGTAGAGCAGTGGCCTTCTGTACCATACTCCTATATATTATATACTGGTGGTCAGCAAAATTCTGCACTGTCCTCCTACTATATACTACAATGCAGCACAGATATGGAGCGTTTTTCAGGCAGAGAACGTATAATACTGGTGGTCACTGGTCAGCAAAACTCTGCACTGTACTCCTCCTATATAATACTGCTGGTCCCCAGTCCCCACAATAAAGCAGTGTGAGCACAGATATATGCAGCACACTGAGCACAGATATGGAGCGTTTTCAGGCAGAGAACGTATAATACTGGTGGTCACTGGTCAGCAAAACTCTGCACTGTACTCCTCCTATATAATACTGCTGGTCCCCAGTCCCCACAATAAAGCAGTATGAGCACAGATATATGCAGCACACTGAGCACAGATATGGAGCGTTTTTCAGGCAGAGAACGTATAATACTGGTGGTCACTGGTCAGCAAAACTCTGCACTGTACTCCTCCTATATAATACTGCTGGTCCCCAGTCCCCACAATAAAGCAGTGTGAGTACAGATATATGCAGCACACTGAGCACAGATATGGAGCGTTTTTCAGGCAGAGAACGTATAATACTGGTGGTCACTGGTCAGCAAAACTCTGCACTGTACTCCTCCTATATAATACTGCTGGTCCCCAGTCCCCACAATAAAGCAGTGTGAGCACAGATATATGCAGCACACTGAGCACAGATATGGAGCGTTTTTCAGGCAGAGAACGTATAATACTGGTGATCACTGGTCAGCAAAACTCTGCACTGTACTCCTCCTATAATACTGCTGGTCCCCAGAATAAAGATATTTGCAGCCCCCTGAAGCAAAGTGAGAGGACGCCAGCCACTTCCTCTCACTATCATTTCCAATGCACGAGTGAAAAATGGCGGCGACGCGCGCCTCCTTATATAGAATCCGAATCTCGCGAGAATCCGACAGCGGGATGATGACGTTCGGGCGTGCTCGAGTTAACCGAGCAAGGCGGGAAGATTCGAATCTGCCTCGGACCCGTGTAAAAAGGGTGAAGTTCGGGGGGGTTCGGATTCCGAGGAACCGAACCCGCTCATCACTACTCCTTGCCAGTTGATAATATGCCCCAAAGTAAAGATCTTTTTACATCATTAATGCAGGATGAGGCTTCTTTTTTTGATATTTGTATGGGGTACAGTTCCTCTTTCTTTAATCCATGATCCCACATCTTAAGCTGCCCATACACTGAATGATAAATGTGCAAATTAGCCGATGACGTGACTGCTCTTAATGATTAAGGACATGAACAATAATCGTACACGGCCTCAAAATGGATGGATGGTTTGTTTTGGTTACCAAACATGTCCAAACCTTCTGACCGTGGTTCAGCCGATTGCATGCTGTGGAAGGATATCACCTCCATCCTGGACATTTTGCAGTGTATGGGGGCACTCCGATTACCGCCCATCACTCCCCCTGCCGGGGTGTCGCACTAATTGAGCAGTCTGTGACCTGCTTTCAGAGTCGGACTGGCCCACAGGGGAAACCACCGGTAGGCCCCACTGCCTGTGGGCCCTCCTCCTCCTCTAAGGATCAGGTTCCAGACTCTATCCTAGTGCACTTGAATTATGCATTATTCATATGTTACATTATACTTCACAAGGATATGGTTTATTATATATTTACCATTGGGCACAGAAAATGTACTCTGTAATGGTTAGCCAACCCTCTGTGGTGGCTGGCCATGCCCCTACTGGAGCCTGGACACACCTTAAAGCATGGGCCTCTACAACAGCATTCCCCCGAGGGGCCCTTCATGCCCCAGTCTGACACTGCCTGCTTTAGATAACTCAAAAGGCCCCAAATTGTCAGGGTGCACTTTGACCTAAAGAAACACGGGTAGTATGTATGAGTGAATAGTATAAATGGCAATATGCCATACAGCAGGAACTCAGAGGAGACCAGAGCCCCAGCA
Organism: Pseudophryne corroboree; assembly: GCF_028390025.1. NCBI lineage: Eukaryota > Metazoa > Chordata > Amphibia > Anura > Myobatrachidae > Pseudophryne > Pseudophryne corroboree. The sequence goes on along the minus strand of NC_086453.1, from coordinate 291,070,359 downwards.
GTAGCACTCTGCAGCCCACAAGTATGTGGCTGAGAGGTTGTGTGTGTTTTCTTTTAGTGATAAACATCTTGGCAGAGACACAACACAAAGGAAGTGAAAAAACGCTGAGGCAGATAACATAAGATTATTGAGTTGTTATTTTGTAGGTCGCTATGTAAGTTCAGATGTGACATGGGTTCAGCAACCACACTTGGCAGGACTGAAGCTCCAGCACTGCGTATTGCAGTCTCTGGCCTGTTTTCCATATACTGTATGGCACGTCTAACTTAGGAGCTGAAACGCTCGTAATTGCTGTGCTACAACTGTGACACGTCTGATCCGTGAAATAGATTTCAGTAGCATTAGGTATTCCAGGGTGAGGAGGACCGGAGAAGGGGGGGAGGGAATCAGGGAGCTCATTCACATCAGTAAATATTGTGCTTTAATATGTTGAGTGCAATGTTTTGTATTTATATAATGCAAAAGTGCAATTGCAAATATACGTACAAACAGCCGGAAATAACGGGCGTGATACAGAGGTGAGTGAAAATCAGCCATATGAGCGCTCACATTGCCTGCAGAGAAATAAATGTGTATATTCGCCTATATCAAGAGTTGCACACAACAGACCTGTTCCAGATCCTGACGCAGGAGCGCCACATCGCAGAGTACAAATGTTAGGTACTTTGTGCGAGCGTCGGACCTGTACTGCGCGTGTGCCATATGGGTCCTGCATCACTGGACGCACTGCGGCTGCAGAAGTCATTAGAGTGACAGTCTGCAGCTGTTTCGTGGCGGGGCGGGGGTGGTGACCGCCTCCTTTTCACAAAATGGAGGCATGTTGCCGCCATTTGAGGGGAATGCTGAGGCCAGAATCTCCGTTGGCAGATTGAGACTTCCTGGCCTCTTTGTAGTAACTGCGGCAGCTGGCTTGTGCGACCCCATGGGTGATGCAGCCGGCCGATGGTGCCAGAGGTGATTTGCTGCTACATTTTAGGATGCAGCACGGATCACTAATGTCTACTTCTACCCGACGCCTCCTGCGGCATTACCATACTAGTGCACCGCTGCTGCCTCCTCCAGACCCCCATGAATCAGGCCCATCGAGCGAAAACACACAAGATACTCTCCGCAAACCTGTGTGTGGTCAACTGTGCATCAGTCCCAATATGTACATAAATGGGTTCTGATGTCACTGCTTATAATCCAGGTTTTCTGATGTCATCCTGTCAGTGGGGGGGGGATTCAGACCTGATCTCTGGTCTGAAGAAGTTGCTGTCCTACGTTCAGATAGTCCCCAACCCCAGGGGGAGTGTACATTCGCTGTGCAAGTGTGCGAACCTATGTGTACGCCGAGCTGCGAAAATCCCCTGTGTGCAGTCTGTGCGCAGACTTACTCCTACAGTGCTTATGTCAGACACCCTCCATGAAAACGCTTGGACATGTCACACACCTGCATTTTTACGGACACTACCAATAAACGCTCAGTTACCACCCACAAACGGCCTCTTCCTGTCAATCACCTTCTGAACGCCCATGCGATCGGATTTTTCACACCATCCCGTCGCTCACTGGCGATGCCCTTTGTTTTTGTCGGATGTGTGTGCATGCGCAGTTAGGACCTGATCGTCCGCTGTGCAAAAACGTACAGCAGCGATCACATCTGAATCACCCCCAGTTTGCGTTATGAAATATTGTGCATTAGAAAGAGTAACACATCCCTGCTATACAGATAATAGACACACTTGCCTGCTCTCCCAGAGCATTAGGGAACCTCACAAATTTTATAACGTTCTCCCTGACTCCCCGGAGAGCAGGAAACCGTTCCAGTCCTGCCCCCCACACACACACACATGCACACACATGTCCAGTGAAGTGGGTGAAGGCTTTGTTATGCGATTCACTGTGAACTGCATTACCGTGTCTCCACCCCTTGCTGTGTGGTACCTTAATTCACAGTTTTGGCCACGTGGGGCATAGCCATGATGACCCAAATTCCTATGCCCCCTGCCCTTACCAGTTGCCACTTGTATCTTCCTCCTAAACGGGTGGTCCCAAAGGTTGCCAAGTATGATTATAAGTCACTTGAAGATATTACCCATTTGTATAGTGATATATTGGTTTACTCTGTCTTATCTCCGAGTCGCATTACGTCCAAGGTCAGTAAAATTACAGCCATGATGTGACTAGTCTCGCTGTGAAGATGTTAATGCAACATGACCTTCAAACCATACCGGGACCCAAAATAAAACGTAACCCGTGGGGGGACCTGCCTTTACAGTATCATGTGTAACGGCTTTATACATTTTGACTTATTAAAAAAAGAAAATACAGTATTGAAATTGCTACAATTGTGGCTTAGCACAAGGACGTACGGAATTGAGAAAGACCCAGCAGTACAGAATAGATATGTTGATCTTCCGTGTAAGAGCCAAACTCACGCCTAGGGCATTACAGTATTATACACTAGAATGATTTACTTGTCACACCGACATGCAATGAAAATGACTAGAAAAAATTCACAATGGCTGAGCGGGAATAGGAAGGAGCTGAAATGTCGTTCTCAGACTTAGAAATACGTACACAATAGAAAATAAATAAAAATAAGATGTATTCTAGCATAAGTATTTCCTCTGGCTTTTATACTAGCAGAGCAGCCAAAGTGAAGGGGCACTATATCTCCAGGCTTCCTGGGTACATCCTGATTTTCCGCACAACCTACAGTGTACATGGCTTTGCAATTTTATGCCTGACTATCTACCTGTAATTGTGTTCATGTCTGCAGTCTGCTCAGGAACTATTACAAAGAGCTAAGAGGGGAACACATTGAGCAAATGTAATGACATTTGTGATGTTGCTGGGAGTTTTGTCACAGAGCAAAAGGTTTTCTTTCCATATAATTTGAATGTGGCGTTATCAGTTACATAGGCAAACGCAGGTGGAGTTTCTGGTTGCCCGGAAACACCCCTCCTCCTGGCAAGTGGCTTAAATTATGACAATTGCAATGGTATATAATACAATTACTTGAGCTGATGTACATGTCCAGTGGTAGCAGCTTCTTCTAAGTTTGCTGTGAGTGTGGATCTGAGTCCACAATCAGTGCACTGAACCAGAGAGTAGCTACCAGGAAGAAGAGACAGGAGCCTTACCATGAGGTGGGAGAATGTGTGCTTAGAAAGTACAGTACTGGTTCTATTATGTTTGTGCATTTATTATAGTATGTTTAACCTTTTCCTCAACACTTACCTCATATTGTTAAATGTTCCGCAGAGCGGGAGATTGTGGATTGCATTTGGAAACCCCCTTCTAGAAATCCTGTGTTTGCCGCTGAGTTACTTAGCCTCCCCGTGCAAGGTGCCTCCTGCGCTCAGTAGTATTATATATACACAATGCTAATATTTGTAATGAGTACACAAGCACCGGTGCCAACTGTGGGGCATCCGGAGGAGGAGGGTCCCAGTGGAAACTGTGGCAGACGCCAAACTGATGTCATCAAGTTCCCGCAGCAGGAGGCGGGCAACAATCATTAATTCACAGGAAACGCGTCACCATTGTCACACCCCGCCTAGTTTTAGCTATTGATGTATAATTATATTTTAATATTTAAACTAATAATTTCTCCTAGTTCCGAAGAGATGAGTTATAGGTGCTTAAAACAAACTTCCAGTAGAGACTCTTGTACAATTTGGACCAGATAGTCAGTCAGGCATAAGTCCAGAAACGGACACATCCGGCGATTATCAGCAGACTGCGCATGTGACAGAGAAAGCAATTGCAGATGCAGACTGCGCATTTTCCGCACCATGCATATGCACCTTAATGGCGGATGCTTGGCTGCCCGGCATACAGAGATGTGGGGGCGTGCCGTGAGGCCAGGCCTCCGTGACTTGCGACACTCCACTGTCAGCCATGACCACACACCCTTTTTGTCAGACAGCCTCAGATCGTCCCTGGGTACTCACAGAGTTGTAGTGCTATTTCTTACTAGTCTTCTGTATTGTATTGTACTGTACTATTTTACCCTGTACTGTCTCATTGTTGTGCCTTCTGTACGGCACTGTGGAACATTTCTGGCACCCTATAAATAAAGTATAATAATAATAATAATAATAATAGACGGAAAGTATACTCACATTGACAGTATATCTGGCCGGGATACGGTCATTAGGTCAACACCACTTATGTTGACAGTCATTTGGTCAACATGCATTATGTCAACAGGGTCATTAGGTTGACAGGGACATTAGGTCGACAGAGTTTTTCCAAAAAAAAATTAAATTTTTGGACTTTTTCATACTTTACAATCCACGTGGACTACAATTGGGAACGGTAACCTGTGCAGAGTGCAGCGGTAGCGGAGCGAGGCACCTTGCCCGAAGCATGGCGAGCGAAGCGAGCCCAACGGTGCACTAATTGGGGTCGTCCCCCCCCCCGTCACTTTACGAAGAAAACAACACCGAAAAAAAGTAAAAAAACTCATGTTGACCTTTTGACCTAGTACATGTTGACCTAATCACCCTGTCGTCCTAATGACTGTTGCCCCTACGATCCATACCCTATCTGGCCACCGGGGATGTCCGCACTTGTGCCCTTTCGCTTCTGACTGAGAATCAGGTAATTTATCTTGAATACACTACAGTATATATGTCAGTAAGTTCACCAACCTAATGGTTCTAACTTTTTATTTCTTTTCACTTTTTAATTACAAAACTTTGTACTGAAAGAAAGAAAAGAAAAGAGATGAACTATTTAGCTTAATCTTTATTTCAACATGATGTTTTATTTTGTATGGTTCAAAGAAGGTATCAACTCCATGTACGAAAAATCTGTGTTCCTAATGAGTAAGGTGGCAAACGGCGTCACAGCGTCTCCTTACCGAACAGAAGTCTGTAACATTTACAGGTTCATATAATAACACTCCTCTGAAGGCTAATTAAAGTGTGAGGAGAATGCATTTGTTCAGTACACTGCCGGGCAGCCAGTGACAGTGCAATGGATATTATTTCGGTTTGGTTCAGTATTTTTTTTTAAACCTGTCCTTAAGCGGATGCTCGTTAAAATTCATTTTGGAAATAGCTAATTGGTATTGTAGATGCATTACTAACATTTGACTGATATGTGATCCCAAATTATCTAGTAACCAGAAAAATCCAGGTCACTCTTGTGATGCGCCTGACAGTCAGTGCCTCAGGACGTGTACTCAGAGAACTCCCATTATCCCTGTGTATTCTGAGGTGTGGAGATCAAAGGCAGAATTGCTTTCAAAGAGCACAAGGTGCCTTGTTGAATTGCGAACAAATATGGATAATCTTCTAAATTATAGAGGCAGAAGCACAGAAAAATATCAGTGGAGTCTTTTTAAAAGCTGAATTAAAGGTGGAAAAACACAGGGGCTATTTCAGACCTAATCGCTGCTGTGCATGTTTGCACAGCAGCGGTCAGGTCTGAAATGCGCATGCGCTGGCGCATGCCAGACAACCGACGTCTGTCTTAGCCCTGCGATCGCCTCTGCGTTGGGCGGGCCGAAGGCGTTTGCCCGCCGTTTAGGGGGCGCCGGCCGGGAAACGCAGGCATGCCTGGACCATTGAGGGGGCGATGCTTTTGTACTTGTGCAACGGGGCAGGGCCTGACATGCGGGGCGGACTAGCCCTGTGCTGGGCATCCCCCTGCATGTCAGGGAAGCTGACCCTAGATGTGCTAAATTTAGCACATTTACGATCAGGTCTGAATCACCCCCACTGTTCATATTGCAGTACTTACCAGCAGCGGCTGAAGGGCTTGGGTACCTGATGGAAGGTGTGTACCAGGATGGCATTAGAGATCATGTGATCCTCTGCCACTCTTCTAGGTATGCCGACTACTAACGAGTTCCCCAGAGATATTCATTAATTATTTCATTATTAAATGTAGCCTTGTTAAACCTGGACGGCTCTGAGGCACAGTAGTTGAGGAGAATTGTGGCACAGTGGTTAGCATCAGTAGCTGCTAATGGAGGGTCATTGGTTTTCGCTCGCACTGGCAGTCACTCTCTGCTATCAGTAAGTACAATAGCTGTGGGGTGAGTTTAGGATTGTTGTAAAACAACAATACAGAAATGGAGAACATGATAGAGTCTGATGAGACGGTCCGTGTGACCCAAAGCCTCTACTTTTGTGGAAATTGTGAGATATTATAATGTAATGGGACTCATGCAGAGTGAGTGGTTGGCGTAGCGCAGCACGTGTGATTAAACAGTGGGTCTGAATCAGATCCCGACACTGCTGATGTACCTGTGGCAAAGTACTGATGTTCGGTACGTTGCGCAGGACCCATACTGTGCATGTGCAGTAGGGTCCTGTGTCATCGGAAGCAAAACAGCTGTAGATGTGAAGTGATTGACAGTCTGCAGCCATTTGGGGGGCAGAGAGGGAGCAACGTCGGCTGCCGGTTCCCAAAATGGAGCTGCGGCGGCCAACTTACATGATCTCATATGTCATGCAGCCAGCGAATAGTGTGACAGGTAATCCGATATAAACACTGCACTGGACCACAAATGCATGCAGGAGGTGTCTACTTATATCAGAAACCTCCTGCTGTATTACTATATCTGTGCGTCGCTGTTGTATGAACATATCCGTGCATCGCAGCGGCATTACCATGTCTGTGCATCGCTGCTACATTACCATGTCTGTGCATCGCTGCGGCATTACCATGTCTGTGCATCGCTGCTACATTACCATGTCTGTGCATCACTGCTGCATTACCATGTCTGTGCATCACTGCTGCATTACCAAATCTGTGCATCGCAGCTGCATTACCATGTCTGTGCATCGCTGCTACATTACCATGTCTGTGCATCACTGCTGCATTACCAAATCTGTGCATCACTGCTGCATTACCAAATCTGTGCATCGCAGCTGCATTACCATGTCTGTGCATCGCTGCTACATTACCATGTCTGTGCATCACTGCTGCATTACCAAATCTGTGCATCACTGCTGCATTACCAAATCTGTGCATCGCAGCTGCATTACCATGTCTGTGCATCGCTGCGTCATTACCATGTCTGTGCATCGCTGCTACATTACCATATCTGTGCATCGCTGCTTCATTACCATATCTGTGCATCACTGTGGCATTACAATATCTGTGTATCGCTGCGGCATTACCATATCTGTGCATCACTGTTGCATTACCAAATCTGTGCATCGCAGCTGCATTACCATGTCTGTGCATCGCTGCGTCATTACCATGTCTGTGCATCGCTGCTACATTACCATATCTGTGCATCGCTGCTTCATTACCATATCTGTGCATCACTGTGGCATTACAATATCTGTGTATCGCTGCGGCATTACCATATCTGTGCATCACTGCTGCATTACCAAATCTGTGCATCGCAGCTGCATTACCATGTCTGTGCATCGCTGCGTCATTACCATGTCTGTGCATCGCTGCTACATTACCATATCTGTGCATCGCTGCTTCATTACCATATCTGTGCATCACTGTGGCATTACAATATCTGTGTATCGCTGCGGCATTACCATATCTGTGCATTACTGCTCATTACCATGCCTGTGCATCACTGCTGCATTACCATATCTGTGCATCGCTGCTGCCACTGGCGTTTCTATAATGGGTGCAGTGTGTGCGGTGCACACGGGCCCCTGAGTCCAGAGGGGGCCCCCACCGCACACACTGCACCCATTTGTAAAATACTTACCCCTCCGAAGTCCAGCGCCGGCATCCGCAGCGCCGCTAGAACACAGTGAAAATAGCCCAGCGGCCATTTTCACGGCATTCTGCGCATGCGCAGTAGAGAGATCTCAGGGAAAATGGCCGCAGCGCCATTTTCCAGGAGATCTGCGCATGCGCAATAGAGTCTGAGCCCTCTAGTGCTCAGACTCTACGGCGCTCAGGGCAGAGAGGAGGGGGCCCGACGGAGGAGGCTGAACACGGGCCTCCTCCTCTCTTAAAACGCCCTTGGCTGCTGCATTACCATAACTGTGCATCACAGCTGCATTTCCATGTCTGTGCATCGCTGCTGCATTACCATGTCTGTGCATCGCTGCTATATTACCATGTCTGTGCATCGCTGCTGCATTACCATGTATGTGCATCCCTGCTGCATTACCATGTATGTGCATCCCTGCTGCATTACCATGTCTGTGCATCCCTGCTGCATTACCATGTCTGTGCATCGCTGCTGCATTACCATGTCTCTGCATCGCTGCTATATTACCATGTCTGTGCATCGCTGCTGCATTACCATGTCTGTGCATCCCTGCTGCATTACCATGTCTGTGCATCGCTGCTGCATTACCATGTCTGTGCATCGCTGCTGCATTACCATGTCTGTGCATCGCTGCTACATTACGATATCTGTGCATCGCTGCTGCATTACCATGTCTGTGCATCGCTGCTATATTACCATGTCTGTGCATCGCTGCTGCATTACCATGTCTGTGCATCCCTGCTGCATTACCATGTCTGTGCATCGCTGCTGCATTACCATGTCTGTGCATCGCTGCTGCATTACCATGTCTGTGCATCGCTGCTACATTACGATATCTGTGCATCCCTGCTGCATTACCATGTCTGTGCATCCCTTCTGCATTACCATGTCTGTGCATCGCAACTGCATTACCATATCTGTGCATCGCAACTGCATTACCATGTCTGTGCGTCGCTGCTGCATTACCATATCTGTGCATCACAGCGCATTACCATGTCTCTGCATTGCTGCTTCATTACCATGTCTGTGCATCCCTGCTGCATTACCATGTCTGTGCATCTCTGCTGCATTACCATGTCTGTGCATCGCAACTGCATTACCATATCTGTGCATCGCAACTGCATTACCATGTCTGTGCGTCGCTGCTGCATTACCATATCTGTGCATCACAGCGCATTACCATGTCTCTGCATTGCTGCTGCATTACCATGTCTGTGCATCCCTGCTGCATTACCATGTCTGTGCATCTCTGCTGCATTACCATGTCTGTGCATCCCTGCTGCATTACCATGTCTGTGCATCTCTGCTGCATTACCATGTCTGTGCATCTCTGCTGCATTACCATGTCTGTGCATCTCTGCTGCATTACCATGTCTGTGCATCTCTGCTGCATTACCATGTCTGTGCATCTCTGCTGCATTACCATGTCTGTGCATCCCTGCTGCATTACCATGTCTGTGCATCTCTGCTGCATTACCATGTCTGTGCATCGCTGCTATAATACCATGTCTGTGGATCCCTGCTGCATTACCATGTCTGTGCATCGCTGCTGCATTACTTAGATTTGAGTTTGGCTTCCCATATGGGACCCTTCTGTCCGAGTCGCGCACGTGCATATGACAGTGATCAACCAGAAGCTTTGAAAGAGAAGAAAGAAAGTCACATAACTGGGGTAGCATGGTTGGCGTAGTGGTTATCATTCCCACCTCGCAGCACCGAGGTCATGAGTTAAATTCCTTACCAAGGCGCTCTATGTGTGTAGTTTCTATGTTCTCCCCATGATTGCAGGGGTTTGCTCCGGGTGCTCCAGGTTGCTTACCCTCCAAACAGTAGATTATTTGGCTTCTGACAAAATATTAACCCTAGTGTGTATTTGTGTCCACGTGATAGGCATACCTCCCAACTGTCCCGATTTCAGCGGGACAGTCCAGCTATTCAGACACTGTCCCGCTGTCCCTCCCGCAGCTCACAGTGTCCCGTGGGCGGGGGGCAGTTGGGGGACGCTTTGATCACCTGCTGCTCTGCTCTGCAAAGCAGCGAGTGATCTCTATTCAGTGCGGGGAGTGAGCCGGGGGCTGCCCAGCTCCTCAGGGAGTACTGGGCACGCCCCCAAAACTACGGAAAATGTGTCCTCGGCATGTGTCCACGCCCACCCAGCTGTGGCCACGCCCCTTTTCAGGACGCGTGCGGCTATGCCGGGCGAGTGTCCTGACTCAGCAGGATTAGAAGTTGTGAGGTATGGATAGCGAATATAGAGTTTAAGCTCAACTGGGCAGGCACTGATGTGAATGATACCCCTTTCAGACCGCCAGCTTGTATCATGTGTTATTGCACATGTAACAAGGGTTGCTGTGCAGTCTGAAAGGGCCCAGGGGAAAGATCCCGGGTTGATTTGACCCGTTTCCCATTCACACTGTAATGACGGGCAGGCGCTTGGAGATCATCTGATCTCCATGCGCCACCCAACCTGACAGTATGCCGGGCTGAGGACGCCTGTGTGAAAGGGGCCTCAGTGTGTCGCGAGGGAAGCACTGTGTATGGCTCCCGGGTGAGACCTGTTATATGCGGTCTGAAAGGGCTATGACTGAAGTAGTCTCTGTAAATCGCTGCATACTGTAAGTGTGCGCTATGTAAATAGCTGTTAATGAGCACATATTTCATACCTTTTCCGAGTGATCACTGTTTAAAGCCTTGATCACCATTTACCACGTGTCCTGTATACATTCACTCTAAGCAATTCAGTTTAGTTAGGTAATGCAAATCATATTAGTGTTACTACTTATGAGACTTATGTGAACTATTAATCTGCCAGTCTGTCCCTGCTTCTGTAGTAGAAGATTGCAAGCCTCTTAAAATCCCTGCCACGATATTATCTCTCCCTACCAGAGGCTGTAAGACAAGTCAGATTGGCCTGTAATTCATATTTAGTATAGGACGCCAACAAAATCTGCCTGATCCACAGCCAGCAGGGGCTTTACACTATCAGGGGCTGCAAACCCCCGCCCCCTCTGCTGCTTCCGCCCATTAACATTCCAGCTGGTTTGCAATGTTGCATTCAAAGTCTTCCAGCTCTTCAGGCTGTGACAATGCACTTTGTTACACTATGTGACGGTTCCTAACTCCTGCAATGCAGAGAGATGCCGCTATTAGCGGTAACCCAGGGTGGAATCACAGCCTGATGCTTCTAATGTACAGCAGCTAGAGCCGTAAAGCTGTGGCCCTGCTGTGTTTGCACACACCCATTACCCAGGTCTGCATTTAAGGCCTGCGCAAGGTACACAATTATTAGAGGTAGGAGCCTCTTTGGCACACAGTATGAAGCACTGTTCTTAGCACCTCGTGCAGGCATAAAATAGGATCAAACAGAAGTCAGAGGGTTATGTTGCTGTAGGCTACGACACAAGTTGAGAGGAATGTGTCGTGTCTCCATTCTCATGTTCTTGTCTGGTAGTTACAGCAAGTCTCGGGGAACGGAATGGAATTTCATGTTAAATCCTCAATCAGAGCAGAACAGAAAATGATAAGGACGAGTGTGTAACAGCAGCTGCAGCTCGCCTTTATTCTGTATGAGTATCGTTACCGAAGGTGTTTAATTTCATTAAGTTCAAAGACTTGGGCTATAGCAATCCAGTAAGGGAAGGAGTCTCAGTATGTAGCAGCAAAAAACTTGTAAGGTTCCACAGCTTGCTCACTCTCCTATCCAGGACAGAGGTACAGTTCATCGTATCTGAAACAAACGTAGCTGTTTCTACGAGGCTGAAGTTAGCTTCTTATTCGGCCAGCTTCTTATTCACTTCTTATTCGGCTCCAGCTTCTTATTCACTTCTTATTCGGCTCCAGCTTCTTATTCAGAAATTATTATATTAAAATAAATTAAATAAGGATAGATCACTAAGTTAACATTGCATAAACTTCAAATAGTGTCGATTACACCAATTTACATGACATTTTGCAATAAACAAAAATGATTTAGGCATGAAAATGGTGGTAAAGCGGGCACAGACACCAGATTTCATCATTTTGAATAAGAAGCTGTAGCTGTGCAAGGGTTAAACAGCGTTGGTCAAAAGATTTGATACTTGAAACTCACACAGGGTGGTCACTTACATATCACCCACTTGCAGTTTGTCTTGACCAACAAGCATTTGGGCATGAAAATGGTGGTAAAGCGGGCACAGACACCAGATTTCATCATTTTGAATAAGAAGCTGTAGCTGTGCAAGGGTTAAACAGCGTTGGTCAACAGATTTGACACTTGAAACTCACACAGGGTGGTCACTTACATATCACCCACTTGCAGTTTGTCTTGACCAACAAGCATTTGGGCATGATAATGGTGGCAAGGCGGGCACAGAACCAGATTTCATCATTTTGAATAAGAAGCTGTAGCTGTGCAAGGGTTAAACAGCGTTGGTCAACAGATTTGACACTTGAAACTCACACAAGGTGGACACTTACATATCACCCATTTGCAATTTGCCTTGACCAACAAGCATTTGGGCATGAAAATGGTGGTAAAGCGGGCACAGACACCAGATTTCATCATTTTGAATAAGAAGCTGTAGTTGTGCAAGGGTTAAACAGCGTTGGTCAACAGATTTGACACTTGAAACTCACACAGGGTGGTCACTTACATATCACCCACTTGCAGTTTGCCTTGACCAACTAGCATTTGGGCATGAAAATGGTGGTAAAGCGGGCACAGACACCAGATTTCATCATTTTGAATAAGAAGCTGTAGTTGTGCAAGGGTTAAACAGCGTTGGTCAACAGATTTGACACTTGAAACTTACACAGGGTGGTCACTTACATATCACCCACTTGCAATTTGCCTTGACCAACAGGCATTTGGGCATGAAAATGGTGGTAAAGCGGGCACAGACACCAGATTTCATCATTATGAATAAGAAGCTGTAGCTGTGCAAGGGTTAAACAGCGTTGGTCAACAGATTTGACACTTGAAACTTACACAGGGTGGTCACTTACATATCACCCACTTGCAATTTGCTTTGACCAACAAGCATTTGGGCATGAAAATGGTGGTAAAGTGGCACAGACACCAGATTTCATCATTTTGAATAAGAAGCTGTAGCTGTGCAAGGGTTAAACAGCGTTGGTCAAAAGATTTGACACTTGAACCTCACACAGGGTGGTCACTTACATATCACCCACTTGCAAGTTGCCTTGACCAACAAGCATTTGGGCATGAAAATGGTGGTAAAGCGGGCACAGACACCAGATTTCATCATTTTGAATAAGAAGCTGTAGCTGTGCAAGGGTTAAACAGTGTTGGTCAAAAGATTTGACACTTGAAACTCACACAGGGTGGTCACTTACATATCACCCACTTGCAATTTGCCTTGACCAACAAGCATTTGGGCATGAAAATAGTGGTAAAGCGGGCACAGACATCAGATTTCATCATTTTGAATAAGAAGCTGTAGTTGTGTAAGGGTTAAACAGCGTTGGTCAACAGATTTGACACTTGAAACTTACACAGGGTGGTCACTTACATATCACCCACTTGCAATTTGCCTTGACCAACAGGCATTTGGGCATGAAAATGGTGGTAAAGCGGGCACAGATACCAGATTTCATCATTTTGAATAAGAAGCTGTAGCTGTGCAAGGGTTAAACAGCATTGGTCAAAAGATTTGACACTTGAAACTCACACAAGGTGGAAACTTACATATCACCCACTTGCAATTTGCCTTGACCAACAAGCATTTGGGCATGAAAATGGTGGTAAAGCGGGCACAGACACCAGATTTCATCATTTTGAATAAGAAGCTGTAGTTGTGCAAGGGTTAAACAGCGTTGGTCAAAAGACTTGACACTTGAAACTCACACAGGGTGGTCACTTACATATCACCCACTTGCAATTTGCCTTGACCAACAGGCATTTGGGCATGAAAATGGTGGTAAAGCGGGCACAGATACCAGATTTCATCATTTTGAATAAGAAGCTGTAGCTGTGCAAGGGTTAAACAGCGTTGCTCAAAAGATTTGACACTTGAAACTCACACAAGGTGGACACTTACATATCACCCACTTGCAATTTGCGTTGACCAACAAGCATTTGGGCATGAAAATAGTGGTAAAGCGGGCACAGATACCAGATTTCATCATTTTGAATAAGAAGCTGTAGCTGTGCAAGGGTTAAACAGCGTTGGTCAAAAGATTTGACACTTGAAACTCCCACAGGGTGGACACTTACATATCACCCACTTGCAATTTGCCTTGACCAACAAGCATTTGGGCATGAAAATGGTGGTAAAGCGGGCACAGACACCAGAGGTCATCATTTTGAATAAGAAGCTGTAGTTGTGCAAGGGTTAAACAGCGTTGGTCAACAGATTTGACACTTGAAACTCACACAGGGTGGTCACTTACATATCACCCACTTGCAATTTGCCTTGACCAACAAGCATTTGGGCATGAAAATGGTGGCAAGGCGGGCACAGACACCAGATTTCATCATTTTGAATAAGAAGCTGTAGCTGTGCAAGGGTTAAATAGCGTTGGTCAAAAGATTTGATACTTGAAACTCACACAGGGTGGTCACTTACATATCACCCACTTGCAATTTGCCTTGACCAACAAGCATTTGGGCATGAAAATAGTGGTAAAGCGGGCACAGACACCAGATTTCATCATTTTGAATAAGAAGCTGTAGCTGTGCAAGGGTTAAACAGCGTTGGTCAACAGATTTGACACTTGAATCTCACACAGGGTGGTCACTTACATATCACCCAATTGCAATTTGCCTTGACCAACAAGCATTTGGGCATGAAAATAGTGGTAAAGCGAGCACAGATACCAGATTTCATCATTTTGAATAAGAAGCTGTAGCTGTGCAAGGGTTAAACAGCGTTGGTCAAAAGATTTGACACTTGAAACTCCCACAGGGTGGACACTTACAATTTGCCTTGACCAACAAGCATTTGGGCATGAAAATGGTGGTAAAGCGGGCACAGACACCAGAGGTCATCATTTTGAATAAGAAGCTGTAGTTGTGCAAGGGTTAAACAGCGTTGGTCAACAGATTTGACACTTGAAACTCACACAGGGTGGTCACTTACATATCACCCACTTGCAATTTTCCTTGACCAACAAGCATTTGGGCATGAAAATGGTGGTAAAGCGGGCACAGATACCAGATTTCATAATTTTGAATAAGAAGCTGTAGCTGTGCAAGGGTTAAACAGCGTTAGTCAAAAGATTTGACACTTGAAACTCACACAGGGTGGTCACTTACATATCACCCACTTGCAATTTGCCTTGACCAACAAGCATTTGGGCATGAAAATGGTGGTAAAGCGGGCACAGACACCAGAGGTCATCATTTTGAATAAGAAGCTGTAGTTGTGCAAGGGTTAAACAGCGTTGTTCAACAGATTTGACACTTGAAACTCACACAGGGTGGTCACTTACATATCACCCACTTGCAATTTGCCATGACCAACAAGCATTTGGGCATGAAAATGGTGGTAAAGCGGGCACAGACACCAGATTTCATCATTTTGAATAAGAAGCTGTAGTTGTGCAAGGGTTAAACAGCGTTGGTCAAAAGATTTGATACTTGAAACTCACACAGGGTGGTCACTTACATATCACCCACTTGCAATTTGCCTTGACCAACAAGCATTTGGGCATGAAAATGGTGGTAAAGCGGGCACAGACACCAGAGGTCATCATTTTGAATAAGAAGCTGTAGTTGTGCAAGGGTTAAACAGCGTTGTTCAACAGATTTGACACTTGAAACTCACACAGGGTGGTCACTTACATATCACCCACTTGCAAGTTGCCTTGACCAACAAGCATTTGGGCATGAAAATGGTGGTAAAGCGGGCACAGACACCAGATTTCATCATTTTGAATAAGAAGCTGTAGTTCTGCATAGTGATGAGCGGGTTCGGTTCCTCGGAATCCGAAGCCCCCCGAACTTCACCCATTTTACACGGTTCCGAGGCAAACTCGGATCCTCCCGCCTTGCTCGGTTAACCCGAGCGCACCCGAACGTCATCATCCCGCTGTCGGATTCTCGCGAGATTCGTATTCTATATAAGGAGCCGCGCGTCGCCGCCATTTTCACTCGTGCATTGGAGATGATAGGGAAAGGACGTGGCTGGCGTCCTCTCAGTTTGTTCAGTGTGCTGCAAATATCTGTGCTCAGTGAGCTGCAAATATCTGTGCTCAGTGTGCTGCAAATATCTGTGCTCAGTGTGCTGCAAATATCTACGTTCTCTGCCTGAAAAACGCTCCATATCTGTGCTCAGTGTGCTGCAAATATCTGTGCTCAGTGTGCTTTATTGTGGGACTGGGGACCACCAGTATTATATAGGAGGAGGACAGTGCAGAGTTTTGCTGACCAGTGACCACCAGTATTATACGTTCTCTGCCTGAAAAAAGCTCCATATCTGTGCTGCATTGTAGTATATAGAAGTACAGTGCATAATTTTGCTGACCACCAGTATATAATAGCAGTACGGTACAGTAGGCCACTGCTCTACCTACCTCTGTGTCGTCAAGTATACTATCCATCCATACCTGTGGTGCATTTAAGTTTTTGTGCGCAGTATATATATATAGTAGTAGGACAGTGCATAATTTTGCTAACCACCAGTATATAATATATAGCAGTACGGTACAATAGGCCACTGCTCTACCTACCTCTGTGTCGTCAAGTATACTAGCCATCCATACCTGTGGTGCATTTAAGTTTTTGTGCGCAGTATATATATAGTAGTAGGACAGTGCATCATTTTGCTGACCACCAGTATATAATATATAGCAGTACGGTACAGTAGGCCACTGCTCTACCTACCTCTGTGTCGTCAAGTATACTATCCATCCATACCTGTGGTGCATTTAAGTTTTTGTGCGCAGTATATTTATAGTAGTAGGACAGTGCATAATTTTGCTGACCACCAGTATATAATATATAGCAGTATGGTACAGTAGGCCACTGCTCTACCTACCTCTGTGTCGTCAAGTATACTATCCATCCACACCTGTGGTGCATTTAAGTTTTTATGTGCAGTATATATATAGTAGTAGGACAGTGCATAATTTTGCTGACCACCAGTATATAATATATAGCAGTACAGTACAGTAGGCCACTGCTCTACCTACCTCTGTGTCGTCAAGTATACTAGCCATCCATACCTGTGGTGCATTTAAGTTTTGTGCGCAGTATATATAGTAGTAGGCCATTGCTATTGATATATTACTGGCATATAATTCCACACATTAAAAATTGTAGAACAAAAATGTGGAGGGTAAAATAGGGAAAGATCAAGATCCACTTCTACATCGTGCTGAAGCTGCTGCCACTAGTCATGGCCGAGACGATGAAATGCCATCAACGTCGTCTGCCAAGGCCGATGACCAATGTCATAGTAGAGAGCATGTAACATCCAAAAAAATAAAGTTCAGTAAAATGACCCAAAAATCTAAATCAAAATCGTCTGAGGAGAAGCGTAAACTTTCCAATGTGCCATTTACGACACGGAGTGGCAAGGAACGGCTGAGGGCCTGGCCTATGTTCATGGCTAGTGGTTCAACTTCACATGAGGATGGAAGCACTCATTCTCTCGCTAGAAAACTGCAGTGCCACTCCTAGATGGGCCAGGTGTTTGTGTCGGCCACTTGGGTCGCTTAGCTTAGCCATCCAGCGACCTTGGTGCACCTCTTTTTTTATTTGCATCATGTGCTGTTTGGGGACAATTTTTTTAATCTGCCATCCTGTCTGACACTGCAGTGCCACTCCTAGATGGGCCAGGTGTTTGTGTCAGCCACTTGGGTCGTTTAGCTTGGTCACACAGCTACCTCATTGCGCCTCTTTTTTTCTTTGCATCATGTGCTGTTTGGGGACATTTTTTTTTATCTGCTAACCTGTCTGACACTGCAGTTCCACTCCTAGATGGGCCAGGTGTTTGTGTCGGCCACTTGGGTCGCTTAGCTTAGTCATCCAGCGACCTCAGTGCAAATTTTAGGACTAAAAATAATATTGTGAGGTGTGAGGTGTTCAGAATAGACTGGAAATGAGTGGAAATTATGGTTATTGAGGTTAATAATACTATGGGATCGAAATTACCCCCACATTTTATGATTTCAGCTGTTTTTCAGGGGGTTTTTTGTAAAAAAAAAAAAAAACACGAATCCAAAATACACCCGAATCCGACAAAAAATTTTCAGGGAGGTTTTGCCAAAACGAGTCCGATTCCAAAACACGGCCGCAGAACCGAATTCAAAGCCAAAACACAAAACCCGAAAAATGTCCGGTGCACATCACTATGCACAACTACAGCTTCTTATTCAAAATTATGAAATCTGGTGTCTGTGCCCGCTTTACCACCATTTTCATGCCCAAATGCTTGTTGGTCAAGGAAAATTGCAGGTGGGTGATATGTAAGTGACCACCCTGTGTGAGTTTCAAGTGTCAAATCTTTTGACCAACGCTGTTTAACCCTTGCGCAACTACAGCTTCTTATTCAAAATGATGAAATCTGGTGTCTGTGCCCGCTTTACCACCATTTCCATGCCCAAATGCTTGTTGGTCAAGGCAAATTGCATGTGGGTGATATGTAAGTGACCACCCTGTGTGGGTTTCAAGTGTCAAATCTGTTAACCAACACTGTTTAACCCTTGCAGAACTACAGCTTCTTATTCAAAATGATGAAATCTGGTGTTTGTGTCCGCTTTACCACCATTTCCATGCCCAAATGCTTGTTGGTCAAGGCAAATTGCATGTGGATGATATGTAAGTGAACACCCTGTTTGAGTTTCAAGTGTCAAATCTTTTGACCAACGCTGTTTAACCCTTGCGCAACTACAGCTTCTTATTCAAAATGATGAAATCTGGTGTCTGTGCCCGCTTTACCACCATTTCCATGCCCAAATGCTTGTTGGTCAAGGAAAATTGCAGGTGGGTGATATGTAAGTGACCACCCTGTGTGAGTTTCAAGTGTCAAATCTTTTGACCAACGCTGTTTAACCCTTGCGCAACTACAGCTTCTTATTCAAAATGATGAAATCTGGTGTCTGTGCCCGCTTTACCACCATTTCCATGCCCAAATGCTTGTTGGTCAAGGCAAATTGCATGTGGGTGATATGTAAGTGACCACCCTGTGTGGGTTTCAAGTGTCAAATCTGTTAACCAACACTGTTTAACCCCTGCAGAACTACAGCTTCTTATTCAAAATGATGAAATCTGGTGTTTGTGTCCGCTTTACCACCATTTCCATGCCCAAATGCTTGTTGGTCAAGGCAAATTGCATGTGGATGATATGTAAGTGAACACCCTGTGTGAGTTTCAAGTGTCAAATCTTTTGACCAACGCTGTTTAACCCTTGCGCAACTACAGCTTCTTATTCAAAATGATGAAATCTGGTGTCTGTGCCCGCTTTACCACCATTTCCATGCCCAAATGCTTGTTGGTCAAGGCAAATTGCATGTGGGTGATATGTAAGTGACCACCCTGTGTGAGTATCAAGTGTCAAATCTGTTGACCAACGCTGTTTAACCCTTGCAGAACTACAGCTTCTTATTCAAAATGATGAAATCTGGTATCTGTGCCCGCTTTACCACCATTTTCATGCCCAAATGCTTGTTGGTCAAGACAACTTGCAAGTGGGTGATATGTAAGTGATCACCCTGTGTGAGTTTCAAGTGTCAAATCTTTTGACCAACGCTGTTTAACCCTTGCACAGCTACAGCTTCTTATTCAAAATGATGAAATCTGGTATCTGTGCCCGCTTTACCATTATTTTCATGCCCAAATGCTTGTTGGTCAAGGCAAATTGCAAGTGAGTGATATGTAAGTGACCACCCTGTGTGAGTTTCAAGTGTCAAATCTTTTGACCAACGCTGTTTAACCCTTGCACAACTACAGCTTCTTATTCAAAATGATGAAATCTGGTGTCTGTGCCCGCCTTGCCACCATTTTCATGCCCAAATGCTTGTTGGTCATGGCAAATTGCAAGTGGGTGATATGTAAGTGACCACCCTGTGTGAGTTTCAAGTGTCAAATCTGTTGACCAACGCTGTTTAACCCTTGCACAGCTACAGCTTCTTATTCAAAATGATGAAATCTGGTGTCTGTGCCCGCTTTGCCACCATTTTCATGCCCAAATGCTTGTTGGTAAAGGCAAATTGCAAGTGGGTGATATGTAAGTGACCACCCTGTGTGAGATTCAAGTGTCAAATCTGTTGACCAACGCTGTTTAACCCTTGCACAGCTACAGCTTCTTATTCAAAATGATGCAATCTGGTGTCTGTGCCCGCCTTGCCACCATTTTCATGCCCAAATGCTTGTTGGTCAAGGCAAATTGCAAGTGGGTGATATGTAAGTGACCACCCTGTGTGAGATTCAAGTGTCAAATCTGTTGACCAACGCTGTTTAACCCTTGCACAACTACAGCTTCTTATTCAAAATGATGAAATCTGGTGTCTGTGCCCGCTTTACCACCATTTTCATGCCCAAATGCTTGTTGGTCAAGGCAACTTGCAAGTGGGTGATATGTAAGTGACCACCCTGTGTGAGATTCAAGTGTCAAATCTTTTGACCAACGCTGTTTAACCCTTGCACAGCTACAGCTTCTTATTCAAAATGATGAAATCTGGTATCTGTGCCCGCTTTACCACCATTTTCATGCCCAAATGCTTGTTGGTCAAGGCAAATTGCAAGTGGGTGATATGTAAGTGACCACCCTGTGTGAGATTCACGTGTCAAATCTGTTGACCAAAGCTGTTTCACCCTTGCACAACTACAGCTTCTTATTCAAAATGATGAAATCTGGTATCTGTGCCCGCTTTACCACTATTTTCATGCCCAAATGCTTGTTGGTCAAGACAAATTGCAAGTGGGTGATATGTAAGTTACCACCCTGTGTGAGATTCAAGTGTCAAATCTATTGACCACCGCTGTTTAACCCTTGCACAACTACAGCTTCTTATTCAAAATGATGAAATCTGGTGTCTGTGCCCGCCTTGCCACCATTTTCATGCCCAAATGCTTGTTGGTCAAGGCAAATTGCAAGTGGGTGATATGTAAGTGACCACCCTGTGTGATTTTCAAGTGTCAAATCTGTTGACCAACGCTGTTTAACTCTTGCACAGCTACAGCTTCTTATTCAAAATGATGAAATCTGGTATCTGTGCCCGCTTTACCACCATTTTCATGCCCAAATGCTTGTTGGTCAAGGCAAATTGCAAGTGGGTGATATGTATGTGACCACCCTGTGTGAGATTCAAGTGTCAAATCTGTTGACCAACGCTGTTTAACCCTTGCAGAACTACAGCTTCTTATTCAAAATGATGAAATCTGGTGTCTGTGCCCGCTTTACCACCATTTTCATGCCCAAATGCTTGTTGGTCAAGACAACTTGCAAGTGGGTGATATGTAAGTGACCACCCTGTGTGAGTTTCAAGTGTCAAATCTTTTGACCAACGCCGTTTAACCCTTGCGCAACTACAGCTTCTTATTCAAAATGATGAAATCTGGTGTCTGTGCCCGCCTTGCCACCATTTTCATGCCCAAATGCTTGTTGGTCAAGGCAAATTGCAAGTGGGTGATATGTAAGTGACCACCCTGTGTGAGTTTCAAGTATCAAATCTTTTGACCAACGCTGTTTAACCCTTGCACAGCTACAGCTTCTTATTCAAAATGATGAAATCTGGTGTCTGTGCCCACTTTACCACCATTTTCATGCCCAAATGCTTGTTGGTCAAGACAAACTGCAAGTGGGTGATATGTAAGTGACCACCCTGTGTGAGGTTCAAGTGTCAAATCTTTTGACCAACGCTGTTTAACCCTTGCACAGCTACAGCTTCTTATTCAAAATTATGAAATCTGGTGTCTGTGCCCGCTTTACCACCATTTTCATGCCCAAATGCTTGTTGGTCAAGACAAACTGCAAGTGGGTGATATGTAAGTGACCACCCTGTGTGAGTTTCAAGTGTCAAATCTTTTGACCAACGCCGTTTAACCCTTGCGCAACTACAGCTTCTTATTCAAAATGATGAAATCTGGTGTCTGTGCCCGCCTTGCCACCATTTTCATGCCCAAATGCTTGTTGGTCAAGGCAAATTGCAAGTGGGTGATATGTAAGTGACCACCCTGTGTGAGTTTCAAGTATCAAATCTTTTGACCAACGCTGTTTAACCCTTGCACAGCTACAGCTTCTTATTCAAAATGATGAAATCTGGTGTCTGTGCCCACTTTACCACCATTTTCATGCCCAAATGCTTGTTGGTCAAGGCAAATTGCAAGTGGGTGATATGTAAGTGACCACCCTGTGTGATTTTCAAGTGTCAAATCTGTTGAACAACGCTGTTTAACCCTTGCACAGCTACAGCTTCTTATTCAAAATGATGAAATCTGGTATCTGTGCCCGCTTTACCACCATTTTCATGCCCAAATGCTTGTTGGTCAAGGCAAATTGCAAGTGGGTGATATGTATGTGACCACCCTGTGTGAGATTCAAGTGTCAAATCTGTTGACCAACGCTGTTTAACCCTTGCAGAACTACAGCTTCTTATTCAAAATGATGAAATCTGGTGTCTGTGCCCGCTTTACCACCATTTTCATGCCCAAATGCTTGTTGGTCAAGACAACTTGCAAGTGGGTGATATGTAAGTGACCACCCTGTGTGAGTTTCAAGTGTCAAATCTTTTGACCAACGCCGTTTAACCCTTGCGCAACTACAGCTTCTTATTCAAAATGATGAAATCTGGTGTCTGTGCCCGCCTTGCCACCATTTTCATGCCCAAATGCTTGTTGGTCAAGGCAAATTGCAAGTGGGTGATATGTAAGTGACCACCCTGTGTGGGTTTCAAGTATCAAATCTTTTGACCAACGCTGTTTAACCCTTGCACAGCTACAGCTTCTTATTCAAAATGATGAAATCTGGTGTCTGTGCCCACTTTACCACCATTTTCATGCCCAAATGCTTGTTGGTCAAGACAAACTGCAAGTGGGTGATATGTAAGTGACCACCCTGTGTGAGGTTCAAGTGTCAAATCTTTTGACCAACGCTGTTTAACCCTTGCACAGCTACAGCTTCTTATTCAAAATGATGAAATCTGGTGTCTGTGCCCGCTTTACCACCATTTTCATGCCCAAATGCTTGTTGGTCAAGACAAACTGCAAGTGGGTGATATGTAAGTGACCACCCTGTGTGAGGTTCAAGTGTCAAATCTTTTGACCAACGCTGTTTAACCCTTGCACAGCTACAGCTTCTTATTCAAAATGATGAAATCTGGTGTCTGTGCCCGCTTTACCACCATTTTCATGCCCAAATGCTTGTTGGTCAAGACAAACTGCAAGTGGGTGATATGTAAGTGACCACCCTGTGTGAGTTTCAAGTATCAAATCTTTTGACCAACGCTGTTTAACCCTTGCACAGCTACAGCTTCTTATTCAAAATGATGAAATCTGGTGTCTGTGCCCGCTTTACCACCATTTTCATGCCAAAATGCTTGTTGGTCAAGGCAAATTGCATGTGGGTGATATGTATGTGACCACCCTGTGTGGGTTTCAAGTGTCAAATCTGTTAACCAACACTGTTTAACCCTTGCAGAACTACAGCTTCTTATTCAAAATGATGAAATCTGGTGTTTGTGTCCGCTTTACCACCATTTCCATGCCCAAATGCTTGTTGGTCAAGGCAAATTGCATGTGGATGATATGTAAGTAAACACCCTGTGTGATATTCAAGTGTCAAATCTTTTGACCAACGCTGTTTAACCCTTGCGCAACTACAGCTTCTTATTCAAAATGATGAAATCTGGTGTCTGTGCCCGCTTTACCACCATTTCCATGCCCAAATGCTTATTGGTCAAGGAAAATTGCATGTGGGTGATATGTAAGTGACCACCCTGTGTGAGTATCAAGTGTCAAATCTTTTGACGAACGCTGTTTAACCCTTGCAGAACTACAGCTTCTTATTCAAAATGATGAAATCTGGTATCTGTGCCCGCTTTACCACCATTTTCATGCCCAAATGCTTGTTGGTCAAGACAACTTGCAAGTGGGTGATATGTAATTGACCACCCTGTGTGAGTTTCAAGTGTCAAATCTTTTGACCAACGCTGTTTAACCCTTGCACAGCTACAGCTTCTTATTCAAAATGATGAAATCTGGTATCTGTGCCCGCTTTACCATTATTTTCATGCCCAAATGCTTGTTGGTCAAGGCAAATTGCAAGTGAGTGATATGTAAGTGACCACCCTGTGTGAGTTTCAAGTGTCAAATCTTTTGACCAACGCTGTTTAACCCTTGCACAGCTACAGCTTCTTATTCAAAATGATGAAATCTGGTGTCTGTGCCCGCTTTGCCACCATTTTCATGCCCAAATGCTTGTTGGTAAAGGCAAATTGCAAGTGGGTGATATGTAAGTGACCACCCTGTGTGAGATTCAAGTGTCAAATCTGTTGACCAATGCTGTTTAACCCTTGCACAGCTACAGCTTCTTATTCAAAATGATGCAATCTGGTGTCTGTGCCCGCCTTGCCACCATTTTCATGCCCAAATGCTTGTTGGTCAAGGCAAATTGCAAGTGGGTGATATGTAAGTGACCACCCTGTGTGAGATTCAAGTGTCAAATCTGTTGACCAACGCTGTTTAACCCTTGCACAACTACAGCTTCTTATTCAAAATGATGAAATCTGGTGTCTGTGCCCGCTTTACCACCATTTTCATGCCCAAATGCTTGTTGGTCAAGGCAATTTGCAAGTGGGTGATATGTAAGTGACCACCCTGTGTGAGATTCAAGTGTCAAATCTTTTGACCAACGCTGTTTAACCCTTGCACAGCTACAGCTTCTTATTCAAAATGATGAAATCTGGTATCTGTGCCCGCTTTACCACCATTTTCATGCCCAAATGCTTGTTGGTCAAGGCAAATTGCAAGTGGGTGATATGTAAGTGACCACCCTGTGTGAGATTCAAGTGTCAAATCTGTTGACCAACACTGTTTCACCCTTGCACAACTACAGCTTCTTATTCAAAATGATGAAATCTGGTATCTGTGCCCGCTTTACCACTATTTTCATGCCCAAATGCTTGTTGGTCAAGACAAATTGCAAGTGGGTGATATGTAAGTGACCACCCTGTGTGAGATTCAAGTGTCAAATCTATTGACCACCGCTGTTTAACCCTTGCACAACTACAGCTTCTTATTCAAAATGATGAAATCTGGTGTCTGTGCCCGCTTTGCCACCATTTTCATGCCCAAATGCTTGTTGGTAAAGGCAAATTGCAAGTGGGTGATATGTAAGTGACCACCCTGTGTGAGATTCAAGTGTCAAATCTGTTGACCAACGCTGTTTAACCCTTGCACAGCTACAGCTTCTTATTCAAAATG
The DNA here is from genome assembly GCF_028390025.1 of Pseudophryne corroboree. Lineage (NCBI taxonomy): Eukaryota > Metazoa > Chordata > Amphibia > Anura > Myobatrachidae > Pseudophryne > Pseudophryne corroboree. The sequence goes on along the minus strand of NC_086453.1, from coordinate 291,045,295 downwards.
ATGCAATCTGGTGTCTGTGCCCGCCTTGCCACCATTTTCATGCCCAAATGCTTGTTGGTCAAGGCAAATTGCAAGTGGGTGATATGTAAGTGACCACCCTGTGTGAGATTCAAGTGTCAAATCTGTTGACCAACGCTGTTTAACCCTTGCACAACTACAGCTTCTTATTCAAAATGATGAAATCTGGTGTCTGTGCCCGCTTTACCACCATTTTCATGCCCAAATGCTTGTTGGTCAAGGCAATTTGCAAGTGGGTGATATGTAAGTGACCACCCTGTGTGAGATTCAAGTGTCAAATCTTTTGACCAACGCTGTTTAACCCTTGCACAGCTACAGCTTCTTATTCAAAATGATGAAATCTGGTGTCTGTGCCCGCTTTACCACCATTTTCATGCCCAAATGCTTGTTGGTCAAGGCAAATTGCAAGTGGGTGATATGTAAGTGACCACCCTGTGTGAGATTCAAGTGTCAAATCTGTTGACCAACACTGTTTCACCCTTGCACAACTACAGCTTCTTATTCAAAATGATGAAATCTGGTATCTGTGCCCGCTTTACCACTATTTTCATGCCCAAATGCTTGTTGGTCAAGACAAATTGCAAGTGGGTGATATGTAAGTGACCACCCTGTGTGAGATTCAAGTGTCAAATCTATTGACCACCGCTGTTTAACCCTTGCACAACTACAGCTTCTTATTCAAAATGATGAAATCTGGTGTCTGTGCCCGCTTTACCACCATTTTCATGCCCAAATGCTTGTTGGTCAAGGCAAATTGCAAGTGGGTGATATGTAAGTGACCACCCTGTGTGAGATTCAAGTGTCAAATCTGTTGACCAACGCTGTTTAACCCTTGCACAACTACAGCTTCTTATTCAAAATGATGAAATCTGGTGTCTGTGCCCGCCTTGCCACCATTTTCATGCCCAAATGCCTGTTGGTCAAGGCAAATTGCAAGTGGGTGATATGTAAGTGACCACCCTGTGTGAGTTTCAAGTGTCAAATCTGTTGACCAACGCTGTTTAACCCTTGCACAGCTACAGCTTCTTATTCAAAATGATGAAATCTGGTATCTGTGCCCGCTTTACCACCATTTTCATGCCCAAATGCTTGTTGTTCAAGGCAAATTGCAAGTGGGTGATATGTATGTGACCACCTTGTGTGAGATTCAAGTGTCAAATCTGTTGACCAACGCTGTTTAACCCTTGCAGAACTACAGCTTCTTATTCAAAATGATGAAATCTGGTGTCTGTGCCCGCTTTACCACCATTTTCATGCCCAAATGCTTGTTGGTCAAGACAACTTTCAAGTGGGTGATATGTAAGTGACCACCCTGTGTGAGTTTCAAGTGTCAAATATTTTGACCAACGCCGTTTAACCCTTGCGCAACTACAGCTTCTTATTCAAAATGATGAAATCTGGTGTCTGTGCCCGCCTTGCCACCATTTTCATGCCCAAATGCTTGTTAGTCAAGGCAAATTGCAAGTGGGTGATATGTAAGTGACCACCCTGTGTGAGTTTCAAGTATCAAATCTTTTGACCAACGCTGTTTAACCCTTGCACAGCTACAGCTTCTTATTCAAAATGATGAAATCTGGTGTCTGTGCCCACTTTACCACCATTTTCATGCCCAAATGCTTGTTGGTCAAGACAAACTGCAAGTGGGTGATATGTAAGTGACCACCCTGTGTGAGTTTCAAGTGTCAAATCTTTTGACCAACGCTGTTTAACCCTTGCTCAGCTACAGCTTCTTATTCAAAATGATGAAATCTGGTGTCTGTGCCCGCTTTACCATTATTTTCATGCCCAAATGCTTGTTGGTCAAGACAAAATGCAAGTGGGTGATATGTAAGTGACCACCCTGTGTGAGTTTCAAGTATCAAATCTTTTGACCAACGCTGTTTAACCCTTGCACAGCTACAGCTTCTTATTCAAAATTATGAAATCTAGTGTCTGTGCCCGCCTTGCCACCATTTTCATGCCCAAATGCTTGTTGGTCAAGGCAAATTGCAAGTGGGTGATATGTAAGTGACCACCCTGTGTGAGATTCAAGTGTCAAATCTGTTGACCAACACTGTTTCACCCTTGCACAACTACAGCTTCTTATTCAAAATGATGAAATCTGGTGTCTGTGCCCGCCTTGCCACCATTTTCATGCCCAAATGCTTGTTGGTCAAGGCAAATTGCAAGTGGGTGATATGTAAGTGACCACCCTGTGTGAGTTTCAAGTATCAAATCTTTTGACCAACGCTGTTTAACCCTTGCACAGCTACAGCTTCTTATTCAAAATGATGAAACCTGGTGTCTGTGCCCACTTTACCACCATTTTCATGCCCAAATGCTTGTTGGTCAAGACAAACTGCAAGTGGGTGATATGTAAGTGACCACCCTGTGTGAGGTTCAAGTGTCAAATCTTTTGACCAATGCTGTTTAACCCTTGCACAGCTACAGCTTCTTATTCAAAATGATGAAATCTGGTGTCTGTGCCCGCTTTACCACCATTTTCATGCCCAAATGCTTGTTGGTCAAGACAAACTGCAAGTGGGTGATATGTAAGTGACCACCCTGTGTGAGGTTCAAGTGTCAAATCTTTTGACCAACGCTGTTTAACCCTTGCACAGCTACAGCTTCTTATTCAAAATGATGAAATCTGGTGTCTGTGCCCGCTTTACCACCATTTTCATGCCCAAATGCTTGTTGGTCAAGACAAACTGCAAGTGGGTGATATGTAAGTGACCACCCTGTGTGAGTTTCAAGTATCAAATCTTTTGACCAACGCTGTTTAACCCTTGCACAGCTACAGCTTCTTATTCAAAATGATGAAATCTGGTGTCTGTGCCCGCTTTACCACCATTTTCATGCCAAAATGCTTGTTGGTCAAGGCAAATTGCATGTGGGTGATATGTATGTGACCACCCTGTGTGGGTTTCAAGTGTCAAATCTGTTAACCAACACTGTTTAACCCTTGCAGAACTACAGCTTCTTATTCAAAATGATGAAATCTGGTGTTTGTGTCCGCTTTACCACCATTTCCATGCCCAAATGCTTGTTGGTCAAGGCAAATTGCATGTGGATGATATGTAAGTGAACACCCTGTGTGATATTCAAGTGTCAAATCTTTTGACCAACGCTGTTTAACCCTTGCGCAACTACAGCTTCTTATTCAAAATGATGAAATCTGGTGTCTGTGCCCGCTTTACCACCATTTCCATGCCCAAATGCTTATTGGTCAAGGAAAATTGCATGTGGGTGATATGTAAGTGACCACCCTGTGTGAGTATCAAGTGTCAAATCTTTTGACCAACGCTGTTTAACCCTTGCAGAACTACAGCTTCTTATTCAAAATGATGAAATCTGGTATCTGTGCCCGCTTTACCACCATTTTCATGCCCAAATGCTTGTTGGTCAAGACAACTTGCAAGTGGGTGATATGTAATTGACCACCCTGTGTGAGTTTCAAGTGTCAAATCTTTTGACCAACGCTGTTTAACCCTTGCACAGCTACAGCTTCTTATTCAAAATGATGAAATCTGGTATCTGTGCCCGCTTTACCATTATTTTCATGCCCAAATGCTTGTTGGTCAAGGCAAATTGCAAGTGAGTGATATGTAAGTGACCACCCTGTGTGAGTTTCAAGTGTCAAATCTTTTGACCAACGCTGTTTAACCCTTGCACAGCTACAGCTTCTTATTCAAAATGATGAAATCTGGTGTCTGTGCCCGCTTTGCCACCATTTTCATGCCCAAATGCTTGTTGGTAAAGGCAAATTGCAAGTGGGTGATATGTAAGTGACCACCCTGTGTGAGATTCAAGTGTCAAATCTGTTGACCAACGCTGTTTAACCCTTGCACAGCTACAGCTTCTTATTCAAAATGATGCAATCTGGTGTCTGTGCCCGCCTTGCCACCATTTTCATGCCCAAATGCTTGTTGGTCAAGGCAAATTGCAAGTGGGTGATATGTAAGTGACCACCCTGTGTGAGATTCAAGTGTCAAATCTGTTGACCAACGCTGTTTAACCCTTGCACAACTACAGCTTCTTATTCAAAATGATGAAATCTGGTGTCTGTGCCCGCTTTACCACCATTTTCATGCCCAAATGCTTGTTGGTCAAGGCAATTTGCAAGTGGGTGATATGTAAGTGACCACCCTGTGTGAGATTCAAGTGTCAAATCTTTTGACCAACGCTGTTTAACCCTTGCACAGCTACAGCTTCTTATTCAAAATGATGAAATCTGGTATCTGTGCCCGCTTTACCACCATTTTCATGCCCAAATGCTTGTTGGTCAAGGCAAATTGCAAGTGGGTGATATGTAAGTGACCACCCTGTGTGAGATTCAAGTGTCAAATCTGTTGACCAACACTGTTTCACCCTTGCACAACTACAGCTTCTTATTCAAAATGATGAAATCTGGTATCTGTGCCCGCTTTACCACTATTTTCATGCCCAAATGCTTGTTGGTCAAGACAAATTGCAAGTGGGTGATATGTAAGTGACCACCCTGTGTGAGATTCAAGTGTCAAATCTATTGACCACCGCTGTTTAACCCTTGCACAACTACAGCTTCTTATTCAAAATGATGAAATCTGGTGTCTGTGCCCGCTTTGCCACCATTTTCATGCCCAAATGCTTGTTGGTAAAGGCAAATTGCAAGTGGGTGATATGTAAGTGACCACCCTGTGTGAGATTCAAGTGTCAAATCTGTTGACCAACGCTGTTTAACCCTTGCACAGCTACAGCTTCTTATTCAAAATGATGCAATCTGGTGTCTGTGCCCGCCTTGCCACCATTTTCATGCCCAAATGCTTGTTGGTCAAGGCAAATTGCAAGTGGGTGATATGTAAGTGACCACCCTGTGTGAGATTCAAGTGTCAAATCTGTTGACCAACAGTGTTTAACCCTTGCACAACTACAGCTTCTTATTCAAAATGATGAAATCTGGTGTCTGTGCCCGCTTTACCACCATTTTCATGCCCAAATGCTTGTTGGTCAAGGCAATTTGCAAGTGGGTGATATGTAAGTGACCACCCTGTGTGAGATTCAAGTGTCAAATCTTTTGACCAACGCTGTTTAACCCTTGCACAGCTACAGCTTCTTATTCAAAATGATGAAATCTGGTGTCTGTGCCCGCTTTACCACCATTTTCATGCCCAAATGCTTGTTGGTCAAGGCAAATTGCAAGTGGGTGATATGTAAGTGACCATCCTGTGTGAGATTCAAGTGTCAAATCTGTTGACCAACACTGTTTCACCCTTGCACAACTACAGCTTCTTATTCAAAATGATGAAATCTGGTATCTGTGCCCGCTTTACCACTATTTTCATGCCCAAATGCTTGTTGGTCAAGACAAATTGCAAGTGGGTGATATGTAAGTGACCACCCTGTGTGAGATTCAAGTGTCAAATCTATTGACCACCGCTGTTTAACCCTTGCACAACTACAGCTTCTTATTCAAAATGATGAAATCTGGTGTCTGTGCCCGCTTTACCACCATTTTCATGCCCAAATGCTTGTTGGTCAAGGCAAATTGCAAGTGGGTGATATGTAAGTGACCACCCTGTGTGAGATTCAAGTGTCAAATCTGTTGACCAACGCTGTTTAACCCTTGCACAACTACAGCTTCTTATTCAAAATGATGAAATCTGGTGTCTGTGCCCGCCTTGCCACCATTTTCATGCCCAAATGCTTGTTGGTCAAGGCAAATTGCAAGTGGGTGATATGTAAGTGACCACCCTGTGTGAGTTTCAAGTGTCAAATCTGTTGACCAACGCTGTTTAACCCTTGCACAGCTACAGCTTCTTATTCAAAATGATGAAATCTGGTATCTGTGCCCGCTTTACCACCATTTTCATGCCCAAATGCTTGTTGTTCAAGGCAAATTGCAAGTGGGTGATATGTATGTGACCACCTTGTGTGAGATTCAAGTGTCAAATCTGTTGACCAACGCTGTTTAACCCTTGCAGAACTACAGCTTCTTATTCAAAATGATGAAATCTGGTGTCTGTGCCCGCTTTACCACCATTTTCATGCCCAAATGCTTGTTGGTCAAGACAACTTTCAAGTGGGTGATATGTAAGTGACCACCCTGTGTGAGTTTCAAGTGTCAAATATTTTGACCAACGCCGTTTAACCCTTGCGCAACTACAGCTTCTTATTCAAAATGATGAAATCTGGTGTCTGTGCCCGCCTTGCCACCATTTTCATGCCCAAATGCTTGTTAGTCAAGGCAAATTGCAAGTGGGTGATATGTAAGTGACCACCCTGTGTGAGTTTCAAGTGTCAAATCTTTTGACCAACGCTGTTTAACCCTTGCTCAGCTACAGCTTCTTATTCAAAATGATGAAATCTGGTGTCTGTGCCCGCTTTACCATTATTTTCATGCCCAAATGCTTGTTGGTCAAGACAAAATGCAAGTGGGTGATATGTAAGTGACCACCCTGTGTGAGTTTCAAGTATCAAATCTTTTGACCAACGCTGTTTAACCCTTGCACAGCTACAGCTTCTTATTCAAAATTATGAAATCTAGTGTCTGTGCCCGCCTTGCCACCATTTTCATGCCCAAATGCTTGTTGGTCAAGGCAATATGCAAGTGGGTGATATGTAAGTGACCACCCTGTGTGAGATTCAAGTGTCAAATCTGTTGACCAACGCTTTTTAACCCTTGCACAACTACAGCTTCTTATTCAAAATGATGAAATCTGGTGTCTGTGCCCGCCTTGCCACCATTTTCATGCCCAAATGCTTGTTGGTCAAGGCAAATTGCAAGTCGGTGATATGTAAGTGACCACCCTGTGTGAGTTTCAAGTGTCAAATCTTTTGACCAACGCTGTTTAACCCTTGCACAGCTACAGCTTCTTATTCAAAATGATGATATCTGGTGTCTGTGCCCGCTTTACCACCATTTCCATGCCCAAATGCTTGTTGGTCAAGGCAAATTGCAAGTGGGTGATATGTAAGTGACCACCCTGTGTGAGTTTCAAGTGTCAAATCTTTTGACCAACGCTGTTTAACCCTTGCACAGCTACAACTTCTTATTCAAAATGATGAAATCTGGTGTCTGTGCCCGCTTTACCACCATTTTCATGCCCAAATGCTAGTTGGTCAAGGCAACTTGCAAGTGGGTGATATGTAAGTGACCACCCTGTGTGAGATTCAAGTGTCAAATCTTTTGACCAACGCTGTTTAACCCTTGCACAGCTACAGCTTCTTATTCAAAATGATGAAATCTGGTATCTGTGCCCGCTTTACCACCATTTTCATGCCCAAATGCTTGTTGGTCAAGACAACTTGCAAGTGGGTGATATGTAAGTGACCACCCTGTGTGAGTTTCAAGTGTCAAATCTGTTGACCAACGCTGTTTAACCCTTGCACAACTACAGCTTCTTATTCAAAATGATGAAATCTGGTGTCTGTGCCCGCCTTGCCACCATTTTCATGCCCAAATGCTTGTTGGTCAAGGCAAATTGCAAGTGGGTGATATATAAGTGACCACCCTGTGTGAGTTTCAAGTATCAAATCTTTTGACCAACGCTGTTTTACCCTTGCACAGCTACAGCTTCTTATTCAAAATGATGAAATCTGGTGTCTGTGCCCACTTTACCACCATTTTCATGCCTAAATGCTTGTTGGTCAAGACAAACTGCAAGTGGGTGATATGTAAGTGACCACCCTGTGTGAGTTTCAAGTGTCAAATCTTTTGACCAACGCTGTTTAACCCTTGCACAGCTACAGCTTCTTATTCAAAATGATGAAATCTGGTGTCTGTGCCCGCTTTACCATTATTTTCATGCCCAAATGCTTGTTGGTCAAGACAAACTGCAAGTGGGTGATATGTAAGTGACCACCCTGTGTGAGTTTCAAGTGTCAAATGTTTTGACCAACGCTGTTTAACCCTTGCACAGCTACAGCTTCTTATTCAAAATGATGAAATCTGGTATCTGTGCCCGCTTTACCATTATTTTCATGCCCAAATGCTTGTTGGTCAAGACAAACTGCAAGTGGGTGATATGTAAGTGACCACCCTGTGTGAGTTTCAAGTGTCAAATCTGTTGACCAACGCTGTTTAACCCTTGCACAACTACAGCTTCTTATTCAAAATGATGAAATCTGGTGTCTGTGCCCGCTTTACCACCATTTTCATGCCCAAATGCTTGTTGGTCAAGACAAACTGCAAGTGGGTGATATGTAAGTGACCACCCTGTGTGAGTTTCAAGTATCAAATCTTTTGACCAACGCTGTTTAACCCTTGCACAGCTACAGCTTCTTATTCAAAATGATGAAATCTGGTGTCTGTGCCCGCTTTACCACCATTTTCATGCCTAAATCATTTTTGTTTATTGCAAAATGTCATGTAAATTGGTGTAAGGGACACTATTTGAAGTTTATGCAATGTTAACTTAGTGATCTATCCTTATTTAATTTATTTTAATATAATAATTTCTGAATAAGAAGCTGGAGCCGAATAAGAAGTGAATAAGAAGCTGGAGCTGAATAAGAAGTGAATAAGAAGCTGGCCGAATAAGAAGCTAACTTCAGCCTCGTGCTGTTTCTTTAGAAAGAAACCTAAGATACAAAAACGGATAGACTTTAACGATGAAACTATTGATGGTTTTACCATTGACTGATGGGGACAGCGCATGCGCAGAGATCAGGGCCGTTTCTTGGGGCAGGCGAGCAGTGCAACCGCACTGGGCGCCCGCCGCGGCACTGACTGTGGCTCCCTGCTTCCCCCTCCTATTTCTTCCCGAGTAACCTGCTCGGGGGGCGTAGTTTCACGGAATGACGCGGTTGCGTTGTTACGTCACGACGCAACCCCGTCACTCCGTGAAACTCCCCTCCCCCCCGAGCGGAGTACAGAGGGGGATCCAAGTTAGGAAGAGAGAAAAGCCTGGCGCGAGAAGCGACTGGTGAGGCGGGCCGAAGAGCGGTAATCGCCTCTGTAAGTATTCTCTCTCTCTCTCTCTCTCAATGTGTAAAATGGTGACACCTGCCGTAATGTGTGAAATGGGGACTTTTGCCTGCCGTAGTGTGGGGATTTAATGTATCAAGGGCATTGCGGTGTGTGGCATAATATGGTGCAGGGGGCATTACTGTGTGGGGCTTAATATGGTAGAATTTTTTTTCCTGTGGTGGTCGTGATCTGTTGGAGCAGGGTCAAAAACTGGATTGTGAGGTAGTCTTTTCAGACGAGGCCATGCCCATTTAAATGAGACCACACCCATTTAGACGAGGCCACGCCCCCTTGCCGGGTGCGCGCACAAGTTTTTTTTTAATCTAGGTGTGTGTGTGTGTGTGGGGGGGGGGGGCACATTTATTTATGTCATGGGGGGCGCATTTATAAATCTTGCACTGGGAGCCAAATTGGCTAGAAACAGCCCTGCGCAGAGTGCAGAGGATGGGAACTTCCGCCAGCAACTACTGAAACCATAATGGTTTGCATCCATCAATTGCCATCATTGCATGCTTCTTTTCAATGTGACCCAGCAGCAGCCTTGTGTGCATGTGCAAGCCAATTCTGCCTTCTGTGTATGCGCAGAACTGTCCCATCGATGGTTTAGAAACAAGGGTCACATACCATCAAAAGCTATAGTCTGATGGCAGAAACACATTAACAGTTTGATTTTGTATACAGGTTGAGTATCCCGTACCCAAAATGCTTGGAACCAGAAGTATTTTGGATATCGGATTTTTCCGTATTTTGGAATAATTGCATACCATAATGAGATATCATGGTGATGGGACCTAAGTCTAAGTACAGAATACATTTATGTTTCATATACACCTCGGGGGTCATTCCGAGTTGTTCGCTCGTTGCCGATTTTCGCAACGGAGCGATTAAGGCAAAAATGCGCATGGTACGCAGTGCGCATGCGCAAAGTATTTTAGCACAAAACTTAGTAGATTTACTCACGTCCGAACTAAGAATTTTCATCATTGAAGTGATCGGAGTGTGATTGACAGGAAGTGGGTGTTTCTGGGCGGAAACTGACCGTTTTCTGGGAGTGTGCGAAAAAACGCAGGCGTGCCAGGATAAAACGCAGGAGTGTCTGGAGAAACGGGGGAGTGGCTGGCCGAACGCAGGGCGTGTTTGTGACGTAAAACCAGGAACGAAATGGGCTGAACTAATCGCAGTGTAGGAGTAAGTCTCCAGCTACTCAGAAACTGCTAAGAATTTTCTATTCGCAATTCTGCTAATCTTTCGTTCGCAACTGCTAAGCTAAGATACACTCCCAGAGGGCAGCGGCCTAGTGTGTGCAATGCTGCTAAAAGCAGCTAGCGAGCGAACAACTCGGAATGAGGGTCCTTATACACACAGCCTGAAGGTCATTTTAGCAAATATTTGTAATAAATTTGTGCATTAAACAAAGTGTGTGTACATTCTCACAATTAATTTATGTTTCATATACACCTTATACACACAGCCTGAAGGTCATTTAATACAATATTTTTAATAACTTTGTGTATTAAACAAAGTTGTGTACACTGAGACAGCATAAAACAAAGGTTTCACTATCTCGGCCTCACTAAAAAAATTCCGTATTTCGGAATATTCCGTATTTCGGAATATTCCATATTTCGGAATATTTGGATATGGGATATTCAACCTGTATATCATTCCTCTGCCTTAGATGAATCCCATTTAAACACAGGGAATACCTCTTTCATAAACTGTATTTTTTTAGACCGATGCCGGAATCCCGTACACATTGCTTTCTTCAAAGGTTGGGCGCTTTTTACAAGACTAGTTTTTAAATTGGGCGCCTTTTTAAAAATACATTTTGGTTTGGACGGGATCTCCCCCCCCAATAATTGGGTCCTTTTTTAGTATCCCCCAATGTTTCCTTAATGCTTTTTCTACATTCATATACTGACTAGTGAAGGATGTGACAAATGCCCAGTCATACTTCCTTCCCCCCTTCTCCTTTTCTTTCGGTATAAGCAACTGATTCCTATCGATAAGGGCTACTTTACTTTTCACATTGTCTATTCTCTCTTTCGGGTAACCTGATGCTGTAAATCTTGCTGCCATATCCTCTGCTTGTACCTCATATGTCTGAATCTCTGTGCAGTTACGTTTCAGGCTTCGGAACTGGCCTTCTGGAATTGAGCCTAGCCAGTCCGGGTGATGGCAGCTCGTTGTCCCTATATACACGCCAGAATCCGTAGGTTTCTTAAAATTCATAGTTTGTACCTTCCCATTTTCGATAAACACAGTGATATCTAGGAAATTAATCCTAGTCTCACTTTTCTCAAATGTGAAAAAAATATTCAAAGTGTTAGTATTGAGATATTCAAAAAATTGCTCTAAAAGCTCCTCTCCCCCTCTCCAAATAAAAAAGACATCATCTATGTACTTTTCCAGGTCATCAGGTTCGCCCCAAAGGGACAGTGGTTCCAGATGTTATCCTCCTCCCACTGTGCCATAAAAATATTAGCATAACTTGGGGCGAACCTGGTGCCCATAGCTGTACCGATGTTTTGCAAATAAAATGAGTTATTAAAAGAAAAATAGTTATTCTCTAAAATGAATAAAACACCCTTCTGAATAAAATCCTGTAATCCTTCATCCAGTTCACTTTTTTCTAGGGCTGTTATTAAGGCTTTCATACTTGCTTGATGTTCTATAATTGTATAGAGGGACCGGACATCAGCCGTAACTAACAAAAGTCCCTCTTCCCATTGTGTTTCTGCAATTACCTTTAAAAAAATCTCTCGAATCCTTCAAATGTGATCTGTTTTTAAAAACCAAAGGTTGTAAATAGAAATCGATAAATTCCGAAAGGTTAGAGGTAATTGAGCCTATCCCTGATACAATAGGGCGGCCTGGAGGTCTCAGTGGGTCTTTATGGACCTTGGGTAAAATATACAGGACTGGTTCTTCTATACATAAATTTTTTTTCTCTCTTTCTATGAGGATACCTTTCATGGTGGAATCCTCCACCATTAAAAACAACGCTTTTTGTATGTTGTTTGTGGGATCTGACCTCAATTTTTTTGTATGTTTCATAAATCTCGGCAGTGTTTGAACTATTCGTAATGGTTTGAATGACAACGTTCACAAATACGAATGAATAGACCATCGGTCAAACGCGGCTGTTATTTCATAGAATACGGGAATTCACTATTCATTCGTATTTGGGTGTTAGTCTCTGAGGGCTCAAGTGCGGGTCTATTTTTTTCCGAATCGTTAAAAAAAGCAGCTAAAAAATAGACCTGCTTTTTCCAGTCGAGTTTGGATAACCATGCACGGATCATTGAGATCTGTGCATGGTTATCTATGGGAAAGGGTGTGTTTAGTGTAAAAACAGAAAAAAAAATGCGTGGGGTCCCCCCTCCTAAGCATAACCAGCCTCGGGCTCTTTGAGCCGGTCCTGGTTGAAAAAATATGGGGGAAAAATTGACAGGGGTTCCCCCATATTTCATCAACCAGCACCGGGCTCTGCGCTTGGTCCTGGTTCCAAAAATACGGGGGACAAAAAGCGTAGGGGTCCCCCATATTTTTAAAACCAGCACCGGGCTCCACTAGCCAGGTACATAATGCCACAGCCGGGGGACACTTTTATAGTGGTCCCTGTGGCCCTGGCATTACATACCCAACTAGTCACCCCTGGCCGGGGTACCCTGGAGGAGTGGGAACCCCTTAAATCAAGGTGTCCCCCCCCACCAGCCACCCAAGGGCCAGGGGTGAAACCCGAGGCTGTCCCCCCGATCCATGGGCTGAGGATGGGGGGCTGATAGCCAAGTGTAAAATAAAAGAATATTGTTTTCTCTGACGTCCTAGTGGATGCTGGGCACTCCGAAAGGACCATGGGGAATAGCGGCTCCGCAGGAGACTGGGCACAACTAAAGAAAGCTTTAGGTCACCTGGTGTGCACTGGCTCCTCCCACTATGACCCTCCTCCAAGCCTCAGTTAGATTTTGTGCCCGGCCGAGGTTGGATGCACACTAGGGGCTCTCCTGAGCTTCTAAAAAGAAAGTATAGAATTAGGTTTTTTATTTTCAGTGAGACCTGCTGGCAACAGGCTCACTACAGCGAGGGACTAAGGGGAGAAGAAGCGAACCTACCTGCTTGCAGCTAGCTTGGGCTTCTTAGGCTACTGGACACCATTAGCTCCAGAGGGATCGACCGCAGGCCCGTCCTTGGTGTTCGGTCCCGGAGCCGCGCCGCCGGCCCCCTTACAGAGCCAGAAGCAAGAAGAGGTCCGGAAAATTGGCGGCAGAAGACATCTGTCTTCACCAAGGTAGCGCACAGCACTGCAGCTGTGCGCCATTGCTCCTCATACACACTTCACACTCCGGTCACTGAGGGTGCAGGGCGCTGGGGGGGGGGGGCGCCCTGAGAAGCAATAAAAACACCTTGGCTGGCAAAACAATCACAATATATAGCCCCAGAGGCTATATATGTGATAAATACCCCTGCCAGAATCCATAAAAAAGCGGGAGAAAAGTCCGCGAAAAAGGGGCGGAGCTATCTCCCTCAGCACACTGGCGCCATTTTCTCTTCACAGTGCAGCTGGAAGAAAGCTCCCCAGGCTCTCCCCTGTAGTTTTCAGGCTCAAAGGGTTAAAAAGAGAGGGGGGGCACTAAATTTAGGCGCAATATTGTATATACAAGCAGCTATTGGGGAAAATTCACTCAGTTATAGTGTTAATCCCCACATTATATAGCGCTCTGGTGTGTGCTGGCATACTCTCTCTCTGTCTCCCCAAAGGGCTTTATGGGGTCCTGTCCTCAGTCAGAGCATTCCCTGTGTGTGTGCGGTGTGTCGGTACGGCTGTGTCGACATGTTTGATGAGGAGGCTTATATGGTGACGGAGCAGATGCCGATAAATGTGATGTCGCCCCCTGTGGGGCCGACACCAGAGTGGATGGATAGGTGGAAGGTATACGCCGACAGTGTCAACTCCTTACATAAAAGGGTGGATGACGTAACAGCTGTGGGACAGCCGGCTTCTCAGCCCGCGCCTACCCAGACGTCTCAAAGGCCATCAGGGGCTCAAAAACGCCCGCTCTCTCAGATGGCTGACACAGATGTCGACATGGAGTCTGACTCCAGTGTCGACAAGGTTGAGACATATACACAATCCACTAGGAACATCCATGACTTGATCCCGGCAATAAAAAATGTGTTACACATTTCTGACATTAACCCAAGTACCTCTAAAAATGGGTTTTATGTTTGGGGAGAAAAAGCAGGCAGTGTTTTGTTCCCCCATCAGATGAATGAGTGAAGTGTGTGAAAAGCGTGGGTTCCCCCGATAAGAAAAGGCTATCCTGAAGTCTGTATTTACACACTCAGGTACTAGACTGAGACCTGCAGATCGTGCTGCTGCAGCGTGGTCGGTGACCCTGTCAAACATACTAGTAACATGAGAACATATTAAAGACGTTGTCTTATATATGAGGGATGCACAGAGGGATATTTTGCCGGCTGGCATCCAAAATTAATGTAATGTCCATTCTGTCAGGAGGGTATTAGAGACCTGTCACTGGACAGGAGATGCTGACTTTAAAGAAAAGCATGCGGGTCAAAGGCGCTTCCTTTCTGCACAGAGACAAGGGAAGAGGGAAAAAGCTGCACCAGTCAGCCAGTTCCCAGAATCAAAATTCTTCTCCCGCTTCCTGTGAGTCCACAGCATGACGCGGGGGCTCCACAGGTGTAGCCAGGTACGGTGGGGGGCCGCCTCAAAAATTTCAGCGATCCGTGGGCTCGCTCACAGGTGGATCCCTGTTTCATTCAAGTAGTATTTCAGGGGTACAAGCTGGAATTCGAGATGTCTCCCCCCCGCCGTTTCCTCAAATCGGCCTTGCCGACAACTCCCTCAGGCAGGGAGGCTGTGCTAGAGGCAATTAACAAGCTGTATTCCCAGCAGGTAATACTCAAGGTGCCCCTACTTCAACAAGGACGGGGTTACTATTCCACACACCTTGGGGTACCGAAACCGCATGGTTCGGTGTGACCCATTTTATATTTAAAATCCTTGAACACATACATAAAAAAATTCAAGTTCAAGATGGAATCGCTCAGGGCGGTTATTGCAAGCCTGGACGAGGGGGATTACATGGTATCCCTGGACATCAAGGATGCTTACCTGCATGTCCCCATTTACCATCCTCACCAGGAGTACCTCAGATTTGTGGTACAGGATTGCCATTACCAAGTCCAGACACTGCCGTTTGGACTGTACATGGCACCGAGGGTGTTTACCAAGGTAATGGCCGAAATGATGATACTCCTTCGAAAAAAGGGAGTTTTAATTATCCCGTACTTGGACAATCTCCTTATAAAGGCGAGGTCCAAGGAGCAGTTGTTAGTCGGGGTAGCACTATCTCGGAAAGTGCTACAACAGCACGGTTGGATTCTAAACAGTCCAAAGTCACAGCTGGTTCCTACGACACGTCTACTGTTCCTGGGGATGGTTCTGGACACAGACCAGAAAAAAGTGTTTCTCCCGGAGGAGAAAGCCAAGGAGCTGTCATCTCTAGTCAGAGACCTCCTGAAGTCGAAACAGGTATCGGTGCATCATTGCACGCGAGTCCTGGGAAAAATGGTAGCTTCCTACGAAGCAATCCCATTCGGCAGGTTCCATGCAAGAACTTTTCAGTGGGACCTGTTGGACAAGTGGTCCGGATCGCATCTTCAGATGCATCGGCTGATAACCCTGTCTCCAAGGACCGGGGTATCTCTACTGTGGTGGCTGCACAGTGCCCATCTTCAAGAGGGCCGCAGGTTCGGCATACAGGACTAGGTCCTGGTGACCATGGATGCCAGCCTTTGAGGCTGGGCTGCAGTCACACAGGGAAGAAACTTCCAGGGACTTTGGTCAAGTCAGGAGACTTCCCTACACATAAATATTCTGGAACTGAGGGCCATTTACAAGGCCCTGAGTCAGGCAAGACCTCTGCTTCAAAACCAGCCGGTACTGATCCAATCAGACAACATCACGGCAGTCGCCCATGTAAACCAACAGGGCGGCACAAGAAGCAGTATGGCGATGGCAAAAGCCACAAGGATTCTCCTATGGGCGAAAAATCACGTGTTAGCACTGTCAGCAGTGTTCATTCCGGGAGTGGATAACTGGGAAGCAGACTTCCTCAGCAGGCACGACCTCCACCCGGGAGAGTGGGGACTTCATCCAGAAGTCTTCCAACTGATGGTAAACCGTTGGGAAAGACCACAGGTGGCCATGATGGCGTCCCGCTTAAACAAAAAAACTAGAGAAATATTGCGCCAGGTCAAGAGACCCTCAGGCAATAGCTGTGGACGCTCTAGTGACACCGTGGGTGTACCAGTCGGTTTATGTGTTCCCCCTTCTGCCTCTCATACCAATGGTACGGAGAATAATAAGAAGGAAAGGAGTAAGAACGATACTCGTGGTTCCGGATTGACCAAGAAGGGCTTGGTATCCAGAACTTCAAGAAATTATATCAGAGGACCCATGGCCTCTGCCACTCAGACAGGACCTGCTGCAGCAGGGGCCCTGTCTGTTCCAAGACTTACCGCGGCTGCGTTGGACGGCATGGCGGTTGAACGCCGGATCCTAAAGGAAAAGGGCATTCCGGAGGAAGTCATTCCTACGCTGATTAAAGCCAGGAAAGATGTAACTGCAAAACATTATCACCGCATATGGCGGAAATATGTTGCTTGGTGTGAGGCCAAAAAGGCCCCAACAGAGGAATTTCAACTAGGTCGATTTCTGCACTTCCTACAAGCAGGAGTGACTATGGGCCTGAAATTAGGCTCCATTAAGGTACAGATCTCGGCTCTGTCGATTTTCTTCCAGAAAGAACTAGCTTCACTACCTGAAGTTCAGACGTTTGTGAAAGGGGTGCTGCATATTCAGCCCCGTTTGTGCCTCCAGTGGCATCTTGGGATCTCAACGTGGTGTTGAGTTTCTTAAAATTACATTGGTTTGAGCCACTTAAAACCGTGGATCTAAAATATCTCACGTGGAAAGTGGTCATGTTATTGGCCTTGGCTTCGGCCAGGCGTGTGTCAGAATTGGCGGCTTTGTCATGTAAAAGCCCTTATCTGATTTTCCATATGGATAGGGCGAAATTGAGGACTCGTCCCCAGTTTCTCCCTAAGGTGGTATCAGCTTTTCACTTGAACCAACCTATTGTGGTGCCTGCGGCTACTAGGGACTTGGAGGATTCCAAGCTACTGGACGTAGTCAGGGCCTTGAAAATGTATGTTTCCAGGACGGCTAGAGTCAGGAAAACTGACTCGCTATTTATCCTGTATGCACCCAACAAACTGGGTGCTCCTGCTTCTAAGCAGACTATTGCTCGCTGGATTTGTAGCACAATTCAGCTGGCGCATTCTGCGGCTGGACTGCCGCATCCTAAATCAAAAAAGCCCATTCCACAAGGAAGGTGGGCTCATCTTGGGCGGCTGCCCGAGGGGTCTCGGCTTTACAACTTTGCCGAGCTGCTACTTGGTCAGGGGCAAACACGTTTGCTAAATTCTACAAAATTGATACCCTGGCTGAGGAGGACCTGGAGTTCTCTCATTCGGTGCTGCAGAGTCATCCGCACTCTCCCGCCCGTTTGGGAGCTTTGGTATAATCCCCATGGTCCTTTCGGAGTTCCCAGCATCCACTAGGACGTCAGAGAAAATAAGATTTTACTCACCGGTAAATCTATTTCTCGTAGTCCGTAGTGGATGCTGGGCGCCCATCCCAAGTGCGTATTGTCTGCAATACTTGTACATAGTTATTGTTAACTAAAGGGTTATTGTTGAGCCATCTGTTGAGAGGCTCAGTTGTTTTCATACTGTTAAACTGGGTATAGTATCACGAGTTATACGGTGTGATTGGTGTGGCTGGTATGAGTCTTACCCGGGATTCAAAATCCTTCCTTATTATGTCAGCTCGTCCGGGCACAGTGTCCTAACTGAGGCTTGGAGGAGGGTCATAGTGGGAGGAGCCAGTGCACACCGGGTGACCTAAAGCTTTCTTTAGTTGTGCCCAGTCTCCTGCGGAGCCGCTATTCCCCATGGTCCTTTCGGAGTTCCCAGCATCCACTACGGACTACGAGAAATAGATTTACCGGTGAGTAAAATCTTATTTTTTGCACAAGAACTACCAGTCCTTGCAAGCCTCCCCTGCAAGCTGGTACTTGGAGAACCACAAGTACCAGCATGCAGGGGTTAAACGGGCCCGCTGGTACCTATAGTTCTTCTGCAAAAAAAATACCCAAATAAAAACAGGACACACACACCTTGAAAGTACAACTTTATTACATACATTCCGACACACACATACTTACCTATGTTCACATGCCGACTCGGGCCACGTCTCGACGGCGATTCCAGGGTACCTGAAAATAAAATTATACTCACCTAAATCCTGTGTGTCGTGTCCTTTTGTAATAATCCACGTACTTGGCAAAACAAAAAAACGGAAACCCGACCGCGCACTGAAAGGGGTCCCATGTTTACACATGGGACCCCTTTCCCCGACTGCCAGGACCCCCCCTGACGCCTGTCAAAGAGGGTCCCTTCAGCCAATCAGGGAGCGCCACGTCGTGGCACTCTCCTGATTGGCTGTGTGCTCTAGTGTCTGTGAGGCAGCACACGGCAGAGATACAATGTAGCACCTATGCGCTCCATTGTAGCCAATGGTGGTAACTTTGCGGTCAGCGGTGAGGTTACTTTCGGTCAACCGCTGACTGCAAAGTTCCCACCATTGGCTACAATGGAGCGCATAGGCGCTACATTGTATCTGTGCCGTGTGCTGCCACACAGACACTACAGGAGCACACAGCCAATCAGGAGAGTGCCACGACGTGGCGCTCCCTGATTGGCTGAAGGGAACATCTTTGACAGGAGTCTGGGGGGTCCTGGCAGTCGGGGAAAGGGGTCCCATGTGTAAACATGGGACCCCTTTCAGTGCGTGGTCGGGTGTCCGTTTTATTATTTTGCCAAGTACGTGGATTATACAAAGGTCTGATTCTACACTGGATTATGTGAGTATAATTTTTTTCACAGGTACCCCAAGGATTCTACATGGAGAAGAGGACCGAGCCTCGTGGGAACATAGGTAAGTATGTATGTATGTATGGAGGTGATACTTTCATGGTGTGTGTGTCCCGTTTTTTTGGGGGGTATTTTTTTAGTAGTAGTACTACAGGTACCAGCGGCCCCGGTTTTCCACCGCATGCTGGTACTTGTGGTTCTCCAAGTACCAGCTTGCGGGGGAGGCTTGCTGGGACTTGTAGTACTGCTACTAAAAACAATATTCTCATTTTTTACACAAGTCTATCAGCCCCACATCCGCCGCCCTGGGATGGGGGAGACAGCCTCGGGCTTCACCCCTGGCCCTTGGGTGGCTGGAGGGGGGGGGACCCCTTGATTTAAGGGGTTCCCACTCCTCCAGGGTACCCCGGCCAGGGGTGACTAGTTGGGTATGTAATGACAGGGCCCAGTATAAAAGTGTCCCCCGGCTGTGGCATTATGTACCTGGCTAGTGGAGCCCGGTGCTGGTTTCAAAAATACGGGGGACCCCTACGCTTTCTGTCCCCCGTATTTTTGGAACCAGGACCAGGCGCAGAGCCCGGTGCTGGTTGATTAAATATGGGGGAACCGCTGTAATTTTTCCCCCCATATTTTTTCAACCAGGACTGGCTCAAAGAGCCCGAGGCTGGTTGTGAAGCCCTGCACGGATCTCACAGATCCGGCCGGGATTCCTTGTGTTTTGTCAGGCAGTGTTTTACTCATCACTCCCGTAAAACACTGCCTGAAATTACGAATCACATCGACATCGGAAAAAACGATTGTGCAAAACTCGGCAGCTTAGTGAATGATCGTATCAGGATTCAAAAAGTTGCAGTAAAATGCACCCGATACCATTCGAGTTCAAACACCCTTCAAAACGGCAAAAACACGAATCTTTGTAAATATACCCCCCTGAGTCTGATTCAGATGCCGTTGTGCATAGCTGCAGCTTCCTTGGAAGCAGCAATGATGCTTACTTATGCTAATACAGCAGGAGGAGCCTGGTATAAGTAGATACTTCCTGCATTCATGCATGATCCACTGCTGCATCCGAGGATGCACCATCGGATCATTCTGCAACACCATTGGCTGTCTGAGTAACCCTGCATAAGAAATCTCAAGTCGAAGGGTAGAGACCCTGACCTCGCTTTGTGAAACAGAGGCCATCGCCCTCCCCAAATGGCTGCAGACTTAGTCACCTGACTTCTGCAGCTACTTTGTGAGCGATGACGCAGGACTCGTATTGCACATGCGCGATATGGGTCCTGTGTGTGCGCAATGTACTAAACATCGGTACATTGTGTACTTTCATCCATCGCAACCGGATCTGAATCAGGCCCCATCTCAGGATGACATTAGCCAGGTGTGCTGACAGAAAATAAATAAAAACTTTACTATTAAAAAAAAATATATATTTTTAATACATTTTTCTGTTTTTTACTTTGTTACTAATTGGGTTTTTTTTTGTTTGTTTTCATTTCCGTGGGATCTGGAAGGCTGAGTCTGGGTTACGGCTCACACGTTATCTGGTCGACATGCATGAGGTCAATCACTATTGGTCGACATGCATGAGGTCGACATGGCAAAGATTGACACATGAAAAGGTCGACATGAGTTTTTCTAAAAAAAAAATTTTTTTTTTTTTTTACCTTTTTCATACTTTACGATCCTTGTGGACTATGATTGGCAAAGCCGGCCTTAGCTATAGGCAGGCTAAGCATTTGTCTAGGGCATCCATGCATGTCTAGGGGCATCCAAGCATGTCTCTGCTAGATCTCATTGCTGGGAGGGACAGTCTGCACACTGTTACTTTCCAAATGTATTCAGTCAGTACTTGTATACACTGCTGATTACATTTTGTCAATTAGATTGCAGACAGTCCCTTAATGAGTATAAGGAAAAAAGTGTTGTCCGCACAGACCTAAAAATGAACCCAGAACAAAATGAGTAGAGATAAAAGGACAGTCAATATATAAGTAACACTTATACCCCTGTTTATTGTAACATGCACATCTGTGCTTGTATATCTGTTTGTGACACGGGGGGTGCTCCCTGAGAGTTAGGTTAAGCTATTTCACAAAAATTACCAAGAAAGGTAGACAAGAACTTTCCTAGAGTGCCCCACTCTAGGAGAGTTCTTGTCTACCTTTCTTGGTAATTTTTGTGAAATAGTCCCTTAATGAGGTCAGTAAGTTGCGTTGCACTATTTCTTTATGAAAGATTAGTGCAGCGTGACTTTCGGACGCGTCAGACTGGAGAGCGGAGCATATGGCTCCCACAGTATAAAATAAAGAGCATGCAGTTGCCAGGAGTAACAGACACCAGCGAACACACTGAACATTGAAGAGAATGGGCAGTTGCTACATGTTGGTCTGTTTGTATAATCAGCAAGTATGGCAGTATCTGGACATTGCTACCATCTGTGTCCAGCCAGCAAGCGAGAAAAAGTGTAAGGCTTGCAGAGGATGGCATAACCTGTGAGGTCACATCCCTTGTATGGGTGCCCCTTTAATGGGTGCGAGCGCAAGCATGCACCCACCCATCCTGCCACCCCCATCTCACAAATCACAGTTACGGATCCAGGGAGCTGCATGGGCGCACACACTGACTGCCAGCAAGCAAAAGTACGTTTTTATTAAAAAAAAAAGCTACTAGCATTACTAATGTGGGGCATATGTGTAAGGTGCATTATTGTGTGGCATTATGCAGGGTTGAACTGGCCCACAGGAGCACAGGGTAAACCCCCGGCGGGCCCCACTGCCTGAGTGTTGCTGGGTCAGATGCAGATCTTGCGGCGGTGCTAGGGGGCACCAGCCAACATTTTGCCTATTGCATCAAATTGGCTAGGGCCGGCTCTGACGATTGGGAATAGTAACCTGTGCCGAGCGTAGCGGCAGTGGAGCGAGACACCTTGCGCTCGTCATGTGAGGGGACACAGTGAACTAATTGGGGTTCCCGGTTTCTTTACGAAGGTCACCAAATGTAAAAAAAAACTCATGTTGACATTTTTCCATGTCGACCTAATAACCGTGTTGAGCTATTTAATGTGTCGACCTAGTCACTGTCGACCCAACGATCCACACCCGGCTCATACGTGCAGTCTTCTGGCACCTAACTGACCTGGGCCTGGCAGTTGGTAAAGCTATAGCGCAGGCTGCTCTTACTGCTGCTGACCAGCTTTGGCTGGGAGCTTAGCATTATCCAGCTGCCCTGATTGTTTTTCATGATAACGATCTGAAAATAAGATTTCCTATTGCTAGGATGACTCCTTTTTTTTATTTAACACAGAACTTCTGCTGACCTTGGAAAAGGAAGCAATATAATGACTGTGTTAGGAAACAGTTAATGTGAATGCACCCGGACCCTCAGGAAGGTGATCGCTATGTGTGATGACTGCATCTGAGCAGCGTGCACAGATGTGTTGTAAGACCGATAGACTGGCTCATATGACCTAAGAGCCAGATGAGACATTGATTTGTTACATTGCACTCTGCCTCTAAGTGGCAATGCGATTAACCTGGTCTGACACCAGTGCTGCATGTTCTACTGTAAAGGGGGGTACTCACGGAGCGATCACTGCTTAAAATCTAAGCAATTTGACTAGATTGCTTAGATTTTAAGCAGCGATCACTCTGTGTGTAGCCCTCACAGCGATAGCGATACGCAGCCCCGCGCATCGCTATCGCTGGTGCTAGATTGGCCTGCATGCAGGCCAATCTAGCAGGTCGCACACTTCACCCGCGGGGTGAAATGAGCGCCCCCCCCATCTCCCCCCGCACGCTCAGCACACATCTCTCCCCAAATCGGTGGTGAGTACTGGCCTTAAGGCAATGTCTCCCAGGACCGTCAGCGCACAGTGGGGCAGATGTATTAAGCCTGGAGAAGTAATAAAGCAGTGATAAGTGGAAGCTGATAACGCACCAGCCAGTCAGCTCGTAACTGTCATTTTTCAAACTCCTAATGATTGGCTGGTGTGTTATCACCTTCCACTTATCACTTCTTTATCACTTCTCCAGGCTTAATACATCCGCCCCAGTGCATACTGTATAGACTGCAGATAGAGAGAGCTTTAAACACAGCAGGAGTTGCAATGGGATTCCACTGAGTACAATGAGTACTTGATCACTATAATTTCTTGGCTCGAAATTAAGAATTTGTTTACCATCTGTAATAGAAAAACGCTGCCAAAAAAGTGGTCCAACTTATGGGCCTACATTCTAGAGATGAGCGCCGGAAATTTTTCGGGTTTTGTGTTTTGGTTTTGGGTTCGGTTCCGCGGCCGTGTTTTGGGTTCGACCGCGTTTTGGCAAAACCTCACCGAATTTTTTTTGTCGGATTCGGGTGTGTTTTGGATTCGGGTGTTTTTTTCAAAAAACACTAAAAAACAGCTTAAATCATAGAATTTGGGGGTCATTTTGATCCCAAAGTATTATTAACCTCAAAAACCATAATTTACACTCATTTTCAGTCTATTCTGAATACCTCACACCTCACAATATTATTTTTAGTCCTAAAATTTGCACCTAGGTCGCTGGATGACTAAGCTAAGCGACCCTAGTGGCCGACACAAACACCGGGCCCATCTAGGAGTGTCACTGCAGTGTCACGCAGGATGTCCCTTCCAAAAAACCCTCCCCAAACAGCACATGACGCAAAGAAAAAAAGAGGCGCAATGAGGTAGCTGTGTGAGTAAGATAAGCGACCCTAGTGGCCGACACAAACACCGGGCCCATCTAGGAGTGTCACTGCAGTGTCACGCAGGATGTCCCTTCCAAAAAACCCTCCCCAAACAGCACATGACGCAAAGAAAAAAAGAGGCGCAATGAGGTAGCTGTGTGAGTAAGATAAGCGACCCTAGTGGCCGACACAAACACCGGGCCCATCTAGGAGTGTCACTGCAGTGTCACGCAGGATGTCCCTTCCAAAAAACCCTCCCCAAACAGCACATGACGCAAAGAAAAAAAGAGGCGCAATGAGGTAGCTGTGTGAGTAAGATAAGCGACCCTAGTGGCCGACACAAACACCGGGCCCATCTAGGAGTGTCACTGCAGTGTCACGCAGGATGTCCCTTCCAAAAAACCCTCCCCAAACAGCACATGACGCAAAGAAAAAAAGAGGCGCAATGAGGTAGCTGTGTGAGTAAGATAAGCGACCCTAGTGGCCGACACAAACACCGGGCCCATCTAGGAGTGGCACTGCAGTGTCACGCAGGATGTCCCTTCCAAAAAACCCTCCCCAAACAGCACATGACGCAAAGAAAAATTAAAGAAAAAAGAGGTGCAAGATGGAATTGTCCTTGGGCCCTCCCACCCACCCTTATGTTGTATAAACAGGACATGCACACTTTAACCAACCCATCATTTCAGTGACAGGGTCTGCCACACGACTGTGACTGAAATGACGGGTTGGTTTGGACCCCCACCAAAAAAGAAGCAATTAATCTCTCCTTGCACAAACTGGCTCTACAGAGGCAAGATGTCCACCTCATCATCATCCTCCGATATATCACCGTGTACATCCCCCTCCTCACAGATTATCAATTCGTCCCCACTGGAATCCACCATCTCAGCTCCCTGTGTACTTTGTGGAGGCAATTGCTGCTGGTCAATGTCTCCACGGAGGAATTGATTATAATTCATTTTAATGAACATCATCTTCTCCACATTTTCTGGATGTAACCTCGTACGCCGATTGCTGACAAGGTGAGCGGCGGCACTAAACACTCTTTCGGAGTACACACTTGTGGGAGGGCAACTTAGGTAGAATAAAGCCAGTTTGTGCAAGGGCCTCCAAATTGCCTCTTTTTCCTGCCAGTATAAGTACGGACTGTGTGACGTGCCTACTTGGATGCGGTCACTCATATAATCCTCCACCATTCTTTCAATGGTGAGAGAATCATATGCAGTGACAGTAGACGACATGTCCGTAATCGTTGTCAGGTCCTTCAGTCCGGACCAGATGTCAGCATCAGCAGTCGCTCCAGACTGCCCTGCATCACCGCCAGCGGGTGGGCTCGGAATTCTGAGCCTTTTCCTCGCACCCCCAGTTGCGGGAGAATGTGAAGGAGGAGATGTTGACAGGTCGCGTTCCGCTTGACTTGACAATTTTCTCACCAGCAGGTCTTTCAACCCCAGCAGACTTGTGTCTGCCGGAAAGAGAGATCCAAGGTAGGCTTTAAATCTAGGATCGAGCACGGTGGCCAAAATGTAGTGCTCTGATTTCAACAGATTGACCACCCGTGAATCCTTGTTAAGCGAATTAAGGGCTCCATCCACAAGTCCCACATGCCTAGCGGAATCGCTCCGTGTTAGCTCCTCCTTCAATGTCTCCAGCTTCTTCTGCAAAAGCCTGATGAGGGGAATGACCTGACTCAGGCTGGCAGTGTCTGAACTGACTTCACGTGTGGCAAGTTCAAAGGGCATCAGAACCTTGCACAACGTTGAAATCATTCTCCACTGCACTTGAGACAGGTGCATTCCACCTCCTATATCGTGCTCAATTGTATAGGCTTGAATGGCCTTTTGCTGCTCCTCCAACCTCTGAAGCATATAGAGGGTTGAATTCCACCTCGTTACCACTTCTTGCTTCAGATGATGGCAGGGCAGGTTCAATAGTTTTTGGTGGTGCTCCAGTCTTCTGTACGTGGTGCCTGTACGCCGAAAGTGTCCCGCAATTCTTCTGGCCACCGACAGCATCTCTTGCACGCCCCTGTCGTTTTTTAAAAAATTCTGCACCACCAAATTCAAGGTATGTGCAAAACATGGGACGTGCTGGAATTTGCCCATATTTAATGCACACACAATATTGCTGGCGTTGTCCGATGCCACAAATCCACAGGAGAGTCCAATTGGGGTAAGCCATTCCGCGATGATCTTCCTCAGTTGCCGTAAGAGGTTTTCAGCTGTGTGCGTATTCTGGAAACCGGTGATACAAAGCGTAGCCTGCCTAGGAAAGAGTTGTCGTTGCGAGATGCTGCTACTGGTGCCGCCGCTGCTGTTCTTGCGGCGGGAGTCCATACATCTACCCAGTGGGCTGTCACAGTCATATAGTCCTGACCCTGCCCTGCTCCACTTGTCCACATGTCCGTGGTTAAGTGGACATTGGGTACAGCTGCATTTTTTAGGACACTGGTGACTCTTTTTCTGAGGTCTGTGTACATTTTCGGTATCGCCTGCCTAGAGAAATGGAACCTAGATGGTATTTGGTACCGGGGACACAGTACCGCCAACAAGTCTCTAGTTGGCTCTGCAGTAATGATGGATACTGGAACCACGTTTCTCACCACCCAGGATGCCAAGGCCTCAGTTATCCGCTTTGCAGCAGGATGACTGCTGTGATATTTCATCTTCCTAGCAAAGGACTGTTGGACAGTCAATTGCTTACTGGAAGTAGTACAAGTGGTCTTCCGACTTCCCCTCTGGGATGACCATCGACTCCCAGCAGCAACAACAGCAGCGCCAGCAGCAGTAGGCGTTACACGCAAGGATGCATCGGAGGAATCCCAGGCAGGAGAGGACTCGTCAGAATTGCCAGTGACATGGCCTGCAGGACTATTGGCATTCCTGGGGAAGGAGGAAATTGACACTGAGGGAGTTGGTGGTGGGGTGGTTTGAGTGAGCTTGGTTACAAGAGGAAGGGATTTACTGGTCAGTGGACTGCTTCCGCTGTCACCCAAAGTTTTTGAACTTGTCACTGACTTATTATGAATGCGCTGCAGGTGACGTATAAGGGAGGATGTTCCGAGGTGGTTAACGTCCTTACCCCTACTTATTACAGCTTGACAAAGGCAACACACGGCTTGACAAATGTTGTCCGCATTTCTGGTGAAATACTTCCACACCGAAGAGCTGATTTTTTTGGTATTTTCACCAGGCATGTCAACGGCCCTATTCCTCCCACGGACAACAGGTGTCTCCCCGGGTGCCTGACTTAAACAAACCACCTTACCATCAGAATCCTCCTTGTCAATTTCCTCCCCAGCGCCAGCAACACCCATATCCTCCTCATCCTGGTGTACTTCAACACTGACATTTTCAATCTGACTATCAGGAACTGGACTGCGGGTGCTCCTTCCAGCACTTGCAGGGGGCGTGCAAATGGTGGAAGGCGCATGCTCTTCACGTCCAGTGTTGGGAAGGTCAGGCATCGCAACCGACACAATTGGACTCTCCTTGTGGATTTGGGATTTCGAAGAACGCACAGTTCTTTGCGGTGCTTTTGCCAGCTTGAGTCTTTTCAGTTTTCTAGCGAGAGGCTGAGTGCTTCCATCCTCCTGTGAAGCTGAACCACTAGCCATGAACATAGGCCAGGGCCTCAACCGTTCCTTGCCACTCCGTGTGGTAAATGGCATATTGGCAAGTTTACGCTTCTCCTCCGACAATTTTATTTTTGGTTTTGGAGTCCTTTTTTTACTGATATTTGGTGTTTTGGATTTGACATGCTCTGTACTATGCCATTGGGCATCGGCCTTGGCAGACGACGTTGCTGGCATTTCATCGTCTCGGCCATGACTAGTGGCAGCAGCTTCAGCACGAGGTGGAAGTGGATCTTGATCTTTCCCTAATTTTGGAACCTCAACATTTTTGTTCTCCATATTTTAATAGGCACAACTAAAAGGCACCTCAGGTAAACAATGGAGATGGATGGATACTAGTATACTTATGGATGGACTGCCGAGTGCCGACACAGAGGTAGCTACAGCCGTGGACTACCGTACTGTGTCTGCTGCTAATATAGACTGGATGATAATGAGATGAAATCAATATATATATATATGTATGTATATATAATATCACTAGTACTGCAGCCGGACAGGTAGATAATATATTTATTAGGTAATGATGACTGATGACGGACCTGCTGGACACTGTCAGCTCAGCAGCACCGCAGACTGCTACAGTAAGCTACTATACTCTATAGTAGTATGTACAAAGAAGAAAGAAAAAAAAAAACCATGGGTAGGTGGTATACAATTATGGATGGACTGCCGAGTGCCGACACAGAGGTAGCTACAGCCGTGGACTAACGTACTGTGTCTGCTGCTAATATAGACTGGATGATTGATAATGAGATGAAATCAATATATATATGTATGTATATATAATATCACTAGTACTGCAGCCGGACAGGTAGATAATATATTTATTAGGTAATGATGACTGATGACGGACCTGCTGGACACTGTCAGCTCAGCAGCACCGCAGACTGCTACAGTAAGCTACTATACTATAGTAGTATGTACAAAGAAGAAAGAAAAAAAAAAACCACGGGTAGGTGGTATACAATTATGGATGGACTGCCGAGTGCCGACACAGAGGTAGCTACAGCCGTGGACTAACGTACTGTGTCTGCTGCTAATATAGACTGGATGATTGATAATGAGATGAAATCAATATATATATGTATGTATATATAATATCACTAGTACTGCAGCCGGACAGGTAGATAATATATTTATTAGGTAATGATGACTGATGACGGACCTGCTGGACACTGTCAGCTCAGCAGCACCGCAGACTGCTACAGTAAGCTACTATACTATAGTAGTATGTACAAAGAAGAAAGAAAAAAAAAAAACCACGGGTAGGTGGTATACAATTATGGATGGACTGCCGAGTGCCGACACAGAGGTAGCTACAGCCGTGGACTAACGTACTGTGTCTGCTGCTAATATAGACTGGATGATTGATAATGAGATGAAATCAATATATATATGTATGTATATATAATATCACTAGTACTGCAGCCGGACAGGTAGATAATATATTTATTAGGTAATGATGACTGATGACGGACCTGCTGGACACTGTCAGCTCAGCAGCACTGCAGACTGCTACAGTAAGCTACTATACTCTATAGTAGTATGTACAAAGAAGAAAGAAAAAAAAAAACCACGGGTAGGTGGTATACAATTATGGATGGACTGCCGAGTGCCGACACAGAGGTAGCTACAGCCGTGGACTAACGTACTGTGTCTGCTGCTAATATAGAGTCTAGACTGGATGATAAATTATTGATAATGAGATGAAATCAATATAATATCACTAGTACTGCAGCCGGACAGGTACTATATATATTTATTATGTAATGACTGATGACGGACCTGCTGGACACTGTCAGGTCAGCACAGCACCGCAGACTGCTACAGTAAGCTACTATAGTAGTATGTATAAAGAAGAATGAAAAAAAAAAAACCACGGGTAGGTGGTATACAATATTATATATATATATATATTATATACAATTATATATATATATATATATATATTAAACTGGTGGTGATTGATTATTAAACTGGTGGTCACTTCAGGTCACGTTGCAACTTGCAACTAGTACTCCGAGGCCTAAGCAGACAATCACAAAATATATTATTATACTGGTGGTCAGTGTGGTCACAACAATGGCAGTGTGGCACTGACTCTGGCAGCAAAAGTGTGCACTGTACGTTATATGTACTCCTGAGTCCTGCTCTCAGACTCTAACTGCTCCCCACTGTCAGTGTCTCCCCCACAAGTCAGATAATACACTTACAGTCACACTATCTAATCTATAAATATCACTTCAGCAAGTAGTATAGTAGTATACAGTATAGTAGTACTCCTCCTAATAATGCTCCCCAAAATACTGTGTCTCTCTCTTCTCTAAACGGAGAGGACGCCAGCCACGTCCTCTCCCTATGACTCTCAATGCACGTGTGAAAATGACGGCGACGCGCGGCTCCTTATATAGAATCCGAGTCTTGCGATAGAATCCGAGCCTCGCGAGAATCCGACAGCGTGATGATGACGTTCGGGCGCGCTCGGGTTAGCCGAGCAAGGCGGGAAGATCCGAGCCTGCTCGGACCCGTGTAAAAAACCTGAAGTTCGGGCGGGTTCGGATTCAGAGGAACCGAACCCGCTCATCTCTACTACATTCGCCATAATGACGAGCAGCAACACATAGACAGGTAAATGGATAACTTCTCTCCAGGAAAACTAAATGCCTCTGTCACCTACAACAGGTCAGGCAGATCCAAGCAAGGATCCCGTCGGTCACCGACACTGGCATCCCGACAATTAGAATGCCGACAGGGAATGGGGTAATTACTTTAAGTCTCCCGTCCCCTCCTCTAACCTGCCTGGGGTGGCGGCTAGGGCTAGGATAGTGAGGATGGCGGCGAGGGCTAAGTTCCAGGGGATGGCGGCTAGGGCTAAGACGTGCAGGAGGGAAGAATTTACGGCTGACCCCCCATCTGGTGCTCAACCTTACCCCCACCCCCGTCCTTAAGCGTAACGGTCACCCTGATACTTATCTTCAGGATGTTGCATCTTTAAGCCCCCTCACAGCAAAAAATACTGCAGTTTGATCATATTATAATAGGGGACGGGGCTGAAATGATGAGATTACCATAGAATTGCGTCATTAAGCCCCACCCTTCCCGAATGACCCCAGATTCAACAGTATTTAACTCCCCATTCTGCCCACTTCTCTAGGAAGTGGATGGAACGTGGGAGGGGTGGCCACTCTTCCGGGGATGCGGGGGACTACCTGAAAAATTGTGAGTCTCCCGCAGGATCCGGGAGAGTTGGCAAGTACAGACAGCACTGGTTGCACTTCCCTCAAATTTGTACTTATTTAATATGCCAAAACAAAACAGAAATATATATATATATATATATATATATATATATATATATATATCACTTTAAATAATTTAAACGATAAAAATTAAAAAGTGCATTTATATGACATTAAAAGGCTGTAATAAAGTAATAATTATTCTTGAAGTAAATATATTGTCAGTGTTCAGATGCATTAGGAATTCCAGTGTGACAGTCTTTCAATTAATAGGACGTTTTACCTTCAGTGGAACCCACTGATAAGGGGACTTCATCTGGTTTTGCTTATTTTTCATTTGTTGGTGTTTTGATGAGAATTTTTCGGGCCAGGAAATCACTGTGACAAATGCATTAAGCAAGATACTGTCCTCTAAGGGAACATGACTACCTGCAGCCGCCCTGGCTGTCAGCTCACAAAGGCCGCTCTGCGTTATCGCATTGTAGAGAGAGAGAAAGAACGAATGAAAAGAAAATTGATTTGATATGTTATATGAGTTTCGATCATTGGCTAGATTAAAAAAAGTAAATTAAGAAATTGAAATGAGAAATAAAAATGTATCCGTGCGTTAGAATATTGATGGGCTTCTCAGGGATTGCTGTGTAGGAAGTCAATTATGTCTCAATGACAAATAATTGGATGGCGAACCAACCACAGAGAGGACGGGAACGCAATTCTTCTTGCACTTCCTGGCTCTCAGAACTGCCTCCTTACTAAGGCATCTGAGAATGAGGGGCACTTTAAAAATGTTAATTACCTCAGCACCATGATAAATAGGACGCTAAGGGTGGAATTCAGTTGTTTCAGAAGTCGGTTGGGTGTCTGTTTTTTCCTGTCTATTAGATAGGGAAAAAACAGACTCCCAACTGACTTTTCAAACAATTGAATATCCCCCTAAATGTTTTATTTTTTCACGTTGATTGAATTGAGCCTAGACATGTTTGTTGCTTTAACAGTATAACTGGTCTATGTACTAAGCCTTGGAGAGAGCTAAAGTGAACGGAGATAAAGTAGCAGCTAATCAGCTCCTAACTGTCATTTTTCAAACTCGGCCTGTTACATGGCAGTTAAGAATTGATTGGCTGGTACTTTATCTCCGTCCACTTTATCACTCTCCAAGGCTTAGTACATAGACCCCCAAGTGCTGATGCTGAATTGGGTGTATGTCCGTCTACTTGGCGGAAGTGACACAAATTTGTTACTCGCACAGTGCCTTAACTAGGGGTGTACTACAGATCCTGCCACTCAGGATGCACGGCAGAGGGGACAGCACTGCCGCTACACTGGTGGTATCTGTGGTTGGCTTGCAGGCAAGGGTGCGGCTACCATAGGTGCAGGCAGTGCAGCTGCTATGGGGCACAGAGCTGAGAGGGGCCACCTTCCCTGTCACAGTTACATGTGTTATATACATTTTTCGCCATTGGGTGGTACGTGTAGGGGTCCTTTCAAACTTTTTCCTTGGGGCCTGCAATATATCTAGGTATGCTCCTGGACCTGCTCATTGTAGCGTCAGAGGTGTAGCAAGGTGTCATGGTGCCCGGAGCAAAGCATGTTTCAGCGCCCCCCTCCCCTGTACTGAATTGGGGGCGTGGCTACCAGGGCCAGTTCTAGACCTTGTGGCATCCAGGGTGAAAGTTTTCTTTGCCCCCCCCCCTCCCCCCACCCCCAGGTCAAACATAGTGCGCGCCGAAGGCACGCAGCAAAAAATAGGAGCGTGACTTCATAGGGAAGGGGCGTGGACACAGTTATGCCCCCTGTAGTTATGGACCCAGTAGCTGTGCCCCCTGTAGCTATTAGAGATGAGCGGGTTCGGTTTCTTTGAATCCGAACCCGCACGAACTTCACTTTTTTTTTCACGGGTCCGAGCGACTCGGATCTTCCCGCCTTGCTCGGTTAACCCGAGCGCGCCCGAACGTCATCATGACGCTGTCGGATTCTCGCGAGACTCGGATTCTATATAAGGAGCCGCGCGTCGCCGCCATTTTCACACGTGCATTGAGATTGATAGGGAGAGGACGTGGCTGGCGTCCTCTCCATTTAGATTAGATTTAGAAGAGAGAGAGAGAGAGAGATTGCTGTGATACTGTAGATTAGAAGAGAGTGCAGACAGAGTTTAGTGACTGACGACCACAGTGACCAGTGACCACCAGAGACAGTGCAGTTGTTTGTTTTATTTAATATATCCGTTCTCTGCCTGAAAAAAACGATACACAGTCACACAGTGACTCAGTCTGTGTGCACTGCTCAGCCCAGTGTGCTGCACATCAATGTATTGTATATAAAGCTTATAATTGTGGGGGAGACTGGGGAGCACTGCAGGTTGTTATAGCAGGAGCCAGGAGTACATGATAAATAATATTATATTAAAATTAAACAGTGCACACTTTTGCTGCAGGAGTGCCACTGCCAGTGTGACTAGTGGTGACCAGTGCCTGACCACCAGTATATTAGTAGTATTGTATACTATCTCTTTATCAACCAGTCTATATTAGCAGCAGACACAGTACAGTGCGGTAGTTCACGGCTGTGGCTACCTCTGTGTCGGCACTCGGCAGGCAGTCCGTCCATCCATAATTGTATTATATACCACCTAACCGTGGTTTTTTTTTTCTTTCTTTATACCGTCGTCATACTAGTTGTTACGAGTATACTACTATCTCTTTATCAACCAGTGTACAGTGCGGTAGTTCACGGCTGTGGCTACCTCTGTGTCGGCACTCGGCAGGCAGTCCGTCCAACCATAATTGTATTATATACCACCTAACCGTGGTTTTTTTTTCATTCTTTATACCGTCGTCATACTAGTTGTTACGAGTATACTACTATCTCTTTATCAACCAGTGTACAGTGCGGTAGTTCACGGCTGTGGCTACCTCTGTGTCGGCACTCGGCAGGCAGTCCGTCCAACCATAATTGTATTATATACCACCTAACCGTGGTTTTTTTTCCATTCTTTATACCGTCGTCATACTAGTTGTTACGAGTATACTACTATCTCTTTATCAACCAGTGTACAGTGCGGTAGTTCACGGCTGTGGCTACCTCTGTGTCGGCACTCGGCAGGCAGTCCGTCCATCCATAATTGTATTATAATATATACCACCTAACCGTGGTTTTTTTTTCATTCTTTATACCGTCGTCATACTAGTTGTTACGAGTATACTACTATCTCTTTATCAACCAGTGTACAGTGCGGTAGTTCACGGCTGTGGCTACCTCTGTGTCGGCACTCGGCAGGCAGTCCGTCCAACCATAATTGTATTATATACCACCTAACCGTGGTTTTTTTTTCATTCTTTATACCGTCGTCATACTAGTTGTTACGAGTATACTACTATCTCTTTATCAACCAGTGTACAGTGCGGTAGTTCACGGCTGTGGCTACCTCTGTGTCGGCACTCGGCAGGCAGTCCGTCCATCCATAATTGTATTATATACCACCTAACCGTGGTTTTTTTATACCACCTAACCGTGGCAGTCCGTCCATAATTGCATACTAGTATCCAATCCATCCATCTCCATTGTTTACCTGAGGTGCCTTTTAGTTCTGCCTATAAAATATGGAGAACAAAAAAGTTGAGGTTCCAAAATTAGGGAAAGATCAAGATCCACTTCCACCTCGTGCTGAAGCTGCTGCCACTAGTCATGGCCGAGACGATGAAATGCCAGCAACGTCGTCTGCCAAGGCCGATGCCCAATGTCATAGTACAGAGCATGTCAAATCCAAAACACCAAATATCAGAAAAAAAAGGACTCCAAAACCTAAAATAAAATTGTCGGAGGAGAAGCGTAAACTTGCCAATATGCCATTTACCACACGGAGTGGCAAGGAACGGCTGAGGCCCTGGCCTATGTTCATGGCTAGTGGTTCAGCTTCACATGAGGATGGAAGCACTCAGCCTCTCGCTAGAAAACTGAAAAGACTCAAGCTGGCAAAAGCACCGCAAAGAACTGTGCGTTCTTTGAAATCCCAAATCCACAAGGAGAGTCCAATTGTGTCGGTTGCGATGCCTGACCTTCCCAACACTGGACGTGAAGAGCATGCGCCTTCCACCATTTGCACGCCCCCTGCAAGTGCTGGAAGGAGCACCCGCAGTCCAGTTCCTGATAGTCAGATTGAAGATGTCAGTGTTGAAGTACACCAGGATGAGGAGGATATGGGTGTTGCTGGCGCTGGGGAGGAAATTGACCAGGAGGATTCTGATGGTGAGGTGGTTTGTTTAAGTCAGGCACCCGGGGAGACACCTGTTGTCCGTGGGAGGAATATGGCCGTTGACATGCCAGGTGAAAATACCAAAAAAATCAGCTCTTCGGTGTGGAGGTATTTCACCAGAAATGCGGACAACAGGTGTCAAGCCGTGTGTTCCCTTTGTCAAGCTGTAATAAGTAGGGGTAAGGACGTTAACCACCTCGGAACATCCTCCCTTATACGTCACCTGCAGCGCATTCATAATAAGTCAGTGACAAGTTCAAAAACTTTGGGTGACAGCGGAAGCAGTCCACTGACCAGTAAATCCCTTCCTCTTGTAACCAAGCTCACGCAAACCACCCCACCAACTCCCTCAGTGTCAATTTCCTCCTTCCCCAGGAATGCCAATAGTCCTGCAGGCCATGTCACTGGCAAGTCTGACGAGTCCTCTCCTGCCTGGGATTCCTCCGATGCATCCTTGCGTGTAACGCCTACTGCTGCTGGCGCTGCTGTTGTTGCCGCTGGGAGTCGATGGTCATCCCAGAGGGGAAGTCGTAAGCCCACTTGTACTACTTCCAGTAAGCAATTGACTGTTCAACAGTCCTTTGCGAGGAAGATGAAATATCACAGCAGTCATCCTACTGCAAAGCGGATAACTGAGTCCTTGACAACTATGTTGGTGTTAGACGTGCGTCCGGTATCCGCCGTTAGTTCACAGGGAACTAGACAATTTATTGAGGCAGTGTGCCCCCGTTACCAAATACCATCTAGGTTCCACTTCTCTAGGCAGGCGATACCGAGAATGTACACGGACGTCAGAAAAAGACTCACCAGTGTCCTAAAAAATGCAGTTGTACCCAATGTCCACTTAACCACGGACATGTGGACAAGTGGAGCAGGGCAGGGTCAGGACTATATGACTGTGACAGCCCACTGGGTAGATGTATGGACTCCCGCCGCAAGAACAGCAGCGGCGGCACCAGTAGCAGCATCTCGCAAACGCCAACTCTTTCCTAGGCAGGCTACGCTTTGTATCACCGCTTTCCAGAATACGCACACAGCTGAAAACCTCTTACGGCAACTGAGGAAGATCATCGCGGAATGGCTTACCCCAATTGGACTCTCCTGTGGATTTGTGGCATCGGACAACGCCAGCAATATTGTGTGTGCATTAAATATGGGCAAATTCCAGCACGTCCCATGTTTTGCACATACCTTGAATTTGGTGGTGCAGAATTTTTTTAAAAACGACAGGGGCGTGCAAGAGATGCTGTCGGTGGCCAGAAAAATTGCGGGACACTTTCGGCGTACAGGCACCACGTACAGAAGACTGGAGCACCACCAAAAACTACTGAACCTGCCCTGCCATCATCT
The DNA here is from genome assembly GCF_028390025.1 of Pseudophryne corroboree. Classification (NCBI taxonomy): domain Eukaryota; kingdom Metazoa; phylum Chordata; class Amphibia; order Anura; family Myobatrachidae; genus Pseudophryne; species Pseudophryne corroboree. The sequence goes on along the minus strand of NC_086453.1, from coordinate 291,009,143 downwards.
GAAGCAAGAAGTGGTAACGAGGTGGAATTCAACCCTCTATATGCTTCAGAGGTTGGAGGAGCAGCAAAAGGCCATTCAAGCCTATACAATTGAGCACGATATAGGAGATGGAATGCACCTGTCTCAAGTGCAGTGGAGAATGATTTCAACGTTGTGCAAGGTTCTGATGCCCTTTGAACTTGCCACACGTGAAGTCAGTTCAGACACTGCCAGCCTGAGTCAGGTCATTCCCCTCATCAGGCTTTTGCAGAAGAAGCTGGAGGCATTGAAGAAGGAGCTAAAAGGGAGCGATTCCGCTAGGCATGTGGGACTTGTGGATGCAGCCCTTAATTCGCTTAACAAGGATTCACGGGTGGTCAATCTGTTGAAATCAGAGCACTACATTTTGGCCACCGTGCTCGATCCTAGATTTAAAGCCTACCTTGGATCTCTCTTTCCGGCAGACACAGGTCTGCTGGGGTTGAAAGACCTGCTGGTGAGAAAATTGTCAAGTCAAGCGGAACGCGACCTGTCAACATCTCCTCCTTCACATTCTCCCGCAACTGGGGGTGCGAGGAAAAGGCTCAGAATTCCGAGCCCACCCGCTGGCGGTGATGCAGGGCAGTCTGGAGCGACTGCTGATGCTGACATCTGGTCCGGACTGAAGGACCTGACAACGATTACGGACATGTCGTCTACTGTCACTGCATATGATTCTCTCAACATTGATAGAATGGTGGAGGATTATATGAGTGACCGCATCCAAGTAGGCACGTCACACAGTCCGTACTTATACTGGCAGGAAAAAGAGGCAATTTGGAGGCCCTTGCACAAACTGGCTTTATTCTACCTAAGTTGCCCTCCCACAAGTGTGTACTCCGAAAGAGTGTTTAGTGCCGCCGCTCACCTTGTCAGCAATCGGCGTACGAGGTTACATCCAGAAAATGTGGAGAAGATGATGTTCATTAAAATGAATTATAATCAATTCCTCCGCGGAGACATTGACCAGCAGCAATTGCCTCCACAAAGTACACAGGGAGCTGAGATGGTGGATTCCAGTGGGGACGAATTGATAATCTGTGAGGAGGGGGATGTACACGGTGATATATCGGAGGGTGAAGATGAGGTGGACATCTTGCCTCTGTAGAGCCAGTTTGTGCAAGGAGAGATTAATTGCTTCTTTTTTGGGGGGGGTCCAAACCAACCCGTCATATCAGTCACAGTCGTGTGGCAGACCCTGTCACTGAAATGATGGGTTGGTTAAAGTGTGCATGTCCTGTTTTGTTCATACAACATAAGGGTGGGTGGGAGGGCCCAAGGATAATTCCATCTTGCACCTCTTTTTTCTTTTCTTTTTCTTTGCATCATGTGCTGATTGGGGAGGGTTTTTTGGAAGGGACATCCTGCGTGACACTGCAGTGCCACTCCTAGATGGGCCCGGTGTTTGTGTCGGCCACTAGGGTCGCTAATCTTACTCACACAGCTACCTCATTGCGCCTCTTTTTTTCTTTGCGTCATGTGCTGTTTGGGGAGGGTTTTTTGGAAGGGACATCCTGCGTGACACTGCAGTGCCACTCCTAGATGTGCCCGGTGTTTGTGTCGGCCACTAGGGTCGCTAATCTTACTCACACAGCTACCTCATTGCGCCTCTTTTTTTCTTTGCGTCATGTGCTGTTTGGGGAGGGTTTTTTGGAAGGGACATCCTGCGTGACACTGCAGTGCCACTCCTAGATGGGCCCGGTGTTTGTGTCGGCCACTAGGGTCGCTAATCTTACTCACACAGTCAGCTACCTCATTGCGCCTCTTTTTTTCTTTGCGTCATGTGCTGTTTGGGGAGGGTTTTTTGGAAGGGCCATCCTGCGTGACACTGCAGTGCCACTCCTAGATGGGCCCGGTGTTTGTGTCGGCCACTAGGGTCGCTAATCTTACTCACACAGCTACCTCATTGCGCCTCTTTTTTTCTTTGCGTCATGTGCTGTTTGGGGAGGGTTTTTTGGAAGGGCCATCCTGCGTGACACTGCAGTGCCACTCCTAGATAGGCCCGGTGTTTGTGTCGGCCATTAGGGTCGCTAATCTTACTCACACAGCTACCTCATTGCGCCTCTTTTTTTCTTTGCGTCATGTGCTGTTTGGGGAGGGTTTTTTGGAAGGGACATCCTGCGTGACACTGCAGTGCCACTCCTAGATGGGCCCGGTGTTTGTGTCGGCCACTAGGGTCGCTTATCTTACTCACACAGCGACCTCGGTGCAAATTTTAGGACTAAAAATAATATTGTGAGGTGTGAGGTATTCAGAATAGACTGAAAATGAGTGTAAATTATGGTTTTTGAGGTTAATAATACTTTGGGATCAAAATGACCCCCAAATTCTATGATTTAAGCTGTTTTTTAGTGTTTTTGGAAAAAAACACCCGAATCCAAAACACACCCGAATCCGACAAAAATAATTCGGTGAGGTTTTGCCAAAACGCGTTCGAACCCAAAACACGGCCGCGGAACCGAACCCAAAACCAAAACACAAAACCCAAAAAATTTCAGGCGCTCATCTCTAGTAGCTATGCCCCCAGTAGTTGTGCCCCCTGTAGCTGTGCCCCCAGTAGTTGTGCTCCCTGTAGCTGTGCCCAGAGTAAATGTGCCCCCTGTAGCTGTGCCCCCGGCAGAGCCGCTTACAAACACTAAAAAAAAAAAAAAAATTACTCACCTGCCCCGCTCCTGCTTCCCGACTGCTGCTGCTGCTCCGTCTCCGCAATCCCTCTGAGTCTAGCCATGTCTCCGCCCGCCTGACATCATGACATCAGACGCCCGTGCGTGTGAGGTCACAATGTCACACACAAGTCACGAAGTGCGGAGGAGGGAGGGAAGTAGAGAGCTGACGCAGCTCAGGCTCCCAGCTGTCAGTGACTGACAGCTGCGGCTGCAAGCTGCGTGCGGCCAGGTGGAGGTTCCGGCGGAGTCGAGCTGCGGCGCCCTGTACTGTCTTGGGCGCCTGGAGATTGAGCTCCACCGGAACCGCCCTCCCTATGCCTCTGTGTAGTGTGGTATAAAATGAGGCACTTTAATGTTATATAATATGAACCGGGGCACTGTAATGAGGCACAATATGAACGGGGAGCACTATGTATCATAATAACTAGGGCACTATTATAGGGCATAAAATGAACAACTGCTGCAGTGTCTCTCTAGAAGCATTGGGACGGGGGCCCCTTCAAAATGTTGCTATGGGACCCACAAAGTTCTGGCTACGCCAATGACTAAAATGCATCTAGGGCCATTGAGAGCAATGACATGCCCAAGTAATGAAGGGAGGGGGCCGGAGCAAATGTGATCATTCCCCCTTCCACTTTTTTTTTTAAATAACATATTGGGAAGGGAGTCAGTTTTGTCCCCCTAATTACCCTCCCCCCTCCACCCCTTTCCTCTGTAAGACTTGCAGGGAGAGAGGGGAACTGGTGAAAGAGACCTGCCAGTGCCTTGGAAGTGAATTGTGAAGCGGATCCGACCCATCTGTGGTTTATCACCTGCGGGTGACTGAAGGCTGCTATAGATACATGCCAAAGATGATGATGATAGCTATACTAGCTAGTTGCTTCTGATTGGCTGATTGTGGCTTCACCTCTAGAGCTGATAGGTGCTTTGCTCATCAATCGTGTGCATATTTATCACAATACGCAGATGCGGATGGGATGGAATAAAATCGCCCATATTCACAATGTGATACCTGAATTCATTGCAAGAATGTATGAAATATCGTATGCAGGGGCAGAGCTTGCAAGAAAGCTCTGCCCCTGCAAATCCACAAAAATAATCCCAAAAGTTGTGCCTGCGAATGCGCCACCTGCTATCCCTCTGCTGTTTCTACCCTGCTCCCATTAGAGAATAAACCAAACAGAACTTACCTGCACCCAGGGACCAGTGATTGGCATCTTCTTCTGTGTGACCTCAGTCAGCTGATCTGTGCAAAAGAGTGAGATGCTTTAAAAGTCCCATCAGGCATCTCGGCAGAGGTTGCATAGATCAGCTCGCGGGGTCACACAGAAAGAGACACCGGTCACCGGTCCCTGGGTGTAGGTACGCTTTTATTTTCTATTTTAACTATTTCTGTTCACTGTGACCAGCCTGGGGTCTATTAGACACACAGGCTGGTCTGCTTTGCCTGTCAGCATGCAGGAAGGGCAGAGCAGGAGTAGGGGAAATGGAGGGAAGCCTGCATAACGCCATCTGAAGATGGCATTATTATCATATGGCTCCCTCCTGTATTTTTTGTTTACAATTTTATTCTAGTAAACCTCCTGTATTGAAGGGGACCTTTTGTTTAAATCCAACAGTGAATAGGGCTTCCACTTTCAAATGAAATATTAACCATCTTAACCAGTGGCGGAACTAGCGAGCGGTGGGCCCAGGTGCAACAAAATGCTTTGCCCCCCCCCCCCCCCCTCATCCCATCCAAGTCCTCCCCCTCACCCCTGGAGAGGATCTGGTGAGGGGGACCTGTTCAGGGCCTGAGAAATGGATACCTAGCAACAGTGCCGTAACTAGACATTTTAGCACTGTGTGCAAGAAACAGCATGGGATCCCTACCCCTGCATGCAAAACACGGACAGTGCGCACCATAGGCGCGCTAAAAAAATACATAGGGACGTGGCTTCGTGGGGAAGGGGTGTGGCCAAAAATAATACCAATTCATAAAACGGTGCACAGTAGTCTCCATTATTCAAATTACGCCGCACAGTAGCGCCACTATACCAGGTAGAGCCCCTTTTACACATTACGGCAGATAGATTCCCCTTTTTACACATTACGGCAGACAGCGTCCCCCTTTTTACACATTACGGCAGACAGCGTGCCCTTTTTACACATTACGGCAGACAGCGTCCCCTTTTTACACAACGGCAGACAGCGTCCCCTTTTTACACATAACGGCAGACAGCGTCCCCTTTTTACACATAACGGCAGACAGCGTGCCCTTGTTACACATAGCGGCAGACAGCGTGCCCTTGTTACACATAGCGGCAGACAGCGTGCACTTTTTACACATAACGGCAGACAGCGTGCCCTTGTTACACATAGCGGCAGACAGCGTGCCCTTTTTACACATAGCGGCATACAGTGTCCCCTTTTTACACATAACTGCAGACAGCGTCCCCTTTTTACACATATCTGCAGACAGCGTCCCCTTTTTACACATAACGGCAGACAGCATCCCCTTTTTACACATAACGGCAGACAGCGTGCCCTTGTTACACATTACGGCAGACAGCGTCCCCTTTTTACACATTACGGCAGACAGCGTGCCCTTGTTACACATAGCGGCAGACAGCATGCACTTTTTACACATAGCGGCAGACAGCGTCCCCTTTTTACACATTACGGCAGGCAGATTCCCCCTTTTACACATTACGGCAGACAGTCCCCCTTTTTGCACAGAAAGAAAGAAAGAAAGAAAGAAAGAAAGAAAGAAAGAAAGAAAATTAATTATACTTACCCTCTCCGCTGGCTCAGGTTCCTCGGTGCAGCTTCTCCAGAGACCCCGGGCAGGAGAGAAGGAGGAGGAGGGAGGTGGAGGAGGGAGCTGCAGCAGCGCAGTGTTATTGGTGGAGGCGCTGCTGCTGTCCCAGTCCTTCACCATATGCTGTTCTCCGCCGCTGTGAATGCTGGGATGCGCTTCACAGCGGCGGAAGGCAGCCTATAGTGAAGCAGAGGGACAGCAGCAGCAGCGCCTCCACCAGTAACAAAGCGCTGCTGCGGCTCCCTCCTCCACCTCCCTCCTCCTCCTTCCCCCCATGTCCGCTGCACTCCTCTCCGGGCGGCTGTGTGCTGTGGGCAGCGGTTGCCCGCAGCACACAGCGGCATGTAGTCAGTTTGACTCATTACATGCTTTGGGCCCCTGGACAGAGGCGGGCCCTGTGATGTTAGTGTATTAGAATGCTTAATATTTGTAGACACTCCCTTACTAATCTGTGTAAGCCTGAATCTTCAGTGATGGTCCCTGGGACCAGGGGTATGCTGGGAAGTGGGTCCAGTGTGCAGTGTGCCTGGAGTTGGTGATGAAATAAAACAGCATAGCAGTGAACTCACATGTCTCTGTGTCCTGATGACTGGATTTACAAACATATGAACAAATCATGGTGTCAGAAGAAGTCTAACTTGGACTGCTAGTGCTCTCAGAGTGTGAAACAATCTGTCAGGCTGTAAGGCTGTGATACTCAGTGTCTGCAAAGCCTGCCATGTGCTCCTCTCTTCAAACAGTGAGTAACCATGGATAAACTAGCTCCTCCAACCGGCATACTGATGTCTGGTAACTTGTCTGAGAACTGGAAAAGATTTAAGCAAAGGTTTAATATATATCTTGCTGCATGTGGAGCTGATACAGAGGCTGACAAAACTAAGGCATCCATTTTCCTCCATGTGATGGGAGAGGATGTGCTGGACATTTATAATAGTTTTCAGTTTGATGAGGGGCAAAATATGGTGCTATCTTCTATAATGCAAAAGTTTGAAGATTACTTTGTGCCAAGGAAAAATGTGACGTATGAAAGATATAAGTTTTTCACATGTGATCAGAAGTCTGTAGATGGATTTGATCAGTATGTTACAGAGCTGCAATCACTCAGTAAAACCTGTGAAGTTTGGTGATTTAAAGGATTCACTGATTAGAGATCGTATTGTCTGTGGAATACCTGATAATGGACTCAGAGAGAGACTGCTGAGAGAGCAAGACCTAACACTAGACAAGGCAGTGACTATGTGTAGATCTGCAGAAATAACTAGATTTCAAGCCAAAACGTTACACAAGGAAGTTGATGCTGCTGTCTATGTAGTGCAGGAAACAGAGACAAGCAAACCTCAATTCTCAAGAATGAAGCAGTCTAAGCCACAGTTTAATAAGGAAATGTGTAGTAGATGTGGAAATGCTCACAATCCTAAAATGTGCCCGGTTTATGGTAAAACCTGCATGAAGTGTGGTAGACTTAATCACTTTGCCAAATACTGTTAAATCAAAAGTGAAACAACCAATGTGCATGCTGTTAAACACAGGAATTCTTTATGGATTGCATTGAACTTTACAGTGCAGATAAGAAAGAATGGATTGTCCCTTTAACTTTGAACGAGATTGTCATTCCCTTTAAGCTTGATACTGGTGCGCAGGTGAATTTAATATCGTTTCAAGACTATAAGACTTTTAGAGTAAAACCTAAAATTCATCCAGCAAAAGTGAAAGTTACAGGGTACACTGGGGAGGAAATTCCTGTGAAAGGTACATGCTTAGTGACACTGAAATATAAGGGACAACAATTTAAAACATCTCTACTGATTGTGGATAAAAATGTGCAACCGATTCTAGGATTAAGTTCCTGTGAGAAACTAAGCTTGCTAAAGAAAGTTTTTATGGTGACATCACAAGTAGAAGATGACTGCAAATCGATGTTTACAGAATACAGAGCCTTGTTTGAAGGTTTAGGTTGTTTGCCTGGAGAGTATAAAATAAATATAGACACGCAAGTTTCTTCAGTGATACACCCCTGTAGAAAAGTGCCGTTTGCGCTGAGAGAAAAACTGAAACAAGAGTTAAATCGCATGGAAGCCTTGGGTGTGATACAGAAAGTTGAGGAGCCTACTGAATGGGTAAGCTCCTTAGTAATTGTTGAAAAGAAAAATGGACAACTCAGAATATGTCTAGACCCCAGAGATTTAAACAAAGCTATTAAACGAGAACATTTCAAACTACCAACCAGAGATGAAATCATGTCGCAATTTGCGGGAGCAAAATGGTTCAGTAAATTGGACGCATCTTCAGGATTCTGGCAAATGAAGCTAGATGAGGCCAGCTCAAAGCTTTGTACATTTAATACACCAGAAGGTCGATACAGATTTCTTCGACTACCATATGGAATATTGTCTGCTCCAGAAGTATATCACAAAAAGATACACATGATTTTTGAACATATTCCAGGTGTTGAAACAATGGTGGATGACATTATTGTCTGGGGATCTACAAAGGAAGAACATGATTCTAGATTGAGACAAGTAATGGAACTTGTCAAGAAAGTGAATCTAAAGCTAAACAAGGACAAATGTGAATTTGGCGTGAATACACTTACCTTTATGGGCGACGTGGTCTCGGATCAAGGTGTAAAACCAGACACAAGAAAAATATCAGCCATAGTGAACATGGAACGTCCTAACAACAAAGACGACGTCAGAAGATTCCTAGGAATGATTACTTACTTAGGAAAGTTTATTTCTCAACTCTCTGAGCGAACAGCCTCTCTTAGTGTTAGGTTCCTGGTGCTCAGAACAAGGGAGATGTTGCGTAGTGAAATAAGGTGTGGTGTGGAAATAGCCCCTAGCACCCTACCTCCATTGTTTCACCCGTGTGGTCAGTTCACGCCTGAGTGACTATGGTTTCTTGGGCCCACGGCAGCCGCGTTTGAAGGGCGGATTAGGTCTGCCCAACTCCGATGCCCCCAGGTCTTAGAGTGAGACAAGGCGTGAACCGAGACAGGATAATAACAAGGGGACCTCTAACTAAAGCAAACAGAAGGCTAGGGGCTAGTAACAACCCTAAAACTAAATATATGTGCGGCACGCCGCCAAAGGAAAAGAACAACAAAGGAAATTCTGTCCACATGCCGACACAATACTGTTGTGTACCGGGCCGGCAGTGACAGCATAAGCAGAACCCTCTGCAAAACACCAGTAACAAATATAACCAAAGAATACAGCGGCCTAGGCCGACGGACGCGGCAAAGCCGCTACTCACGGTACCGGTACAAATACTGGCAAACGGACAGGAACCCCCAATGTAGCCGACACAGACTCTCAGAACCGGAGGACAGGCAGAATCCCAAACGACAGACCGGTGGACACCAAGAAGCCAGATACTCGACCAGGCACAGACAAAGCCACAGGACTTCTGGACAGGAACGCTTCACGGCAGGACACGGGATCAGACACTGGAACAGACACTGGAAGCAGCTAGACAGACACTGCTAGACAGGAGCTCAGGAACTGGCAGGGACTAGCTCAGAACTCAAGAACTCTGGAACTATCACCAGCGTCTGTGTATTGCACTGAGCCAGAATATAACAGAGAGTCCTAATTAATTATGTCGTGCAGCTGCCCTCCTGCACAACTAAGAGGTGCAATTAACAGACAGGTGAGGCTGAACACATGGGAACAAGCTGCAATTACACAGACTCACCACCGGCAGCAAACAAGAGTTTTCTTAAACCAGAAGAACGGGAAATCCTGGCCTGCAAGACAACTATAAACATAAAATAGGAATGAACCACTACCTGTGGTTCATAACAGTACCCTCTCCTTAAGGGTGGGCTCCGAACACCCCATGACACCCACGGGGAACAGAAACAGAAGTAAAACATAAAATACATAACCAAAATGCAAAACAGGAATGAGCCACAGCCGTGGCTCATAACACTTAGATGGTTGTTGGACAAAGATAACGAGTGGATGTGGTCACATGGACAAGAAGAAAGTTGGCAAAACTTGAAACAGATCATTACAGAGCAACCAGTGCTAAAATTCTTTGATCCTGCGAAAAGAATAAGAATTTCAGCAGATGCTTTCGCAATTTGGCCTAGGCTCAGTGCTGTTACATGAACATGAGGATACATGGCAACCAGTAATCTATGCATCAAGAGCACTGACAAGTGCTGAAACAAGGTATGCTCAGATAGAAAAAGAACTTCTAGCGATCACATATGCATGTGAGCGATTTCATCAGTTTGTGTATGGTCAAACAATTACATTGGAAACTGACCACAAGCCATTGGTAGCTATCATGACTAAATCATTACATGACTGTCCCATGAGAATTCAACGAATGCTTATCAGACTACAGAAATATGATGTATACTTGCTGTACTGTCCCGGCAAATACATGTACATTGCTGATACACTTTCTCGTGCTGTGGACAAAAGTGTAGGTTCCAAAAGTCTGATGGATGAAGAGATAGAAGCCTATGTTAATTTGATCGTAGCTTCTCTACCAGATTAGGAAAGAAACTGAGACAGATGACACAATGAAAGTGTTTAAAGATATCATTCTGAAAGGTTGGCCAGCAGAAAAACATGCGTGTCCGCTGTCTATCCATGATTATTGGATGTACCGCAGTGACCTTACAGTTGTCGATGGTATTATTTACAAAGGCAATAGGTTTGTCATACCTGCACGACTAAGAAAAACTATGCTGTGCAAGATACATGAAGGCCACTTAGGAGAAGAAATATGTAAGCGGAGAGCGCGTGAAGTGTATTGGCCAAGAATGGACCAAGACATAGCACAGACTACAGCTACATGTGAATTATGTCTCACGTATAGATCGAAACAACAAGTCGAGCCACTGAGTCCTCACGCAGTGCCAGAGAGACCGTACCAGAAAGTTGGCGCAGATTTGTTTGATTGTAATGGGAAAACGTACATTGTCGTGACTGATTATTACTCTAACTACCCTGAGGTGAAGACACTACATACAACTACTAGTAAAGCCGTAATCAATTGCATGAAGTCAATCTTTGCAAGGCATGGTGTTCCTATGGAAGTGTTCACTGACAATGGTCCCCAGTTTTCCAGTGCTGAATTTAGACAATTTGCTGATGAGTGGGAATTTGTCCATAGTAAGTCAAGTCCCCACTATCCACGCTCAAATGGGTTGGTGGAAAGTTCAGTAAAAACTGTAGAGTCTCATGAAAAAAGCTCAAGAAGGTAAAGAAGATTTCTACAAACGTCTTTTAATCTACCGCAGTACACCTTTACAGAATGGACTTTCTCCTGCACAAATGCTGATGGGAAGGAGGATTAGAGCAAATCTCCCGATACACAATGAACTGCTTAATACACATAACTCAGTGTTGGTCAGACTGAGTAAGGAACGTCAACAGGCGAAACAGAAACTGTTCCATGACAGGCGAGCAAAAAGCTTATCTGATCTAAAATCGGGTGACCAAGTCCGTCTCAGAGATCACGAGAAAGGTATTTGGGCGCAGAAAGGTATTGTGCAAGCACAAGTAGCACCCAGATCTTATACTATTCGTACAGAGCATGGAACGGAAGTAAGAAGAAATCGGGTGGATTTAAGATCTCAACCTAACCATAATGAAGACAACATGACTGAAGAATACCCTTCATCTGACATGTATGATGATCCTGATAATGGTGAACCAACCACGATTCTAGAAAGGTCCAACATGGTAGATGAAACACAGACTGTGTATGAAAGACCCAAAAGGGAAATACGCAGACCTGAGAGACTCATTGAAACGTGTTAGATGATGTTCTTAATATGACGTTGTTAATTGTTGCATTGAAGCGTACAGGGCTTATCTTTAAAGAAAAAAGGATGTGATGTTAGTGTATTAGAATGCTTAATATTTGTAGACACTCCCTTACTAATCTGTGTAAGCCTGAATCTTCAGTGATGGTCCCTGGGACCAGGGGAATGCTGGGAAGTGGGTGGTCCAGTGTGCTGTGTGCCTGGAGTTGGTGATGAAATAAAACAGCACAGCAGTGAACTCACATGTCTCTGTGTCCTGATGACTGGATTTACAAACATATGAACAAAACAGGCCCCAGTGCAACGCACTGGTTGCACTGGCGGTGTTCCGCCTCTGATCTTAACAAAGTTTCTTGTACTTATGCTGGCTGTAAGTGTATCTAGATGTAAGTACACATAAAGGGCAGCCTAGCACATTTCAAACACACAGAGACAGAGGCGGATTGGCCATAGGTTTTACAGGGAAGATTCCCGGTGGGCCGACAAACCCGTGGGGCCTGTTTTGTTTGAGGACATGTGGTCCTTTTTATAGACATAATGAATATGCAAAATAATTTGCATATATGAAAATTACTTTGCCACTTAGCCTGTGATTGCAGATGATCTTGTGTATGCTCTCCCTGCCTGCTTGGCTGACATATAAGATTGAGTGAATAGTGATTGGGATACGGTTGGTGTAATAAGCAAGAAAATATATCTTTCTAAAGAATGACATAGTTTCCTAAATTCTGAAGGTGTATCATATAATGTGCTCATAATATTTAATTTTATTTCTTTTTAACTTCCCCCTTGATGCTGGACATGCCCACTATCTGGAAAGTCTTGGGGGGAGGGTGCTGCTGCCATGGCCCATGGCTAGACCTTACACCTCTGGTGCTGCCCATGTGGGGCCACTAGTACAAATTTTTCTAGGGCCGCTTTTTGTTCCCAATCCGCCCCTGCACAGAGATGTAACCACGCCCTCTCTCTGACTCAGATAAGCTCCTCCCTGGTGTGGCCATGCCTTTATGCCGATACTGGATCACACAATTTGGGGTGGGATGTATAAACCACACTCCTGAGTTTTGCAACCATAAAAAACGTTAATTCTTTGTTATACCTACTGCAGGCTATTGTTGTTGTTTTTTTGTGTGTTTAGTGCGTGTGTGTGTGTGCGTTTAGTTTTGGAGGCTATTTGTAGTAGAGCAAGCAGTGGATTCTTTGTCATTTTGCCAGCAGTTTATAAAATGACAATGTGAAGTGAGGCCTGGCTAGATGACAGGGCTGTGTTTTTAATTTAAGGGATGTCCACAAAAGCATTAAATGTAGAGGAGATACAGTGTATGACAGTGCTAACCGGCTAATCCTCTGTTGCTGTGTAATTTTCTACTCAAACTCCTGTCAGATACAGCAACATAGAATGTGACCGCAAGCGAACACGTTAATGCACTGATCTGTTCAGCGGTTCCAAATCTCAGACAAATGTTATCACTTATTACGTTGGTCCTGATGCAGAGGTGAAAGCAATGACCGCCTCTGATGTGTCTGTATGCAGTGGATCTGAGTAGATAAGCAAATGCCGCAGACGCCAGGGTGTGTACTGAGACACTGACTGCTGGCTTCTCAGACCCGTCTCTTGTGCATGAAGACGCCGCATCAGACGCACCATCCATTGCCCTACTAGATCTCTGTGCACCCTGTGGTATGGGCCCAGGATAAAAAAATGTTAACGGGCCTGTTACTCACAGATCACCCTTGTTTCTCATTTCTTGATTCCTCTCAGCCATGTACCTTCAAAAAGCTGCATGAGGAACAGTTGTGGTGGCATTGCCAGGGTACTCCATCTAAACATATGGCTAGACATACAATGATGGGGAGACATATGGGAAAACTCAGATTGACGGGAATGACTGTTTTTATTGTCACCCCACCCCGACATTCACTGCCGTTCCTCTTATAAGAGGTGTGACCTGTCCCAGGAAATGTGTATAAATTACACCCTTTTACATTGAAGGATTTATTAGGAGAGGGATAGTAACAAAATTGAATATCATTTAGGAGTAGTGCTGCAAGCATTCAAGATTATGGCCCTCATTCCGAGTTGTTCGCTCGTTCTTTTTCATCGCATCGCAGTGAAAATCCGCTTAGTACGCATGCGCAAAGTTCGCACTGCGACTGCGCCAAGTAACTTTACTATGAAGAAAGTATTTTTACTCATGGCTTTTTCTTCGCTCCGGCGATCGTAATGTGATTGACAGGAAATGGGTGTTACTGGGCGGAAACACGGCGTTTCAGGGGCGTGTGGCTGAAAACGCTACCGTTTCCGGAAAAAACGCAGGAGTGGCCGGAGAAACGGTGGGAGTGCCTGGGCGAACGCTGGGTGTGTTTGTGACGTCAACCAGGGACGACAAGCACTGAACTGATCGCACAGGCAGAGTAAGTCTGGAGCTACTCAGAAACTGCTAAGTAGTTAGTAATCGCAATATTGCGAATATATCGGTCGCAATTTTAAGAAGCTAAGATTCACTCCCAGTAGGCGGCGGCTTAGCGTGTGTAACTCTGCTAAATTCGCCTTGCGACCGATCAACTCGGAATGAGGGCCTATATACAGATGTCTGCATGAGAGCCGCCAACGCCCATCTTTTTTCACTGAAAAAGCATCTCATTCGCATTTATATGCGGCTCCAAATCTTGGACATGTCTGCATGTGCAGCTTAGTTCTGTGCGAATAAGTTGCACAATCAGACTATGCTGATTAAAATATGCGATATGTGTATAGTTCATAGGCGGAGCCTGGGGGGCACTCACTCGGGCCCGTGCCCCCCCCCCCCCCCCTGTCGTTTATGACTTCTTCTTTTTTTTCAAAAGGAGAACAGCAGCAGCACTACTGCTATTTCCGTCAGTCAGACTTGATAAGAGTCGGCAGGCACTAGGACCCGCTGCTGCTCTAACAGCAGGTTCGTGTGGTAACCAATGGGGATGCTGGAGCTGCAGCTCCAGCCTCCCCCTGCTCACACTGCAACCTACCTCCCCCACTGCCAGCCAGCCAGAGGCGCGGGGTTCAAATGCCAGCATTGAGTAAGACTGTTACTTATGACGGCACAGAAGGCTTCATTAGCCCTCACTGCACCGCACAGTTTTCCAGCACTTCCTCCTCCACTTCCTTTACCACCATGCTAGGTGTAGTCACACTCAGCCTCAACTTTGAGAAGGCGGCCCATGTGATTGTGACAGGGCTGTCCTGCAGAAGTCTTATGCTGCTTGTTGGAGATCCAGCTGGCTGCTTCTGCTAATTAAAGATGGGCAGTTTGTGTCCTGCAGTCTGAGTCTTAGGGGGTAATTCTGAGGTGATCGCAGCAGCAAATTTGTTAGCAGTTGGGCAAAACCATGTGCACTGCAGGGGGGACAGATATAACATGTGCAGAGAGAGTTAGATTTGGGTGGGGTGTGTTCAAACTGAAATCTAAATTGCAGTGCAAAAATAAAGCAGCCAGTATTTACCCTGCACAGAAACAATATAATCCACCCAAATCTAACTCTCTCTGCAAATGTTATATCTGCCCCCCCCCCTCCAGTGCACATGGTTTTGCCCAATTGCTAACAAACTTGCTGCTGCGATCAACTCAGAATTACCCCCTTAGTGCAGTGCCCAAAACAAGGTATGCTGCACCTGCCACCACCAACTAAAAACTATAATTACTTATATTGTGCTGGGGTGCCTTCCAGGCTCTCATAACTAATGGAACAGGTGACCAACATTTCAAGGCCCAATCAGCCTTTTCATCAGGGTGAAACATTGGCAATAAACCAGGATGTGCTCCTACAGCCAATCATTACCTGATGGCGTATTCTGTGAGGCCATGCCCCCTGTGAAACCACTCCTCTTATCTGGGAGCACGTGTGCCTTAGGTGCATGTAAATATAACTATTACCGTTCCCCTATCATGGTGCCCCCCCCCTTTCATTTTCTTCTGGATCCGCCCCTGGTATAGTCTGTGTGTGACTGCAGCTGTATCTGCATACGAAATGCTACGCTACAGTGACAGTGGTCGCACACAGAATATACACATGCCACATATCATTTTAATCAGCCCAATCTGCTTGTGCGTCTTATTCACATAGTAATGCAAATAAGACACTTTTTGGAAAAAAGACGCACGGAAAGACGTTCGGCATTAGTAAACTTGCTCTAGAAGGGCAGTTTAACATGACTGCAACAACAACAGTACAGTATGTGTGTGTTTGTGTGTGTGTGTGTGTGTGCGTGTGTGTGTGTTGTGTGTGTGTGTATAGATTGACTAAATGTATATTACACTAATATCCAGTCAGTATTCTTCATAAAATAAGCGTGTCAATGTGATTACCCAGTTAGAGAAATGTGAGTGCTCTTTTATGTAGTTTATATATTATGAATTATTACACCTAATTTAACAGTTGCACCTACACTGATTATATCATTAAACTTAATTCCAGATTCACACATTAATGAGCAGATGAAGCCTTCTGCCCGCAGTAATACAGATGACATTATTCTATGTGCATAGATTGATAGAGCACATGCAGTGATGTGTGCAGCAGTTGAAGCCTTTATTTCTGCACACAGCCCAGAGGTGACTTTATAAACCTGTAATGCATGGAGAAGCGCTGTCCATCATGAATTGTGAATAGAGCGATGTTTAAATCCCCTTCAGCGCAGTTATAATGCGGATCTGCCGGTCTGATTCAGGATTCTTTATTATACAGTTTAGATTCATAGATTTTACAAACATCACATTGGGGGAGGGATGTACTAAAGAAAAAATGCAGTAAAACCCTCGTGGGTTTTACTGCATTTTCAAATGTACTAACCCCCGGCCGCCAGCTTTTGCAATGTGGAGGGTATCACTATCTTTTGATGGCGATACCCTATAGAAGCCTATGGGCTTCTTACCACATCCTGCTGCTCACGCCGACCCACCCCGGCATACCTGCGTGCAGGCAGCCTGTGGTCCCGGAACACAAACTCCTCCTCCCCCGGCAACACAGCCGGAGGTGCTTCCAGCTTCAGGGAGCAGGAGGAGGAGCCTGGGACTGACTGCTGATGTCACCTCCTGGGGCTGGGAGGTAACAGAGTCCCCTGGGAGGTGCCGGAGACCCCCCCTTCCCCCATCCCACACACCTTCTGACAGATATCGCGGGGGGCCTCTGTCATCGCATTGCGCATTGTGATTAGCACCGCTGCATTTTAATATATCCCGCCATGGGTAAGATAGTGTTTGTTTATATATATATATATATATATAGAGAGAGAGAGAGAGAGAGAGATGAAAGCAGGGGTCCGGCACAGCCACTTGATCATTTAGTACACTGGGTGCCCTCACGAAGTCAATAAATACAGCGCAAAATTGTTGCGGCACTCCAATGATTTTCACACAGCATACAATGTAGAATATAACGTTTCAATGCCCTTTAATGAAACGGCATACCTGATGAAAATGCTGTGTCATTAAAGGGCATTGAAACGTTGTAATCTACATTATATCTTGTGTGAAAATCATTGGAGTGCCGCAACAATTTTGCGCTGTATATATATTTATATATTTATTTTTTTCTAGCCGTACAGCTCTCCCTGAATAAAAGTTGTTTTGGCAAGTGCACAAGGCTGGGTCCAGATCTGCTAGGGTACAAGGATTTCTATTGGCATGGGCAGAGGGAAAAGGAACCCATTTATCAATGAGTGATACAACTTGTTGAGAATGATAAAACTCATTGCGTATGATAAATGGTGCTGCAGCCAATCAGCTCCCAACTGAAATTTTCAAACACATGACAGGAGTGGAACACATGACAGTTAGGACCAGAAGACATGACAAAAGCGGAACACATGACAGTTAGGAATGGAACACATGACAATAAGGAATGGAACACATGACAGGAGCAGAACACATGAAAGGAGCGGAACACATGACAGTTAGAAATGGAACACATGACAGGAGCTGATTGGCTGGAGCACCATTTATCATATACAACGATTGGACATATCAATGTGTGACTCATAGTAAGAGCATGATGGTATAAAGAATCTTCTTCCTGTATTCCAGCAGTTAACAAGCAACCTCTTATAGTAAAATTATGATCCCAAGCAGATGTGCAGCTGATAAATGGCAGGGACTAGACAATAACAAGATATAATGGGCAGCTGAAAGCTTGTAGTCACAGATGGGTTCTCCTCCTTGTATTGTTTTCTTGATCAGCATCTTAATGTTATCGATCCAGACAGGGGTAGCACGGAGGTGTAGTTGCCAGAGTGACAGCTTTTGCCACATCTTAACGGGTCAGCTTGCACATGTGCTGACGTCCTAGTTATTTGCCACCGGTTCATCTGGGAGACTAAAGATTCCTTATTGCAGCTGATTGTGGCGATAAGGAATCTTTATTTTCATGTGCTGGCTGCAAATGATAATAAATAAAGCCCTGGGGGGGAGGGGGGGGGGGGGTTATCAAAGCTCTGAAAGAGATAAAATTGTGAGAAATAAAATACCAGGCAATCAGCTTCTGCCTTACATTTTACAAGCTGTGTTTGAAAAATGACAGGAGTGGATTGGTTGGTACTTTATCTCTCACAATTTTATCTCTTTCTGAGCTCCTTGCAGTCCTTTCGGGTGGCAAGGTTCAGAGGCAGGGGCCTCCACCACTCCGAGAGGATCTCGTGGTAAGTCTCGTAAACCTGCAACTGCTGCATCCCTGGACCAGACCACCGGATCCCATGCTGCTAAGCCTTCTGCGTGATGGTTGGCCTCAGCAGCAAGGCGACTTTCAGGTAGGTGCTCGCCTTCAACACTTCGCCCACATGTGGGCGGCATCCTGCCAGGATCCTTGGGTGAGGGACCTCATTTCCCAGGGATACCTGCTGAAATTTCAAGCACTTCCTCCTCACAGATTTTTCAAATCGGGCTTACCAGTTTTGCCCGCTGCAAAATTTACCTTGCAAGAGGCTATTCAAAAACTTTGCGGACAGGGGTGGTGGCTCTGGTACCTCCTCAGTTACACAACAGGGGTTTTTACTCCAGTCTTTTTGTTGTTCCAAAACCAGACGGTTCGTGCGACCCATCTTAAACCTGAAGTCTTTAAACCCGTATCTGCGGGTGTTCAAATTCAAGATGGAATCCCTGCGGGCAGTGGTGTCCAGTCTGGAGGAGGGGGAATTCCTGGTTTCTCTAGATGTCAAAGATGCTTACCTACACATTCCCATGTGGCCCCCTCATCAGGCTTACCTCAAGTTTGCAATCTTGGAAGACCATTTCCAGTTTCAGGCCTTGCCCTTTGGTCTGTCCACAGCTCCGAGGGTCTTCACCAAAGTCATGGCGGAGATAATGCTGCAACTGCACATGATGGGAGTCAACATTGTCCCCTACTTGGACGATCTCCTGATAAAGGCTATATCCAGGGAGCGTCTACTGCACAGCATCGATCTGATGACTCGCCTGCTTATGGATCCTACATTTTCAGAAATCTCACCTGGAACCGAGCCAACGTCTTCAGTTCCTGGGAATGATTCAGGATACAGTGTCTCAAAAGGTGTTTCTTCCGATGGACAAGGCCTTGGCTATCCAGGCTATGGCCTGTTCAGTGCTCTGTCCTCGCAAAGTATCCATACATCTTTGCATCCGCTTGCTGGGCAGGATAGTTGCTGCTTACGAGGCAATCCAATACAGCAGATTTCATGCCCGGCCATTGCAGCTGGATCTGCTGGACATATGGTCGGGGTCTCACCTTCACATGCATCAGGAAGTGGCCTTATCTCCGAAAGCCCGGATTTCTCTATTATGGTGGCTACAAGTTCCTCACCTGGTAGAAGGCAGGAATTTCAATATCCGCTTGTGGATTCTACTGACAACAGATGCCAGCCTCCGGTGGTTGGGGGTTGTGACCCAAGGGGCCCAGTTCCAAGGGATATGGTCAATTCAGGAATCTGCTCTGCCAGTAAACATCCTGGAACTCAGAGCAATTTACAGTGCTCTTCTGAAAGATCAGGCGATCCAGGTTCAATCGGACAATGCCACGGCGGTGGCGTACATAAACCGACAAGGTGGGACAAGAAGCAGAGCGGCGATGCGAGAAGTGTCAAAGGTACTCTGCTGGGCGGAGGCCAATGCAAGGGCCATCTCAGCCATATTTATTCCAGGAGTGGACAACTGGGAAGCAGACTTCCTCAGCAGAAACGACCTCCATCCGGGGGAATGGGGCCTATATCCCAGGTGTTTCAACAGTGGATTCACCGGTGGGGCTGTCCGCAGATTGATCTGATGGCTTCTCATCTCAACAAGAAGCTATGCCATTACTGTTCCAGAACGAGGGATCCGCAGGCTATAGCGGTGGACGCGCTGCTGACACCATGGACGTACCAGTTTGTGTATCTGTTCCCTCCTCTACCGCTCATCCCAAGGGTTCTAAAAAAACTAAGAAGGGTAAGCGTTCACGCAATTCTGATTGCCCCGGATTGGCCTCGATGGGTGTGGTACTTGGACCTCCTAACCATCCCTGGCCTCTGCCGCTTCAAAAGGATATTCTTCAACAAGGTCCGTTCATCTATCCAGACTTACAGCGGCTATGTTTGACAGCTTGGAAGTTGAGAGGGAGATTCTAACAAGGAAGGGTCTTCCCTTCAGGGTTATTTCCACCATGGTCCAGGCCAAGAAGATGGTTACGTCTAAACATTATCATCGTATCTGGAAAAAGTATGTTTCCTGGTGTGAAAGTAGACAGGTTTCTCCCGTGGAATTTAGAATTGGTCATTTTCTACTTTTCCTGCAAGCGGGAGTGGATATGGGCCCAAGTTTAGGCTCCATCAAAGTGCAGATTTCAGCGCTCTCTATTTTCTTCCAGAAACAACTTGCCATGTTGCCGGAAGTACAAACTTTCCTAAAAAGAGTTCTTCATATGCAACCGCCCTTTGTACCTCCCACGGCTCCGTGGGATCTCAATGTGGTTCTGTCCTTTTTCAACCGGACTGGTTTGAACCCTTACATAGGGTGGAGTTGAAATTTCTTACCTGGAAGACGGTGATATTATTAGCATTGGCGTCTGCTAGACGTGTCGCTGAATTGGGGGCCTTATCCTGTAAGAGCCCTTATTTGATTTTTCATGAGGACAGGGCGGAACTCCGGACCCGACCTCAGTTTTTGCCAAAAGTGGTTTCAGCTTTTCATGTGAATCAACCCATTGTGGTTCCGGTGTTATCTGACGCTTCCATTGGCCCAGAGTCCTGGGATGTGGTAAGGGCTCTGAAGGTTTATGTCAAACGGACTGCTTGTCATTGGAAATCTTATTCGCTGTTTGTCCTTTATGATGCCACCAAGATTGGTTGTCCGGCTTCTAAGCAATCAATTGCTCGTTGACTCAGGTTGACCATTCAACAAGCTTATACTTTGGCGACTCTGCCTTTGCCGACGTCTATTCAGGCCCACTCGACGAGATCTGTGAGCTATTCCTGGACAGCTGCCCAGGGTGTCTTGGCCTTGTTAAGTTCTATCGGTTCGATACCTTGGCCAAGGATGACATTCAGTTTGGTCAGGCGGTGTTACAGGGGTCTCAGCACTCTCCCACCCATTTGGGAGCTTTGGGACTTCCCCATGGTACTAAAGTACAGTTCCCCAGTATCCACTAGGACGTTAGAGAAAATAGGAAATTAATACCTACCAGTAATTTCTTTTCTCGTAGTCCGTAGTGGATACTGGGCGCCTGCCTCAGTGCTTTGATTCCTGCTAACCTGTGTAAGTGTTTGGTTGGCCCGACGTTGCGGTCCCAGTATGTTGTTGGGGTAGCTTTGATATCCTGGTTAAGTTGGTGTTACTATACTCTGTTCTGGTTAGTGCCCTCCTTTTCGGTTATGGTTGTGTGTTGGATTAGTGCCTCACCGCTGTTGTACCTGTTTCTTCTTTTGTGGTATGTCCGTCTCCTCGGGCACAGTTTCCATGACTGAATCTGGTAGGAGGGGAATAGAGGGGAGGAGCCAGCACACACATACAAACACTAAAGGTTTTTAAAGTGCCAGGCTCCAGTGGCCCGATCTATACCCATGCTACTAAAGTACAGCTCCTCAGTATCCACTATGGACTACGAGAAAAGGAATTACAAGTAGGTATTAAATTCCTATTCCCCCCCTCCCCTTATTGTCATCCTCCGATGGTAGTAGCAGAACATGTATTCACGGCCCTCTTAACGTACAGTATAGACACACTGGAAGCTTCCCAGGGCCCCACGATTTTAGGGGCCTTTAAGCAGGGGCGGGCTGATGCCTCTTTTGGGAGGCAGGTAGAGCATGCTGCCTGCTCTGGTTGTGAATTACACCCAATCAGAGTGACCAGGCAGCATTGTCTACTTGCCTTTCAGCCTGCAGCCAGACAGTGAATATCTGTCAGCATGCTGATTGGTGGATGGCTAGAGCTGTCAGTGTTTACATTCACTGTATGTAAGCATGTGGAGAGAGAGCACGGGACTGCAGGAGGGGTAAGTTATGATTTATTTATTTTTTATATATTCCCATGAATAGGTAAATAGGGGTCCCAGTACATTGCATTGGCTAGGGCCTACAATGCTGTTAAGATGGCCTGGCCCCTGAATGTATTGTGTGGGTGCTTACACCTAAATTATCATTTTCAAACGGCATAAGTAAACCGTTAATGTACAGTATAGTGCGATGCAAGAAACTCCTTATGTGTGTCAACAACATCTGAAATAGTCAGTAGGGCTTTGCATGCATTTGGTTATAGAAAGTTTGTACTGTATAGTTAACAAAAAGACATTCGCTATTAGCGCTAACAATAATATACTGCAAATCTGGTTTGTAGCAATTAAACTGGATTTTGTCATATTTAAGCTTCCAGCCCATCGTCACAGGACCCCAATATTCTGAAAGTCCCTATACTAGCATATATGCTCAGCACACCATTACATTGCAGTTAAATGTACTCACCTCCGAGCTACAGAGGGGAACATCTGTACAAGGGCTGGCTTGTGAGCTGCACCCAACTAGGGGGGTAATTCAGACTTGATCGTAGATGTGCTTTAACAGACATGCGGGGGGACGCCCAGCACAGGGCTAGTCCGTCCCGCATGTCTGGCTCTTCCTTCCCCACCGCATAGGTACAAAAACATTGCACGGCGGGGACGCTTTTGTACCTGAAGAGTAGCTCCCTACCAGCGCAGCTCCTGCGCGCTGACAGGGAGCTACCCGTCACTCTCCGGGTTGCAGCGGCTGCATGTGACGTCACACAGCTGCAGCGGTCCACCCCCGCACAATCCGGGCATGCCTGCGTTGCCCGACAGTGCCCCCAAAATGGCTGCCCAACGCCGCCGGCCCTCCCGCCCAGCGAACGCCTCTGCCTGTCAATCAGGCAGAGTCGATCGCTGGGCTGAGATGCCGATCGCATCTCTGGCATGCGCCGGCGCACTGCGGCGCATGCGCATGCACAGTTCAGACCTGATCGCCCGCTGTGCGAAAACGCACAGCAACGATCAGGTCGGAATTAGCCCCTAGGCCTTTAACAGCCTTAACTGAAAGCTGCCATGATAGCCCTATGTAAAATATTTTGGAGCAGAACAGGAAAAGAAATATGCCCGCATTCAGTTTTACCCATAGTGTACATGGTACCAACTGCGTGGCAGTATTAATGCCATACATGTATACAAAACAGACTTTTGCTATCGGTGCTAAGAATAATATACTTCAACTCTGTGTGTAGGTAGCAAATAAAACAGGTGGGGTTTTGTCATAATTTGATCAAAACATTAGCGTCAGCCCATCGTCACTGGACCCCAATTTTCTGCAAGTCCCTAGCCTACCATAAATGCCCACACAGGCTGCAAGCTTAAATGTTTTGCTCAAAATATGACATACTCCCCTCTGTTTCATTTGCAGTATATTATTGTTAGAGCCGCTAGCCAATGTCTTTCTGTTTTGTATACATAAATTAAATGGCATTAATATCGCCATGCAGTTTGTATAGTTTACTGCAACGTTGATAGATTCACCATTTACTGGATTCACCATTTACTGTACTATTATTGGTTTTTTTTATTGTGTGTGCTTTTGATATTTTGTAGTGATGTAATATAGTGTCTATTACATCTGTTGCATCCAGTGACCCTGCTCTTTGTAATTATTAATCCAATTGCTCTGTGCCCTAACTAGTAAACCTGATTTATGCATATGCAGAGATGACCAAACACCATTCAGTATTGCCAAATTGTGTCCCAGTTGGACAAATCTGAACATCTGGTGCTAGGGTTGGATTATCACGTGACTCCAAATCCACATGTGGATCTGTTAGCTCAGAAGTGTTAGGCGCCGGGGTCCGCTCGTCGGTGTGGCCCGGCGCCTAGCAACCAGGGACGCCGTACGCGGACAGCCGCCGGCTCCCTGGCAACGCTGGACGCCGGGCGCACTGAGCCGCACGGACCCTAGCAACAGGGACGCCACTGACGGACCGCGTTCCCCGTTGCTGGGTCCAGGGTTTAATGAGTCTACACCTGTTTCCTGGCCGTGCAGCAAGGCAGCTGCACGGCATGTAGGTAATTAGCCCTGTCAGCACCGGATTGGAGGACTCCTGTTCATATGCACTCTCAGGACTTCTCACAGACGCCGGTAATAGCTTCCTGCATGCTGTCTCTGTTTGCTGAGAGTCTGTTTCCAGTCTTGCTGTATCCGGTCATTCCAGTATTCGGAAGTCCTGAACTCGGAAGTTGTCATCTTATTCCTGGAGTCCTGACTAATCACCGTATAACATCCAGTGGTGTTCGTGAGTCGCGGCTTTGCCGTGTGTTGCAGCTTGTCCGCTTTATTATTTATTATTTGTGTTTTGGAGCATTTCGCGGAGGGTTCCGCTTCCACAGGTCCACTCTGGTATCCAGCGGTGCTGGGTAGGAGTATTGGACAAGTGGATTTTGGTTGTCCTTTTCCCTGGCGGGTTTCCGCACATACTTCAAGTTTTGTTAGTTAGCTTGTTGCCCCTGGCCTGTTGTCAGTCAGAGGTCCTCTTGTTATCATCCTGCCTCGGATTTCCCTTTGTCTCTCACTAAGACCGGGGGGCACCGGAGTTGGGCAGACATAATCCGCCCTTCAAACGTGGCTGCCAGGGGCTCAAGAAACCATAGTCTCGCAGGGGATTTCCGTTAGCACGGGTGAGACAATAGAGTTAGGGCGCCAGGGGCAACTAGTCTTTCCTGCTCCCGTTACCTGCATTCCATTCCAGCGCTCTGGTCCTTGTCATAAAATCTCCTTTGGTCAGGAGTGCTGGAATCATAACATTATTACCGGCCATACCAAAACTTAAAATTAAACGGAGTTTAACTTTTTCTTATTCAGTTTTTGTAAATTGTCGGCCTCATGAATCCAACAGGGTTAGGACCAAATCCTGGTCAGCTCTTAGTCAGTCAGATTCAAGAACTTACTCAGATGGTTCAGGATCTTTCCCTTCGGGTGAAGTCGCAGGAAGATCTTTTACGAACTTCCCGAGGGTAGTTTCTGAACCAAAAATGCATTTGCCTGACCGTTTTTCTGGTGATAGAAAAGAGTTTTTTAATTTTAAAGAATCCTGTAAACTTTATTTTCGTTTAAGCCCGATCTCCTCGGGTACTGAATCTCAGCGGGTCGGGATTATTATTTCTTTGCTCCAGGGGGATCCCCAGACTTGGGCATTTGGTTTAAAAGCAGATGATCCGGTGTTATTGTCAGTAGACGCTTTTTTTGGGTCTTTAGGACTATTATATGATGACCCTGATAGAGAGGCATCCGCTGAAGGTCAGTTGCGCGCTCTCAGACAGGGTAGGAATCCTGCAGAGGTTTATTGTACAGAGTTTCGCCGGTGGTCGAACGACTGTGGCTGGAATGACCCAGCCCTGCGCAGTCAGTTTCGCCTCGGCTTATCAGAATCTATTAAAGACAGTCTCCTCCAGTATCCCGCTCCTGAGACTCTCGATAAACTCATGGAGCTTTCTATTAAGATTGATCGTCGTCTCAGAGAGCGGAAGGCTGAAAAAGGAGCATCGGTCAGGTCATCTCCATGTGTATATTCCATCCCTGAGGACATAGAGGAGCCCATGCAGATGGGTCTCTCCCGGTTGTCTCCTGAAGAGAGAGCCAGAAGGCAAAACTCTGGTCTTTGTTTGTACTGTGGGGGTAAGGGACATTTTGCTCGTAATTGTCCGAATAAGTCGGGAAACGCCTTGACCAGGTGAATTGTGAGGGGGTTCACCTAGGTCTGCAGCTTATCTCCTCGAATAACTCCCTTTTAGTCCCAGCTAAGGTTTCCTTTGGCAGCCTCAGTGTCACAACTGAGGGCCTGAGCTGACGGGAGGCAGCCTCAGTTGTAGGGGCTGAGATGTAACGGAACCTGGGAGGTTGTATCAGACCCCTAGACATGTAAGTAACATGTAGAATAACTGCCCGAAGGCGTGACCACGACAACCAGGATAAAAGTCAATGATGTTTATTATGACAAACTCCGTAACACAGCAGCAGTAAAGGAAACATAAAAGTCAACAGAGGATAAATACAATTCCTGGGTACTACAGGGTGGCAAGGGCCACAGGCACTGGTAGAGTGAGACAGTTCTTATAATCTTCTAGTTGGAAAGTTCTTACCAGACCTGACTGTAGCAATGGAGAGAACCCAGGATCGTACCAGCTGGTGTTCCAGGAAAGGCTGGGTTGCTGAAGATAAAACGGCTGCTGTGGATACTGGCTGGAACCAGACTGTTGTTGGTACGGAGTGGATACTGGCTGGAACCAGTTAAATAATAAACGAACTTGAGAGCGATGAAATAATAATGAAGTTTGGAGTTTAAGAGCGGTGAAATAATAATACCGGTGGAGAGTGGTAAACTGCAGAAAGGACACCGGCCCTTTAAGAGAAGCTGTACACTGCTGGAAGCTGGGCTGGAAGCAGGTGATTGATGAAGTTTGGAGTTTGAGAGCGGTGAAATAATAATACCGGTGGAGAGTGGTAAACTGCAGAAAGGACACCGGCCCTTTAAGAGAAGCTGTACACTGCTGGAAGCTGGGCTGGAAGCAGGTGATTGTTGTAACTGGAAACAGGTGAGTCCAGAATGGATCGGAGAGTCAGGCTACACCGCAGATGGAATGCTGGTGCGGGTCTCTATAGCAGAAGTCTGGAGACAGGAGCTGGAACCTGGAAGACAACCACAGGAGAGAGACAAACTGGAACTAGGTTAGACAACCAAAGCACTGACGCCTTCCTTGCTCAGGCACAGCTTACTTATACCTGCAGCAAGGAAGGGGTTGGCTAGGCAATTATGCAAATCAACAATACAGACAGCAGATTGGTGGAAATGCTCAGATGACAAAATCCAAGATGGCTGCGCCCATGCAGACACTTGGAGGGAAGTTTGGTTTGTAATCCATGTGAGAATTGAAACAGTAATGGCGACGCCGGCCACAGGAGACAGGAGACGCCAGACTGACAAGCGCACATTTAACCACGCGGGCACAGCGGAGGCCGCGGCTGATGAAATCACCACTCTGACATTCTGCATGTGGAAACTCAGGAACAGCGGGATCCGGTCCTGGAACGCTGAGCCAGCCTTAGGAGGCATCTGAAGGGTAAGTAATGGCGTCCAGATACCCGGATCGTGACAGCACCCCCCCCTTTAGGAGTGGCCCCAGGACACTTCTTAGGCTTTAAAGGAAACTTTGCATGGAAATTTCGGACCAAGGCAGGAGCATGGACGTCTGAGGCATTGGTCCAAGAGCGTTCTTCAGGACCATAGCCCTTCCAGTCAATGAGGTATTGTAACTGACCGTAACGGAAACGTGAGTCCAAAATCTTGGCCACCTCGTACTCGACTCCCCGTTGAGTCTGAACTTTGGGAGCTGGAGGAAGTGCGGAATGAAACCGATTCAGGATCAGCGGTTTCAACAAAGAAACATGAAATGTCCTGGGTATTTTCAAGAAGGATGGTAACTGTAACCTGTAGGCAACAGGATTGATGACTTGTTCAATCTTGAAGGGTCCGATGTAGCGAGGTGCAAATTTCATGCTGGGAACTCTCAACCTCAAATTCTTCGTGGACAGCCACACACGATCACCCACCTTGAGAGCAGGAACCGCTCTACGCTTTCTATCGGCAAACTTCTTATACCTGAATGAGGCTTTAAGCAGGGCTGCGCGGACGTTCCTCCAGTTATTTGAAAACTGACGCAAGGTGACATCCACTGCTGGA
Organism: Pseudophryne corroboree; assembly: GCF_028390025.1. Taxonomy (NCBI): domain Eukaryota; kingdom Metazoa; phylum Chordata; class Amphibia; order Anura; family Myobatrachidae; genus Pseudophryne; species Pseudophryne corroboree. Next base: position 290,981,672 of record NC_086453.1, on the reverse strand, counting down.
ACAGAAGTTGCGGGAAGCGGTTGGAATTCTGTGACTTTAGGGTGGAATCCATAATTAATGAAGAATGGTGTAGAAGAAGATGAGGAATGGTATTGATTGTTGTGGCTGAACTCGGCCCAAGGAAGGAGTTGAACCCAGTCATCTTGAGAGGAAGACACATATATACGGAGGAAGGCCTCCAAGTCCTGATTCACCCTCTCGGTTTGACCATTGGTCTGAGGATGGTAAGCCGTGGAAAACTTTAACTTGACTTGGAGGGCTTGACACAAACTTCGCCAAAATTTGGCTACAAATTGTACTCCACGATCCGAGATGATCTCTTCAGGAAGACCGTGAAGTCGGAAGATCTCTTGTATAAACACTTGAGCCAACTTGGAAGCTGACGGAAGACCGGTGAGAGGGATGAAATGTGCCATCTTGGTGAACCGGTCAACTACCACCCAGATGGTATTAAACTTGTTGCAGATAGGTAGATCGGAAACAAAGTCCATCGACAAATGGGTCCAAGGTCGACGGGGAACAGATAATGGAACCAGTTGCCCCGCAGGCGACTGGCGGGAGACTTTGTGTTGGGCACACTTTGGGCAGGAGGCAATAAATTCCATAACGTCCTTCTTCAGAGTTGGCCACCAGTAGGACCTAGAAATAAATTCAAGGGTTTTCTGAATGCCTGTATGTCCAGCAAAACGGGAAGCATGGGCCCAATGCATGAGCTTCTTCCTTAGAACTGGCTTAACAAAACTTTTCCCTGGTGGAGGCGTAGAGTCCATCCCTACCGTGGAGAATGCCAACGGATTAATAATAGGATGCTTGTCTGCAGACTCGGACTAATTTTCTTGCTCCCATGAGCGGGAAAGGGCATCGGCCTTACGATTCTGAGAACCCGGACAGAACTGGAGTTTAAAGTCAAACCTAGAGAAGAAAAGTGCCCATCTGGCCTGACGAGGATTCAGACATTGTGCGCCTTTGAGATATAAAAGATTTTTGTGGTCGGTAAGAATGGTGATTGAGTGGGAAGCTCCCTCCAACAGGTATCTCCACTCCTCCAGAGCGAGCTTGATGGCTAGCAACTCCTGATCGCCAATGGCATAGTTGCGCTCAGCTGGGGAGAACTTCCGGGAGAAGAAACTGCAAGGATGTAGATGTCCATCTTTGGCCCTCTGGGATAACACTGCTCCTACTCCAACGGAGGAGGCATCTACCTCTAAGATAAAAGGAGAGTCGGTGTCGGGCTGTTTCAGAACTGGTGCAGAGATGAACCGTTGCTTCAGAAGGTGAAAGGCCTGTGTAGCTTCCTCGGACCACTTGGACGGATTAGCACCTTTCTTGGTTAATGCAGTGATAGGCGCCACAATGGTGGAAAAGTCTCGTATAAATTTTCTATAATAATTGGCGAACCCTAAGAACCTCTGGACCCCTTTGAGGCTTAAGGGTATAGGCCAATTCTGGATTGCTTGGAGTTTCTCAGGATCCATCTCTAGTCCGGAACCGGACACAATGTAACCTAGAAACGGAATGGTTTTAACTTCAAACACACACTTCTCCAATTTACAATAGAGGTGATTGACACGGAGACGGGAAAGAACCTCTTTTACCCAGAAACGATGATCTTCGAGATTATTAGCAAAGATGAGGATGTCGTCTAGATAAACCACGACATGGCGGTACAAGATGTCCCTGAAAATCTCATTCACGAAGTGCTGGAAGACTGCTTGAGCATTGCTCAATCCGAAGGGCATGACGAGGTACTCATAATGTCCGTCACGGGTGTTAAAGGCGGTCTTCCACTCGTCACCCTCACGGATTCGGATGAGATTGTAGGCACCCCTCAAGTCCAGCTTTGTGAAAATAGTTGCACCACTAACTCTATCAAAGAGCTCGGTAATCAGGGGTAAAGGGTATCGGTTCTTTACGGTAATGTCGTTCAGACCTCTGTAGTCGATGCACGGACGCAGACCACCGTCTTTCTTCTTAACGAAGAAGAAGCCTGCGCCGGCTGGAGAGGAAGATGGTCGGATGAAACCCTTTGCCAGGTTCTCTTTGATGTACTCTTCCATGGAGTGTGTCTCAGGCAGAGACAACGGATAAGTTCGGCCTCGCCCTGGAATGAGGTCGATTGGGCAGTCCCATTCTCTATGAGGAGGAAGGATATGAGCAGAGGCTTTACTGAACACGTCCGTGAAGTCTTGATATGGAGGAGGCGGAACATCAGATGACCTGGGGAAGGAAGAACAAACAGGAAGAACTTTGGCTAAACAAGTCTCAGCACAGGAGGGACCCCATGCCAGTATTTGCGTAGTCGTCCAGTCAATTGATGGGTTGTGGAGACGGAGCCATGGAAGGCCTAAAACCACTGGATGTGTGGCTCTTGGAATCACTAAAAAAGAAATATACTCAGAATGAAGAACTCCCACTCTCAGACGAACTGGAAGAGTCCTTAAGGAAATGACTGCGTCAAAAATCTTGCTGCCATCCACGGCAGTCAAAGAGATGGACGAGGACAGTCTCTCGGTGGGTAGGGACCACCGTTTAACATAAGCTTCGGTTATGAAATTCCCAGCTGCTCCGGAATCAAGGAGGGCAATGACGTTCCTGTAACGTTGAGCAATTTGGAGCGACACTGGGAGGTTACAGTCATGAGGAGATGGAGAGGAGATCATTACTCCTAGCCGGCCCTCTCCTTGGCGAGCTAGGATCTGGAGTTTCCCGGACGTTTGGGACAGGCATTGATAGTGTGCGACGGAGCTGCACAGTAGAGACAGAGAGACTCAGAGAGACGTCTTCGGCGCTCAGCGGGAGATAGACGAGAACGACTAATTTGCATAGGCTCATCCTTGGATGGAGATGGTTGACGAGGAGGAGGAGCAGAAGATTTAGGAGTAGATGATCTTCCTCGCTCAGTTGCTCTCTCTCTGAAACGTAGATCAACCTTCGTGCAAAGAGAAATTAGCTCATCCAACTTAGAGGGCAAGTCTCTGGTAGCTAACTCATCCTTGATGCGTTCTGATAAGCCATGCCAGAATGCAGCATACAGGGCCTCGTCGTTCCATGCCAGTTCGGATGCCAGGATTTTAAACTGTATAAGATACTGTCCCACAGTACGTGTTCCCTGGCGTAAACGGAGAATCTCAGATGAAGCAGATGTTATCCGGCCTGGCTCGTCGAAGATGCGCCTGAATGTAGCTACAAAGTCAGTATAGGAGGATAGCAGGGGATCAGACTTCTCCCATAAAGGTGATGCCCAGTCAAGGGCTGAGCCACTGAGAAGGGAGATGATATAGGCAATTTTGGTACGGTCACTGAAGAAATTGCCAGGTAGAAGCTCAAAGTGGATTTCACATTGATTGAGAAATCCCCTGCAGAACCTTGGAGATCCATCAAATTTTGCTGGCGTTGGAAGATGAAGATGTGGACTGGAAATGGGTAAGGTGGGTGGGGTTACAGCTGGTGTCACTGTAGTGGACGCACCGGACGTGCCAGGTCCACGGAGGGTCGTTTGAATCCCATCCAGCCGTGTAGAGAGATCCTGGAGACAGCGGATGATGTGGCCCTGTGCAGCCTCCTGATGTTCAAGTCGGGCTGCCAGTTCTTGCATTGGCCTGGCCGCTTGATCCTGGTCTCCGGCTGGATTCATTAGGTCAGTGCTTACTGTCACAACTGAGGGCCTGAGCTGACGGGAGGCAGCCTCAGTTGTAGGGGCTGAGATGTAACGGAACCTGGGAGGTTGTATCAGACCCCTAGACATGTAAGTAACATGTAGAATAACTGCCCGAAGGCGTGACCACGACAACCAGGATAAAAGTCAATGATGTTTATTATGACAAACTCCGTAACACAGCAGCAGTAAAGGAAACATAAAAGTCAACAGAGGATAAATACAATTCCTGGGTACTACAGGGTGGCAAGGGCCACAGGCACTGGTAGAGTGAGACAGTTCTTATAATCTTCTAGTTGGAAAGTTCTTACCAGACCTGACTGTAGCAATGGAGAGAACCCAGGATCGTACCAGCTGGTGTTCCAGGAAAGGCTGGGTTGCTGAAGATAAAACGGCTGCTGTGGATACTGGCTGGAACCAGACTGTTGTTGGTACGGAGTGGATACTGGCTGGAACCAGTTAAATAATAAACGAACTTGAGAGCGATGAAATAATAATGAAGTTTGGAGTTTAAGAGCGGTGAAATAATAATACCGGTGGAGAGTGGTAAACTGCAGAAAGGACACCGGCCCTTTAAGAGAAGCTGTACACTGCTGGAAGCTGGGCTGGAAGCAGGTGATTGATGAAGTTTGGAGTTTGAGAGCGGTGAAATAATAATACCGGTGGAGAGTGGTAAACTGCAGAAAGGACACCGGCCCTTTAAGAGAAGCTGTACACTGCTGGAAGCTGGGCTGGAAGCAGGTGATTGATGAAGTTTGGAGTTTGAGAGCGGTGAAATAATAATACCGGTGGAGAGTGGTAAACTGCAGAAAGGACACCGGCCCCTTAAGAGAAGCTGTACACTGCTGGAAGCTGGGCTGGAAGCAGGTGATTGTTGTAACTGGAAACAGGTGAGTCCAGAATGGATCGGAGAGTCAGGCTACACCGCAGATGGAATGCTGGTGCGGGTCTCTATAGCAGAAGTCTGGAGACAGGAGCTGGAACCTGGAAGACAACCACAGGAGAGAGACAAACTGGAACTAGGTTAGACAACCAAAGCACTGACGCCTTCCTTGCTCAGGCACAGCTTACTTATACCTGCAGCAAGGAAGGGGTTGGCTAGGCAATTATGCAAATCAACAATTCAGACAGCAGATTAGTGGAAATGCTCAGATGACAAAATCCAAGATGGCTGCGCCCATGCAGACACTTGGAGGGAAGTTTGGTTTGTAATCCATGTGAGAATTGAAACAGTAATGGCGACGCCGGCCACAGGAGACGCCAGACTGACAAGCGCACATTTAACCACGCGGGCACAGCGGAGGCCGCAGCTGATGAAATCACCACTCTGACATTCTGCATGTGGAAACTCAGGAACAGCGGGATCCGGTCCTGGAACGCTGAGCCAGCCTTAGGAGGCATCTGAAGGGTAAGTAATGGCGTCCAGATACCCGGATCGTGACACTCAGTTCCTCGGTGTCGGCTTTTGTCGACAGTGGAGCCGCAGGAAACTTTATGGATTTAACTTGGGCTAAGGCCTTAGGCATTCCTCAGTTATCTTTGGGTAGGTGTGTCACCATGCATGGCTTAGATGGGAGTCCACTGTCCAATGGGGTTATTTCCCTCTGTACACCCCCTGTACTACTTACGGTAGGAGCTCTTCATTCTGAAAAAAATCGAGTTCTTCCTTACCCATTGCCCAGCAGTTCCAGTGGTTCTGGGTCACCCTTGGCTGGCCTTTCACAATCCCACCATTGATTGGCGGTCAGGGGAGATTTCTCAATGGGGTGCCTTCTGTGATAAGGAATGTATTTCGTTTCCAGTCAGAATAGCTGCTGCCATTCCTGAACTCATTCCCGTGGAGTACCAGGAGTTTGCTGATGTGTTCTCCAAGGGCAATGCAGACATTCTGCCTCCCCATCGGCCTTATGATTGCGCCATTGAGCTAATTCCTGGTGCCGCATTGCCAAAGGGAAGGTTATATGCTTTATCCGGGCCAGAAACTGCGGCCATGAATGACTATGTTAAAGAGAGCCTAGGGAAAGGATTTATTAGGCCATCTAAATCTCCTTTAAGTGCTGGCTTCTTCTTTGTGGAGAAAAAGGATGGCTCGCTCAGACCTTGCATTGACTATAGAGCCCTAAATAAAATCTCAGTTAAAAATACTTATCCTCTGCCGCTGATTTCTGTCCTCTTTGATCAGCTGCGTTCGGCTGTGATTTTTTTCCAAAATTGACCTAAGAGGAGCGTATAACCTCATCCGAATCAGGTCCGGAGATGAGTGGAAGACAGCCTTCAGTACTCAGTCGGGTCACTACGAGTACCTAGTGATGCCGTTCGGCTTGTCTAACGCTCCAGCAGTTTTCCAGGACCTCATTAACGATGTGCTCCGTGACTTCCTAGGGAAATTCGTGGTCGTTTACTTAGACGACATCCTGATTTATTCTGACTCTATTGAACAACATGTTACCCAGGTGCGTCAGGTTCTTCAAAAGTTACGTGAGAATCATCTATATGCCAAACTGGAAAAATGTGAGTTTCATGTCACGGAGGTATCTTTTTTAGGGTACATTATTTCCCCTCGGGGATTTTTCATGGAACCAAAGAAGCTCCAGGCCATCCTTAGTTGGGCGCAACCCACCAATTTAAAAGCAATTCAGCGCTTTTTAGGGTTTGCGAATTATTACAGGAGGTTCATTCATTCTTTTTCCGACCTGGTTGCTCCCATTGTGGCCCTGACAAAGAAAGGAGCGGATCCTACCAACTGGTCGCGTGAAGCGGAGTTGTCCTTTCAGGCCTTGAAACAAGCTTTTGTCTCGGCTCCAGTCCTCAGACATCCCAATCCAGGATTGCCCTTCGTTGTGGAGGTTGATGCCTCGGAGGTTGGAGTAGG